>NC_090936.1:224416158-224719188 GCF_040938575.1 Ambystoma mexicanum
CAAACTCTGCAGCTCACTAGCAAATAATTTCAACCTGTCCAAGGATGCTGCTGAATGGATTAAATCATTCTTAGCAGACAAAACATCAATAGTGTCCATCGGCAAAGAATCAGCTGACCCCATTCCATATCCCTTGGGCATCCCGCAAGGCTCCTGCCTTTCCCCAACACTGTACAATGCGTATACTAAGTTGCTCTTCGCAACCCTGGATGCCATGGGTGTCATCTACACCAACTTTGCAGATGACACCCAGATCCTCCTCCCAATCACAGGCAACCACGAGCAAGACTCACTGCTCATCAATCAAATCTATTCAATTATCCAAAACCGGATGGCTAATAATAGCCTCTGCCTCAATGATGACAAAACAGAGCTACTCATAGTAGGTTCACCCTCCAAAATTGATGCATAACAGCCAGCCTACAAATCATTTGTCATCGATGGCACCACAATCCCAGTTCTCAAACAAGTGAAGACTCTCGGTGTCTATTTAGACGCCACCTTAACAATGTCCAAACAAGTCAACACACTAGCCTCTTCTACCTCCTACACTTCCAAACTCATCTCCCTCAGTCACAAATTCCTCTCACCTAATAACTCTGTTACACTAGCTAGAGCAGTTATACTCTCCAAGCTCGATTATTGTAACATCCTCTTCCTTGGCACTACCAAATCTAACATAGCCAAACTTGTCCTTATGCAAAGTAAAGCTCTCCAAGCTGCCCTAGGTATAAAAAAATAAGAACGTATATCAAACATCAGGAAAGACAATCATTGGCTCCCCATTCATGTGCCTGACTAACCACTACCGTCAAGGAGAGTATTCTTGGGGAGGATTCCTGAGATTAAGGCCACTTGAAACTAACAACCAATTGTACTAAATGCCTAAGACTATAGCAATTAAGTGGGTCTGTCAACCCACTACTACCAGAAATGTAAATGGAGATGGGCAGAAAGCAATTAATTGACTCATTACGGCCTGACATATGGAAGTGGGTTAGACCACAATATCACTAAACTCTAGAATTAGCAGCAAAGATAGCAGTTGCATATCAGAAAGTTGAAACAAAACAGAATAACTATGTTTTTGTCACCACACAGATCAGGTATAAACATCTTAACATCAACTCCTGCACTCTCCAGGGTATTTGTTAACAAAGGAGACAATGATGGCATAATTGACTGTAGACCTAAAGAAGAAGGGTCATCAACTATATTTCCAAGTACACAATGTGTACGTGATTTTGTATTTTAAGGTTTGAAGGCCTTTTACCACTGAATGTCTTCACACATAACCAAATCTCCAAGATATTAGCCCTGTGGGAGCATATATGCAATACAGAGAAGGCCAATAAACCTAGTATTGCTTAACCTACCAAGACCCATATCATGAATGTGAAGATCCCAGGATCAAGACAGACAACACGATCAGTCAGAGGTGTGTGCACATTAGCCTGTACAGCCAATTAGGTCTAGTCCGATAAGCCTGTGTGTAAAGAAGTACATTAAAAAAAATCACCCGGAGGGCCACCAGGGGGCGCACGGAGAATGCCGTGCCCCGTTTGAGCTCGCTCCTTCATGGTCCCTAATTTGGTCTGAGCCCCCACTTTGAGGACCCCCCCGCAGCTGAGTCTCAGTACGGTGTTTGGCGAGGGCCCCCCCCTCTGCAGCAAAAAATTCGGAGAAAATCGGACGGATCTTCACCCACTTCTGCTCTTTCGAAGCACCCTTCCCGCGCGAGAAAACGAAAGCAACGTTCCCAAGCGCGGGCCTGCCTGACTGAAGCTCCCGGGAGTCCTCCCGCCGAAGAAGGTGAGGCCTTGGTGCCCGAGGCGCTACAGCGACGCACAGTGAGCCCCGTCCGTCCCCCCCCACCCCCCACCCTGAAAAACTCTGCCATCCGACGAGGAGCACCACCGGGCACCGCCGATGCCCAAGCGGCCTGCGGTGTGCTCTGCCAGCACGAGCTGTAGGGTGTGGAGGAGCCCGGCGCCAGTGGCAGGATAGCCCCCTGCCCCCCCAACATCTGCATCGGACCCATCAACCGGAGCCCCCGGAAGCTCATAGGGAGCTCCGCTGCGGGGGGAAGTGAGACCCCTCATGACGCCGATGCTACGCGGAGTGAGTCGCACGCCCCCAGCACCCTTCGCCCCGACAAACAGAGCCTCACGAATATAAGGAACTCGGACCCTGTGACGGGGAATCCCCCTGCCCCCCAACGTTCACCCGCACCTGCAACGGACCCGGAGCTGGGCCCTCCCCGCGCCCTGCCATTGCGGTCTGTAAGCGACCCGAAAACTTTTTTTTTTTTTTAAAGCCCCCATTCCTGTAGTCATCCGGAACGGTGGTTTCATCCGGTGCTGCTCACTACACGACTTGAGGGGTGGGCCCCCAGTCCCTGGGGCGTGTGCCCTCCTCAGTCGCATCGAAGACGTCGGATCCTCCCCCCTCCACAACACGGGGCCCTGGAAAGCTAACGACTTGGGGTAGGGTCCCCAAGCCTCGAAACGCGTGCCCCACTGGATCACCCTAACTTTCAAGCAAAAGTGGAACTTATCCCGCAGCGGAAGGCGGACCCAAGCTCACGGCCCCTGTGATCACCCTGCCACGGAGTCTGTCTTGCTCCAGCTAAGAAAACCCAATCACTCCCAACGCAGGTATATGACAACGCATAGAACCAAATGCCCAGCGCTTCAGGGATAAGGTTCCCTACCTTTTCATCCTCAATCAACCACACCCTAAACCCATCCTGCGGCCCGCAGTAATACACACAACGGCCGCTGAATACGCCTCAGCCTCGCACTCCACGCATTGAATAAAGAAACGAGGTTCCGGTTGAGGGGTGTCTCCGGGGTGCCGCTGTTGACTTTCGCTTACTCTTCTTCTCCCCATGACTGGCAAACCCAACACAAGTTGAGTCCCGATCAGTGGCCTAACAGCACACCTTGGCTCTATGGACATAAAATTGAAATTGGCCAAATTCAAATTCACTCCGCCTCTAAGCGCACCCCATCTTCTGAAGCCCACGGTCATGGCATCCAAGAGTGCCGGAGAAGCACTGACAAAAGGCGATATCGCTGACCTCCTCTCGGAAATGAAAGGGATGAGGGCAGACATTGGGAACAAAATCGATAAGATCACAAATAGAATCGATAAAATGGAGGAGAGACTTGAGGAGGTCGAACACAACCAATCCTCATCAAGCACGCTAGAAATGCAAATCGATCACCGCCTGGTCGAAATCGAGAACAAGGAGGAAGAGCTCCGGTTAAAAGTTGATGATTTGGAAAAAAGAGAACGTCGGAACAATGTCCGTGTTTTTGGAATCCCTGAATTGGATAGCGAGACGGGAGCGCATCTAAAAAAAGCGTTGCATGACATCCTGAAAGTTCTATTCGGGGACGACGGGATAGACGAACCAAAAATTGATCGCATCCACAGGGCCGGAGGTAAGCCGGGTAGCCCGAGGTCCGTCCTGGTCCGGTTCCACAATTATGCAGACAGGGCACGGATCCTAGAGAAGGCCAGAGTAGCACCGCAGATCTCCCTGGAGGGGTCCACCATAGCTATCTTTCAAGACCTGTCTTCCCTCACACTATCCCTACGAAGGAAGTGCCTACCGATTACAAAACTTCTTAAAGACAAAGACATCAGATACCGGTGGGGTTACCCATTCTCTCTCTCTTTCGACTGGGAGGGCACAGGAATGAAATTGAGCTCTGAAAAAGACATCACCAACGCCATCACGGATCTATTGGGCCCTCAGGCGGATGGATCACACGCATCAACACAAGGGAACGCAGATGGCCTATGGCAAACCAAAGGTCCCCGAAGAAGGCGGATGCAGGGGTCTCGAAAATTCCGGAGAATGAACACTTCCTCCGAAATGGAACACTGACTCTCTTACCATCACGATCACCCACCTTTCTGTGGAATTTTATCGGAGAAACTACGTGGGTGGTGAGTGACCTGCAACGAAACCCAGGCCGGCTCCATGTCTGCATCCAGTGACATAAGGTACAGGCCGGGGTTAAGGGGGTAAAATGTTGATGAACACAATTACACTTGAACGTGGGGCTAGTAATGAGTAAACTCTGGACGAAACAGTAGAAAGCCTCATGTTCTAAGACATTGAGTGATATGAGCTGGGGGCTCGAAAGTTAAAGTTATGTTATGTACTATTAATTGATGGACCAAAATTGAGCGGTTCATACTGGTGGTTCGAATTCTGTTTGGTGAAGTTAACCCGACTGGATTCGGACGCCACGAGTCAAGATGGTTGAAGGCGACCCTGTGTTGGGCCGCTTTGTTTCTGGAGGGTGGAGGGCGGGGGGAGGGGGGGAAAATGTTGGAATTTTGTGGACAATTTCTTTACGACACAGGGATGAGCTGCATGACTCATTGGATCCAACCCGACCCTGTTCCATTCACGAAGAACAGAAATTGAACTTTAGAGCAGGAGAAATAGAAAAGACAGAACGACGGGCACGAAGAATAATTATAGCATTACCAAACATCTATAATGGCAAACACACCCGACATTGATCGTCTACGCATATGCACGCTTAACGTCAAAGGCTTAAACTCCCCCACAAAACGCTCCCTCATGGCCAGAGAATTCATGCGCTCCAAAATTGACGTCTTATTCATCCAAGAAACACACTATCTCAGGGGCACGGAGAGAACAATCCCGAGCAGAGCTATTGGTTTTTCCCTGTGGAGCTCCGGACTATCTAAGAAAGCAGGGGTGGGGATACTCGTGCGGAAGAGCCTCCATATGTCGATTCACAACACCTGGGTCGATGTGGAGGGAAGGACTGCAGTCATAACAGGAACCATACAGAACACCCCTATCACTTTGGCAACGGTCTACGCCCCGAACCAGGGTCAGACAAGATTCCTTCACAAAGCGGTTGAAAAGGTGTTTCAGATGGCACAGGGACACATAATCCTAGGAGGTGACTTTAACTTGTGGATGGACAGCTCTGTAGACAGGCAAAGCAAGACCAATACACCCAGCTCATCTCATGTAAATAACACTGCAGAAGTGAAGGCGACATTTTCATTGTTTGGTCTAAACGATAGCTGGCGTCACCTCCACCCCACGGATCGTGGTTTTACCTTCCACTCTGCCCCGCATGACACTTTTACACGAATTGATTACTTGTTTTTGTCCAAAGATCTCCTGCAGGAAACCACTACAGCAAATATATACCCGATCTCATGATCGGATCACGACATGGTAATAGCAGAAATACGCTGGATGAAACATACTATACCAGACAAAAAGTGGCGGTGTAACGACTCATTATGGAAAGATGCGGTGTTCAGAGAAGAATTTGAAAATGAAATCAAACAATACTTTGTGGTAAATGATACTGGAGACATCTCAAAGGCTACGGTATGGGAAGCGGCCAAAGCCACCTGGAGGGGCGTCCTCATCAGAGAAGGAGCTCGCAAAAAGAGAGAACGATCGCTAATTGAGAAAAGTATCAGAGAAAAACTATTCATGGCTGAAAAACGCGCCCAATCGAAACCACATGACCGAGCGAAACACATCAATGAGGCCAAAGAACTTCGGGAAGAACTCAAAGTTTTGGAAATCGGCAAAATTACCCAATCCTTACAACATCTAAAGCAAAAATTCTATGAGAAAGGTGACAAGGCGGATGCCCTCCTAGCGGCCAGGCTGCGCGCACAAAGAGCTGAAAGATGGGTGGACACCATAGAAAGACAGGATGGCACGCTCCGAGACACTACAGAAACATCTCCCCGGGGGATTCGAGAAGCCTTTGCTTTCTTCTACGAAGACCTATACATGAGTGACCCCCCCTCCCCGCCAAATACCATTGAGACATACCTTCAAAGTGTAAAACTACCGTCACTAACACGCGCAGAAGCCGAGGCGCTTGACGTTCCCTTTAGTGAGGATGAAGTCGCCGACGCGATCAAGCGGCTCAAAACAGGGAAGTCCCCCGGAGACGATGGTTTCACCCCCGGATTCTATAAATCATTCTCCACTTACATTGCTCCATTCCTGACAACACTCTTCAATGACATCCTTACAACAGGCAAAGCACCACCCTCCTTCGAACAAGCCCTCCTTACAGTAATACCAAAAGAAGGCAAAGACCCAAAACTCTGTACATCATACCGCCCCATCTCGTTACTTAACATTGACGCCAAAATTTATGCGAGGGTGATAGCAGCTCGTATGGAAGTCCACTTACCTCGTTTAGTGAATCCGGACCAGGTGGGTTTCATACTAGGAAGACAAGGTGCCGACACCATACGGAAAACACTCCACTTGATTCACGAAGCCCGAAATATGTCAGCAGACCCGACCCTTCTTTCCTTAGATGCTGAGAAAGCGTTCGACAGGGTGGACTGGGATTTTCTAGAAAAAGTCCTTGTCGAGGTTGGCCTTGGCCCACGGCTACGTTTAGCCATAAAAGCACTCTACACATCACCACGAACATCGGTTTCAGTCAACGGCGGCTACTCCAGATGGTTTCCCCTGGAGAGAGGTACAAAACAGGGATGCCCGCTATCTGCCATATTGTTCGTCCTGTCGCTTGAGCCCCTTGCACAACGACTGCGGTCTGACCCCAACGTCCACGGGATCAAAGTCGGGGACAAGGAATACAAACTTGGCCTCTACGCTGATGATATACTGCTACATCTCACCTACCCGCTTGAATCCATCCCAACAGCCATGAATATTATTGAAGAATATGGAAGGATGGCAGGCCTGAAGATCAACACCGGCAAATCCATCATCCTCCCACTTGACAGATCCAGAGACAATGAAGTGGAAAGATTCGCCCCGTTAGGAATGAAAGTCAGCCTCACTACCCTGCAATACTTGGGCATTAACGTCACACGTACCATGGACACCTTATACGACGCCAACTTCCCCCCCATGTTAATGACATTGAAAGGCGACATGCTAAAGTGGGACAAACTGACAATTTCCTGGATGGGGCGCCTAAATGCCATCAAAATGGTAATTCTACCAAAGATTCTATACTTGTTCCAGATGCTCCCCATAAAAATACCCAAGAAGTTCTTTTCCGAAATAACCAAGTCCATGATGACCTTCCTGTGGCAAGGTAAAAAACCAAGAGTCCCTAAATCTCTGCTGTATCTCAAGAAGGACGACGCCGGTGTGGGCCTCCCCAATTTAGAGGCATACTACAGGGCAGCCCAGTTGCGTGTACTAATCCCACACCTGAGACAGCAAAAAAACCTACACTGGATAGACCTGGACAATTTTCACCTTAGACCATACACTGTCGGTGAATGGTTATGGGTCCCTGGATCTCTATTACGTCATAGCATTCGGAATCACCCCATACTCGGAACCCTCTGGGCAATTTGGAAACCGAACAAAGCCACGAAGGGAGTTACGACCTGGCCCTCTCCCCTGGGACACATATGGGTCCCAGGAATTCGTGACGACATACATGAACCTCTGAGCTATCAGTCCTGGTACGAAGCTGGTCTGGAACGAGCAGGACAACTTTGGAGAAACAAGACTTTTATAACTATACAGGAACTCGAAGATGCTCTTAACAATGGCCCCTTATCGGTCTTTCAATATCTGAAACTGAAAGGAGTAATGTCCCAAGGAAAATGGAAAGACCAACTACAAAGAGATCTCACACCCTTTGAAAAAATACCGGACACTTTCGTGGGCTCGAAAGGCCTAATAAGCTCTATGTACACCGCACTGATATCAACGGATCTAACTCCTTCCACGAAGTTGCGGAACAAATGGGAAACCGACCTCGGAGGTCCTCTTCATGAGGAGTTGTGGCTCCGGATGTGCCGACAAACAGCTAAAGCATCAATATCATGCCAATATAAGCTCCACGCCATCAAACTTTTGTATAGATGGCAGTACGACCCGCTTCGACTGGCGAAAATGTATCAAGGATCAAATCCACTGTGTTGGAGGGGCTGTGGTCAAGAAGCAAACTACTGGCACATGTGGTGGGGCTGCAACAAAGTCCAGGCCTTCTGGGATGAGGTTTTGAGCTGGATTAAAGACCTTGAACAAGAGGATAGAGAAAAAGACCCTCTACTGATACTCTTCGGCCTTTCCCAAGAAGAAGACACGATTCTAAAAGCCCCCAAGATGATCCTGGGCCTCCTGATGGCCGCAAGAGCCTGCCTCACAATGACTTGGAAGAGATCATCCCTCCCCTCTAAAGAGGAGTGGGTGAACGTTGCGCGGTCCATCTTCAGAATGGAGTCCCTGACCGCTGCCCTACATGAGAAAGGTGCCTCCACCGAAACAGAATGGGCGGAGTTTCGTGCGAAATATGTCTCATAAAATGTGTGTGCATGATGCTGTATTTCCACTATATCGCTCTCTCATATTGCTGGTGCCACTGTCAATAAGTCTTAAATTCTCTGTCCGCCGTGCTGAATGATGTCTTCTGAAAGCTCGAAGGGGAAGTCACATTTGTCTAAAGAAATTGCCTTGCTCGCACAATATGTACAGACTGAACAGGAAGGGAATCGGAAAGTCTCGTGCAATGTAGATCTGAAATCGATAAAATGTATGTTGCACTCCTATGTTGCTCTCGCAAAACATATGCCACAATATGTGTTTCTCTTTTGATTTTTGCCTCTTTTTTTCCTTTCTTTTACTCTTATGTGAAATTGTACAATGTTGTGTTACAAAATCAATAAAATTGTAATTTCAAAAAAAAAAAATCACCCATGTACCCTTAAGCTTCAACTTTGGTTCAGAAAAAAGAAAGTAAAATCCCAGTGGATACAGGGACCAGATAAACCACCCTCATGCCAGGTTTAGAGGAACAGCTGCAGTTTGTGAAAGGAGATGTATTCAGAATTACTTGTGTGCATGGCCAATTAAACATGTACCCCAGTGTGATGTTATCCTGGAATAAAAAAAAATGGCATGTGTCAGGGAGAGTAACTGTTCTCCGGTTCCTACACCTGCACATAGTTTCTGAACTTCCAGAATCTACTAACCTTCCATAAAGGAGAGACCCAAGTTAAAACAAATGAGATTGCTATCCAATAAATGGGTATCAGTGAGACCTAATGAAAAAAGATCCCGAGCCTTTAATGAACCAGTTGGAGAATTGTTGCAGGGTGGAACCAATCGTGTGATATATGAGAAGGAGTGAGTTCAACCCAAAAGAAGAAACACCATCAACTTGCTGGGCTTTTTCTCATCTTCCTATTCTCAGACCTTTATTTGACTCACTCAAAGGTACCTGATTGGCATTTTATGCAAATCCTATTTGATAGTAAAATACATACCAAGATTTCCATGTCCTAACATATCCTACATTTCCATCTGAGTTAATCAACAGTCGCATAAGATAAAAATAGCACAATTCCTACACTGCCTCTCATTTGACCAGATTCAATAACATGCAGAGTTGAATACCTTCCACATAACACATGGAGCAAGAAGTTGTGCTGGATCCACAACTCATTGATGAATGCCAAAGAGTAATTACCCAACCATATCATGCTCCAAGATGGCACAAGTGAGATCCATTGCTAATAATTGAAAATTTGTGACTAGTGTAAAACTTTGTGTGAAGGGGCATTTGGTAGATTATTGTTTAAAGCCGGATCCTTAATAATTAATTACATGCCACATTTAAAGACATGGTATATCATTCCAAGTTAGGCAGGATTCCTGGGATGTTTCCACAAATAATCCTCCCAAAAATGGATACCATTAGCACCATTGATCACATGAATTACCGCTGTATTACGAGTGGCATTATTGCAGTGTTAATCCCCAGTTTTGCATTGATAGGACCCTATTGGTGTCATTGTAGTATTAACACTGGTGCAGAGAATGTAGAGGATGTATCTCATGCTTTGGGGCACGTCTTCCACTTTACAGGAAAACACAGAATTTAGCAAATTAGTAAACAATAGGATATTCCACTACCACTGTCAAAAGCTGCTGTAATTCAATTAATGCCAAAAATGAACTGCACTACCGAACACAGAATGACCCCATGAATGTGTACACTGCGTCTTATCTGTGAATGATAACCTTTGCATATTACTTTAAAATTGATTTAATTTTTATTGCATATGTATATAAGGTCATAATGTGACCAGAATAACCCAAAGTAATTAGGGACTGATAATTGAAAATTATGTGTTGTGATTTTGCTACATAATAAAACAAATGATTAATTTGTAAGCTTGAATAAAAAAGGTTAAAATTAACAGGTAAGAAGTATATTGAAAACATGTAATTAACAGAACGCAGAAGCAGCACATTAACGTTATGATGCACAATTTGAAATGTTTATTCATGTTCTAGTTAAAGCAGTAGCACAATGTAATCTTCTACCGTGCAGTCTGAATAATCTCACATCACAGACCAAGCGTCTCTGAAGTTCTTGCAAGTTAATTTAGCACATCTCGGTGGACCTAATGAATTCTGAGTGGATCTGCTGTTCTAGGAAACCATTTATTTCTGAATCTAAGTTCCTCAAGAACTACAGTTAGTCATCCCACTTCCCAAAAATGATTCACACATTCTTGTGGATTGTAGGTGTAATTTTCAACACCGTACGTGACTGTGATTCTTATAATCTCTGCATCTACTAGGATTCAGGAATCCAGGGCATATGCACAAATTAATTGGCACAATTAAGGCTTTTCTTTTGTATACTCCATAACACTCAATTTGAGAGTGGGCTAACTGTGTGGCCTTGTGTGCCCTCCAAACTGTCTTGGATTATTTTTCCATAGTTGAATTTGTTTATCTGTCTGAGGATCCAGAAACAGAACTTGGCATAGAGCCAGATAATAGATGTGTTAGGTAAATATGCTTCAGCAAACACTTAATACTCAGTACAATGTTTAACACCATAAGCAAGCTTTTTTAAACTATGAATACAAATCCTTATCTATGCTTTTTTTTAAACGTAGCACAAAGAGGCGAGTGTTACATCCATTAAAATATTTTCCAGTTATAATGCAAGTGAAGATAAGAACTTAATTAGAAGGTTGCTTTTACTGGCTGGCACACTTATATACATGCGTAGTGTCACAGGCGTCACAAGAATGACTCCAATCCTCAGAGATGGTGTAAGGGATTTTATCGTTGCTTTGCTGTGCCCTTTGGCCACACCCCTCTCTCTTGACTTGTCTAGCACCTCCTCCATAACCCAGGTGTCCCTGACCCCAATTTAGTATATAGAAATTGTTAACCCCTTCTGTCTAATCTCTGATTTATACTGGATGTGATGACCTGAAGGCAAGATGCCTTTTCTACCTAGACTTCCCCAGCGGCATCACAACTGTCCCTATTCTATTAAGTGGTTAATGATCTACAGGGATAGGTATGTGTGCCTTTCAGAGACCACGTTTGAGTCAGTCTCATTCTACCATGCTGACACACTCCTCTCGCTCTTTTCTGCTCACACTACTATCTCCTCACCAACTCCTCTTACTTCTTGTCTCATCACTCTTCCCTCTGTCCCTCTGATGTCTCTGCTCACTCTAGGCTTCACCTCCACACTTTGATGTTAACTCCTCCTTCCTCCTCAATACAACACCCTCCTGCACACAACTCCTTCCTTGACATTTCAACTACTCCACCATATTAATAATACTACACATCCACCCACCTTCCACTCATTCACACTTCTTTCACTCAGGTACACACACTTCACATCCACTCCCTACTGTATCTTAGCTAATCAAACCTGCCACACACTCACACATACTCACAACACATTACCGCTTACACACACTAATCAATAGTCACCTTTTTAAGAAAATGCCTCCACACTCCACTGCTTTTTCATTCCTCCTGCTGCTCTCTTGATCTGCCACCTCCTTCGCCCATGACCACACCCAAACAGCCCACAAATTCCTTCTTCCAACCCCTCTTTTTATTCTCCCCCTCCTATTTCCATTGGTTCAAATTCCCTGACCTACCTATCCTTTCCCTATGCAAAGGGTATAAACACTGGTCTAAACCCTGCCCACTTTCTCTGGGCAGGCCTGCCTTAGAATAATGATGGTGGCCCTGGATGCTGAATGTCTAGGTTTGTGTTGGAGGTCTAGATTTTGGCTCCTGTAATGTAAGGCTGATGCGTACAATGGTTTCGGCCTCTTGTCTTAGTCCCTGGTGCTCTACAGTATTTTCTATAGCTGTGGGCTGGGTGTGTACAATGCTAGGTGACACAGTGATGGCTGTCAGTTTGCTGCATATGTGCCACTCAACTCTGGCAGTTTTTTGCTCCTTTCATGCACTTTCTGTGTCCGCTGTGGTATCACGGGCTGTGCAAGGCACCAGAGGGTTGCTCATGTTGGGAAGGGTTTTGGTTTCTGGCAGATTCACCCGCATATAGTATGTGGGGCTATTAGACTGCTCTCTCTGTCTGAGTTCAGCATGTTTCTCTAATGCGAGATTGAAAAACACTGGCAAGCGTTTTGTTGGCAAGGCATGACATGAGACAAGGTTGCATTGCACAAATATGTGCCGGCACAAGGGAGGGGGCTAAGAATTGGGTCCCTCACAACTGCCTCATCCACCCGAGGTGTAGGACTGACTCTGTATTACTCCCTGGTACAAGGAGTGGGATTCTCATCCTCTACTGACAACACGAGGGTACTGGCCTTGTGATAATAAACAAAAAGTCCTTGAGTGCACTCTGCTATGATGGGGAAACCTCAATCCTCTTGTTTGTCTTTGCTGGTGATGCTGTTCTCTTGGCCATAATGAATATAAACCTGTGTAGGACTTTGGCAAGTTTTGATTATTACTTCAGGGACAAACACCTCAACGTGAATGGTGTGAAGACCAATACTTCTGTGCAGGGAGTGTGGAAGGAAAATCAACTTTCTAGCACTCTGAATATGCAGCTCATGTAACCAATTTTTATTATTTGGGTATCAGACTTTTGGCATCAGGTAAATGGTTAAACCAAAAAAAGGGAATGCTAGACTGGTTAGGGGACGGCATAATCTATTTCAATGTGTAGCCTTGTATGAAACATACTTATGAGAATATGTATGCATGTAACAGTTATATAACGCATACACCTAGCTGGGAAGCGATGAAGTGCTGTACAGAAGGGATGAACCCAGGGGGTTACAGGTAACGTTGAGCTGGGATGGGCAGAGGAGCTGGGATGGGCAGAGGAGCTGGGATGGGTGGAGGAGCTGGGATGGGTAGGGGAATATGTATCAAACTGTGATTTGGTGTTTGCAGATCATCCCTTACTAAGCATTTAGCATGTCTGGGAAGGGGTACTCCAATACTGCCACCCAAACTAGAACTGGGGATGCCACATGCGAAGACATGTGTAACTTTTAAATCCTTTATGAATTGGGTGCACCTTTAGTTCAACGCTCATGCCACCATTCATCAAGCACACTTAAGAACAGTATTGGGGTTCCATGACAAGTGTTCACTTTACTATGATAAGCATCTTCACCTTTGAAAGTCTCTGTTACAACTATCCCACATTTAGCTCGTCCCTGAAGAAATTGCACATAGAGGGATTGGAGGATAGTTAGGAAGAACTGCTGGCAGCATTGCATGGATGAGTGTCTGAATAAATCCGAGCAGCCACCTCTCCATCAAGTCTACATTGCTAGGGACATCTCCCCAAGTGGAGAAGACTTCCTGGGTACACGGCTGTATCTCGCTGCTGCGTTCTTGGACTTTCAACACAAGGGTGCCTGAAACTGGCAGTGGTGACCTACAACTGCGAAAGTAGTGGAGTGAAAGTCATGCTAATACACCGATTACAGGTCAAACATTCACATCATTTTTTTGTCTTGTAAGAGATAGCTTCACTCATGATTCTCACTGTTACCAGGTGCTGCAATCTCTAATGTATGTAAAGGTTTCCTCCTGATTACATGGGTGACTTTGCCCCCTCACTGCAAGTTAGCCTACTAGGGACTAACTCTTGCGATCCGAGTGTATATCTATGCCCCTTTGTGTATAATCTTTCTCTATGTCCTATAATGTTTTGATGTATATGTTAAGGCTGCTGCAATTTACAATCAAATATGTGATGATAATAAAATATATAAAGTACCTTTTAATATAGTGCAGCACACGCCTTCTCCCCATCCATGTTTGCACCAGAACAAGGTTTGACGAAGTGGGACTAGCATGCTGAAGGAGCAGAATACAGAATTCAGGTCAAACATTGTCTCTGTAAAAAAAAGCCCTGAAATTCTGCCCTAGTCCAAATACTGTGCGCCATTGCACTTGCACAGGTGCAAAGTGTACCTGATGAGGCCGCACGTATGATTTGTGTATCAACGTGTTGGTGTGATTTCTATTCGTGCTTTCATGAAAATTGAGAAAATAAAAAAAAAACATAAAACGCAGGATATGAATCGATTGCGCTCTGCTGAATTCATCCCCTGCGGCCTTTCATACTCTACTGAATCCAAGCCAAGCCACTTGCCGAAAGCCACATCATCGTGCACTCAGCTCGCCTGCTTCATTGTAGCCATTAGCACCAGGGCACAGCAGTGTCCGGGGCCCAACAAGTGTATTTTAATTTCATACCAAGAGAGATGGGAATATTCAGTTACACTCATCTCGCAGGGAAATATCATTTGACATTAATATTTGAGAATGGAGTGCACAGAAAACCAAGTCCAATGTCTGGCGTCGCCAGTTATTTTCAGTTGAAGGTCAACATGTGTTATATGGTGTATAGATTATAGAGTGTGCAGACGTGTAGCACCTTCTGGGTTTGATGTACATGTCTTTTTGTATGAACTCTGTAGGGCATGTTTGCTGATCGTAGCATGGGAAATCCCATAAAAAGAAGCCATTGGGAAGTAGGGACTGGGCAAGGCAAGGCATTTTTTTTAAAAAAACATGTTTTTATTATTTTGTAAGTGATACAAAAGGTAAACAATCCCTCAACTCCCCGTCCCACCTCCCCCGCCCACCCTCTTCCGGAAGTATAGTCATTGATCCAAAGTACTCGTGGCCATTTACTAGGTGAATAAGTCCGAAATTTTTATAGAGTGCGGGCACCACTGTGCCATGTAGTCTGACTGGAGATATTCTAGCACTCCACCTCATTCTTTTATGAAGGAGCCATGTGTTCCATGGAGATTGTGTGTGATTTTTTCCATGGTCATTTGGGACCAGACCTTGTGTAGCCAGGTGAACAGCATCGGTGGGTCTCTATTTTTCCATCCCTGTGCGAT
Organism: Ambystoma mexicanum; assembly: GCF_040938575.1. Taxonomy (NCBI): domain Eukaryota; kingdom Metazoa; phylum Chordata; class Amphibia; order Caudata; family Ambystomatidae; genus Ambystoma; species Ambystoma mexicanum. Next base: position 224,431,375 of record NC_090936.1, read on the forward strand.
TGTTGCCCAGGCCGCAATGAGTAGGCTCATGAAGCTTTTTCGCTGCGCCTTGGTGAGTGTGTTGACATTGTGGTCCGTGAATCCACAGAGCCAGGTTTTCTCCGTGTACCGGTCCACTTCTGGGAAGATCTTCTTCAGTTCGGCTATTACTCCTGTCCAGAAGAGTTTAACCTTAGGGCAGTCCCACCAAATGTGTCTCCACGAGCCTGCATCTGTACAGCCTCTCCAGCAGCGGTTAGGTGTAAGTGGGTACATACTATTTAGCCTCTCCGGGGTGTAGTGCCATTGCGTGACGATCTTAATCCACATTTCTTTGGTTTGAACTGCTCTGGTCAGTTTGTGGATATCGGACCACAACGACTGCCACTGCTGTGCGGTGATGACTAACCCCAGCGTTTTTTCCCATCTTTTCATGTATGCCCACTTGATGTCTTCTCCCTGGGTATTCATGAACCTATAGAGATTGGAGACTAGTTTTCTGTCTCCTGAGTTGGTGAGGAGAAACTTTTCAAAGGCGGTAAGTTCTCTTGTCGCCGCATGGGTGATCTCAGGCGTGACCAGCCAGTGTCTAAGCTGCTCATATTTGTACCTGTCCGCATTAGTGAGGTTCCAAATTGATTTGCAGTTGGCAAAAGATCTCAGCTCCCCGTCCACGAACATCTCCCCTATTTTCCTGCAACCAGCTTCCTCCCAGTTCCCATAAGCCCCTTGCTCAGTCCCCGGGGGAACTGCCGGTTTCTACAGATTGGGGTGAACGGGGCCGTAGTCGTGGTAATGTTCTCTCTCCGTGTCTGCTCGTCCCATGCGTTCAGCGTGGTCTTCATGATCTCGCTAATGCGAAGATTCGGGTGCCTGTGCTGCTTAGGTGTCCATAATAAGTCTTCTAGTGGCGTTCTGGCGACCGCCCTGTCCTGTGTCACCCATATCGTTCGTTGATTATCTCCTAGCCATTCTCTCAGAATCCTGAGCTGGGCCGCTTGGTAGTAGTTCTTAAAGTGTGGGAGTGCTAGGCCACCTTCCCTGATGTTGGATGTGAGGATTGTTCTGGATACTCTGGGGGGTTTCCTGCTCCAAATGAAGGATGAGACCGACTTGGCTAGGGCTCTGAAAAAGGAGTCTGGGACCCCAACCGGTAGGGATTGGAAGTAGTACAGTGCTTTAGGGAGAATGTTCATTTTTATCGACTGTATTCTCCCCCACCAGGAAATATTTAGGGGATTCCACCTCTCTAGATCTCTTTGAATCTTGGCTAGGAGTGGGGGATAGTTCTTGGTGTACAAAGTCTCTACCTTGTGAGTCAGTGTTATACCCAAGTATTTTATGCCCTCTTCCGCGACCTTTATGTCCAAGTGGTCTGCCTCTCTACCCAGTGTTACGCTGCTCCCTGCCAATATAAGCATTTCTGATTTTTTTTTATTTATTCTTAAGCCAGAAATGCTCCCAAATAGCTCCAGCAGGTGGAACGCCGCTAGGGCTGAGTGGGTAGGGTCCTCCAGTGCCAAAAGCATGTCATCCGCATAGGCTATAACCTTGTGTTGTCTCCCCGCCATCTCGATCCCTCTAATTTGATCTGTTTCCCTAATTTTAATAAGTAGGGGTTCTAGGAATAGCGCATACAAGAGTGGCAAAAGTGGGCAGCCCTGTTTCGTTCCCCTGGATATTTCCACCCTCTCTGTAATTTCTCCGTTTACCGCTATCCTGGCTGAGGGGGAGGAGTAATTGGCTTTGATCATGTTAATATATTGATTCCCAAATCCCATGTGCGCCAGGGTTTTAAAGAGCATTGACCATTCTACACGGTCGAACGCCTTTTCTGCATCTAGAGAAAGTAGTACTGCTGGGGTGCGGGAGAATTTTATTTTCTCTATAAGGTGGACTAGTCTTCTGGTGTTGTCATGTGTCTGTCTTCCCGGAATGAAACCCGATTGATCTGGGTTGATTAAGGAGGGGAGCAGTGGGGAGAGCCTGGCCGCCAGGATTTTGGTGTAGATTTTTGAGTCTAGGTTAATTAGGGCTATAGGTCTGTATGAGCCCGGGAGGGAGGGATCCTTCCCTTGTTTATAAAAAAACAGAATTTTTGCCTCGTTCATAGATGGAGTGACATTCCCACTATCTTTGAAGGTGTTTAGAAGTCTAGTGAGGAATGGGGCGAGGATGTCTACATATTTTTTATAGAATGGGGCTGTGAAACCATCCGGGCCGGGTGCTTTGTTGAGCGGGAGGCTCATTATCGCCTTCTTCACTTCACTTTCGGTTATCTGGGCCTCTAGGTCTGCTCTGGTTTCTTCTGATATTTTCTGAAAGGGGATCGATGCCAGGAAACTGTTTTGATCAGCTTCATTTGGGTTCTCTGTGGAGTACAGGTTCTGATAGAATTCCCTGAATGTGTTCCCTATATCCTCGGAGCTCGTTAGCGTATCCCCGTGTGCATTTTTGACTTTCTTGATGGTCGTTGCGTTCCGCTTCGACGAGAGCAGTCGGGCGAGAAGTCGGTCTGCCTTGTTGGCTTTGATGTAGTATTTCTGTTTGAGGTATAGGAGAGATCTCTGGGCTTGTTTGCTTCGGAGATGTTCGAGTTGACCCTCTGTGTGTTTGAGTGTCCGTTTTAGGTCTCTTGTGGGGTTTGACAGTAATTCTTCCCGGATATCCGACAGCTTCTTTTCCAGTTCTGATTCCCACTGCCGTGTTTGTTTATCCCTGGTCGCTTTGAGGGCTATTAGATGGCCTCTGATTACAGCTTTGGACGCCTCCATACGGTGCTCAAGGGGACCTCCCCCGTGTCGTTATGCTCAAAGAATTCTTCCATTTTTTCCCTTTATGGATTCTCCCATCACTGGGTCGGATAGTATTTCTTGTGGGAGTGTCCACCTCCATTTTCTCCTTTCGTTCCCCGGAGTCGACAGTTCCAGCCAGATAGGTGCATGGTCCGACAGTGAAATGGGGCCCAGCTCCAGATCCTGTATTTTACCCAGGATCCCCACTGACACCCAGAAGTAGTCTATTCTAGACATTGTGTTGTGAACGTGTGAAAAGTAGGTGTAACCCTTGGTTTGGCCTTTATGTTCCCTCCAAGCGTCCCACAGGGCCATGCCTTCCATCTGTTTCCTCAGACGCTGAGAGGGGGCGCTCTGGTGGAGGGGTCCGCTCGCACTACGGTCTGATTGGGGGTGCCAGGCCATATTTAGATCTCCACCTATTATCATTTCCCCCTTCGCGAACCCCTCCAGCCTCCCCATCGTGTCCCTCAGAAAGCCATCTTGGCCCGAGTTTAGGGCGTAAATGGATGCCAGTGTCATAAGGGCGTTGTGTAGTTTGATATTGGCAAAGACATACCTTCCGTCCTTGTCTGAGGTTTTGTCGATCACCTTTACTTCTATATTTCCTTTCACAGCGATCAACACTCCCGCCTTTTTTTCGGCTGCGTTGGATTGTGCAATTATCTCGTATCCTCTCAGGCGAATTTTCCCCCTATCTTGAGCTTTAATGTGGGTCTCCTGGAACAATAGCACATCCGCCTTTTCTCTTCTTAACATGATCTCCACTTTTTTCCGCTTCACCGGGGAGTTCAGGCCCCTTACATTTAATGTTACAAGTCGAATCTTCCCCATTTCAAATAGTCTGATTGTACAAGTGTAGAGCTCGAGTTGTGCTTCCCCTTCTCGCTTCCGGAAGATCTACCCTCCCCACCCAAACAATAAACAATTCCCCCAACCAAAAACTTTGTTCCAACTTTACACCCGAGGAGGGCACGGGTACCTAAGGTAGCTCTGGCGTTCCGCCTGTCGCTCCCAGCCCTCTGTAGGCTCGAGGTTAACTTATTGGGGAGTCCTAAACCCCTCATCGTTCCTTGACCTTTATGTGGGTTGTTCCAGCTCCGAGCCGGGCCAACTAAGTCTGTCGTTTGCGACTTCCATCATTGGGGGCCGTTCCATGTGCTGTCTTCAGTTATTGGGCCCCGGGTCTTATGTGCTTTCATATTTGCATCCACTAATTTGTTACGGTAGTCCCATCCCTACCGCCTCCGCGCCGTTTTCTTTTCTGTCGGACCATTTCTCATCCCCCCGGCCTGTTGTGTGGTTCCCCCATTTTCCTGTCTTTTCTGGCCAAGGATTCCCCTGGCTGGATGTCCAAAATGGATAGCCCCTCTTCCATGGTGGTCACCCTCCTTTGTTTCCCTTCCCAGTCGAACAGCAGACCGAAAGGGAATGTCCATTTATATTTTATCTCTCTTGTGATCAGTTCCCTCGTGAGAGGAGCCATCTCTCTCCTTTTTAGGAGTGTAACGGCTGATAAGTCCTGAAACAGCTGAATGTCTGCCCCATTCATCCTGATTTGATCCAACTGCCTTGCTCTTCGTAGAATAAGCTCTTTTTGTGGATAGGAGGACAAAGCCGCCAGGACGTCTCTGGGTCTCTCTCCCGGTGCCCCCGTGCGTCTCGGGCCTACTCGATGTATGCGATCGATCCCCACTGTCTCCGGGTCCTGAGCTTCGATGATATCCCCGAAAACCTCCTGAACAGCCTTCTTTAGGTCCCCGTCCAGGTGTCATGTCACACGGGAGACTGGGGTCTGCCGCTCCCATTTCCTCCTGGCGAGTCTACCCGCGCGTTCGCGTCTGGGGACTCGCCGGGAGGGGAGCGACGGGTTACGGGGCCGGCGGCCTTCGGCGCATGCGTGGAGGACCTCTCTCTCGGTTCCGCGCATGCGCCGTGGACTGGGCTCGCCTCCTTGGAGGGGCTTGCCTTCCAAGCCTCATTGTGGGTTCGCCGGCGCCCGGAAACGGAACGGCTTGCGTTCCAAGCCTCTCGGGCGCCGGCGGCCCATAAAAGGGGCCGCGAGTCAAAGCGGGTCGCGTCTCAACGCGGTTCGCTTCGCTCGCCTCGTTGTTCTTGCCTCTCTCCTTACCTGTGGCCTGTCCTGGGCCTGCCTGCCTCCAGTCCTTACCTGGGTCCTGCCTTGGGCCAGCCTGCCTCCAGCTCTTACCTGGGTCCTGTCCTGGGCCTGCCTGCCTCCAGTCCTTACCTGGGTCCTGCCTTGGGCCAGCCTGCCTCCAGCTCTTACCTGGGTCCTGTCCTGGGCCTGCCTGCCTCCAGTCCTTACCTGGGTCCTGCCTTGGGCCAGCCTGCCTTCAGCTCTTACCTGGGTCCTGTCCTGGGCCTGCCTGCCTCCAGTCCTTACCTGGGTCCTGCCTTGGGCCAGCCTGCCTCCAGCTCTTACCTGGGTCCTGTCCTGGGCCTGCCTGCCTCCAGTCCTTACCTGGGTCCTGCCTTGGGCCAGCCTGCCTCCAGCTCTTACCTGGGTCCTGTCCTGGGCCTGTCTGCCTCCAGTCCTTACCTGGGCCCTGTTCTGAGTCATCTACCATCTATTGTGTATATGGGTCATACCCTATGCTAGCCTGCATTCTCCTGTTCCATCCTGGGCACGTGTATACAGTACTTTATTTGGCCAGACAGCAAGCTCCAACTGAACTCACTCTTTCCTGTCTTGCCTGACTCCGAACTTTATCCTGTGTACCATTGGAACCATCAGCACCAACCAAGCTCCTTTTGCCTACTGCGAATACCTTTTCTGCTACACTGGTTTATCTACCAACTGTCGCTGCACTGAGGTTCTTGGAAGTTTCATGGTCTTGACTACTAGCTCCACCTGGACTATGGTTCCATCAATCTGAGCCTACAATCCTCTTGTCACGCATATCTGGAGAGTGCCTTTTGTGACATTGGGAGTTGGTCCATCCTTCACCCAGTTTCTCTTTTGGGTGGTGGAGAGGCTGATTCCTCGTGCCGCTATTTCATCAGTTCTCGGACTTCAGACTGGCGACCTCTGCGAGACCAACCACCAAGACTACAGGTACGCGGTCCTCTCGGGCCAATCAGCTTGACAGATTGAGACACCTGCCTTCTGATTCAGAGATGGATGAATCGCAAGACATGAGGAACGAGTTGCTAGCGCTCAGGGCTGAGATGACCGCCCTGCGTCAGGAGAATCAAACATTACGTCAGATGATAACGCAAGGAGCACCCAGTACCTCTCAAGTAGAGGGATCATTGGCTCATACAACACCCATCAAATTCGACGGAGACCCTAGACGGGTGGCAGAGTTTTGTAACCACTGCAGGATACATTTCCTCTTCAGGTCTACCTACTTTAACAACGATAGGGCCAAGATTGGTTACATCTTGGGGAACCTAACTGGGAACGCATTAGCTTGGGCAACTCCGTTTGTGGTTACGAACAGTCCTATTTTGAATGACTTTGCTGCCTTTGAAAAGGCCTTCCTTGAGGTGTTCCAGACGCCGAACCTGGCCTCCGTTGCACAGAATCAATTGATGGACTACAAACAGGGAAGCACTGACATCATCACCTACATCAGCCGCTTTCGACTTTTGGCTACCGACTCCCAGTGGCCCGAAATTACACAGAAGACACTGTTTCGTCGAGGCCTGAGAGAGGAGTACAAGGATGAGTTACTCCACATCCCTGAACCAGAGAGCCTTCAACTCTTGATTGATCAAGTACTCCATATTGACCAAAGGATAGCCGAACGAAAGGCTGAGAGACGTCGGCTTGACAGAAGCGGTCCCCGGACGACCAACACACCCGCTAGTTCATTCGGGTCGACCGAGTCCAGACCTGAGCCCATGCAAGTAGGAGCCATGAGAGGACCTTTGACGGAAGAAGAGAAGAAACGAAGGAGGTCTTTGCGTTTGTGTCTTTACTGTGGAGCAGCTGGACATTATTTGGGTAAGTGTCCTTTGCGTCCGCAGAAGAAGAAGTCGGGAAACTAGGAGACCTGTCGTATACAGGAAGGGCAACGACAGGTCCTATCCCTTCCTCAGACCCTTCTGTTATTTGTTCTATTCGTCTGCCCATGCAACCAGCGGTACTACAGACCCTGAAGGTCCGAATTAAACTACCAGACAAGAACCTGGAAGTATCCGGTCTGCTGGACTGTGGGGCTTCCGGCAATTACATTGACGAAACGTTCGTCTCCAGACATAAGATACCACTCATTTCCAGACACACACCTCTGTCGGTGGAGCTTATTGATGGTACTCCCTTGTCTTCTGGACCCGTTAGTCAGTTCACAGTTGGACTGGCTCTTCTGATTGCTGACCATTACGAAGAACTTGCCTTTGATGTTATTAAGTCACCGAACTATAAGGTGGTCTTGGGATTACCTTGGTTGCAACACCACAATCCTTTGATAGACTGGAGAACCCAGACCTTGACCTTTTCATCCGAAAGGTGTGCTCAAGAATGCAAGCTACCTGTTCCCACCATGGCCGTTTCGACTTCTCTAGAAACAGACAGCAATGGGGTCCATCTATGTTCCACGTCTCTGGTCCCACAGGAATATTCCGAATTCAAACAGGTTTTTTCTGAACCCGGCAACATACCCCTTCCTCCACACCGTTCCTTTGATTGCTCCATCGACCTGCTGCCGAACCACGTTATTCCCCATCGGAAATTATGTGCCTTAACACGTGACGAGAAGCAAGTTCTTCAGGAGTATTCGTCAGAGAGTCTAGAAAAGGGGTACATTGTGCCGTCAAAATCACCTGCAGGATTTCCCCTGTTTTTTGTAAAGAAAAAAGAAGGTACATTGAGACCCTGTGTCGACTACCGGCAGTTGAATGACATAACAGCCAAGGACCGGTATCCTTTACCATTAATTCGCAGTATCCTTGAAACCCTGCATACTGCGCGAATCTTCTCCAAATTGGACCTCCGCGGAGCTTATCATTTGGTGCGCATCAGGAGTGGGGACGAGTGGAAGACAGCTTTCAAGACATCTTTTGGCCATTTTGAATACAGGGTTATGCCTTTCGGCTTATGTAATGCCCCCGCTATTTTTCAACGATTCATGGACTACATCTTTGGTGATCTGCTAGGGTTATCCGTCTGGGTTTATCTGGACGACATATTGATATTTTCTAAATCCTTAGACGAGCATGTGGAACACGTTCGTGAGGTCCTTCATCGGCTGTCCGTCAATAACCTGTTCGCCAAAGCAGAGAAATGTTGCTTTCACCAACCCAGCATTGAGTTCTTGGGATTTGTTATCAATCAAGAAGGTATTGGGATGGATCCCAAGAAGGTGCGAGCCATACAAGAATGGAAACTTCCACACGATATCAAGGCTCTCCAACGCTTTTTGGGATTCGCAAACTTTTACAGGCGCTTTATTCCACAGTACTCGCAGATCTCGGCGCCCCTCACCAGGCTAACCAGCAGCAAGATCGCTTTCGAATGGGATGCCGTGGCTTCTCAGACTTTTGACGTATTGAAGTCGGCCTTTATGGCTGCCCCGATCCTGCGCCATCCCCAGGAAGAGTTGCCCTACATAGTGGAGGCCGATGCTTCCAGCTTCGCGGTAGGAGCAGTCCTTCTTCAGAAAGATCCAACCACGTTAGTGGAACATCCAGTGGCCTATTATTCTCGCAAGTTGAGTCCCAGCGAACGAAACTACGCGGTGATTGAAAAGGAACTGTTGGCCATCAAGACCGCATTCGAGGAGTGGAGACATTTTCTCCTCGGAGCTCGCTTTTCTGTGGAGGTGCGGACAGATCATCGCAATCTGCAATATCTTCGCTCTCTGCAATGTCGGACTCCTCGTCAAGCCCGGTGGGCCATCTTCTTCTCTCCGTTTGAGTTCCATGTTACTTATATCCCGGGAACCTCCAATATAAAGGCGGATGCTCTTTCCAGGTCCCTGGAAAACGTAGATGGGACGCCTTGTCCAGATCTGCCACTGATTTCTCCTCGCCATTTTTTGCTGGCCTTGTCCTCTCACCTTAAGTCCATCGCGGAAGCCACTCCGTCGGATCCAGAAAGAACGACCCTTCTTAGTCGGCAATTGGTTTCAGAACGAGATGGACTGTTGTTTTTTCAGAAAAGACTCTACATACCTAGAGGAGCCGTTAGAAGGGGCATTCTACATGGATTCCATGATTCACCCATAGGAGGACATCGCAGGTCAGAGCCACTCGAGAGTTGATATCCCGACAGTTCTGGTGGCCTGGTTGGGCGACCGAGGTCCCGAGGTACATCGACAGCTGTCCAATTTGTGCCCAGTGCAAGGTTCCCAGAAGACGACCATTGGGTTTGTTAATGCCCACTGAAATAGCTCCCTATCCGTGGCATACAATCGCTACCGATTTCATTGTGGATTTGCCTCCATCAGAAGGGTACACCTGTATAATGGTGGTTGTGGACAGCTTCACCAAACTGGCCCATTTCATCCCATTCCAGAAAATCCCTACAGCTACTCAAATTGCTTCAGCATTTCTGCACGACATCTACCGGTTGCACGGCCTACCGGAGAAGATCATATCGGATAGAGGAACCCAGTTCCTTTCATCATTTTGGAGACAGGTGTGTGGTCATCTGGGAATACATAGAGCACTAATCTCAGGCTACCACCCACAGACCAATGGTCTAACCGAAAGGACCAATCAGACTTTGGAGGGGTACCTCCGCTGTTTTGCCAATGCCACACAGTCTAATTGGAAAGATGGGTTAGATCTGGCTGACGTATCCTACAACAACACCGTTCATGCTTCCATTGGAGTCAGCCCGTTCTTTTGTTCCACTGGTCTACATCCTCGGTTGATGCCTTTTCAACCAGTTCCATCTAGTACTGTTCCTTCTGCTGATGGCCTGGTCTTACACATCCGGGAACAACAAGAACTGGCACGCAAGATCTTGAGTGAAGCCAAGGATCGAATGAAGAGACAGGCAGACAGGAAGAGGAGTGCAGAACCTAATTTCCAGGAGGGTGACAAGGTGTGGTTGTCCTCAAAGAACTTGCCCCTCCGCAACCTGCCCGTCAAACTGGCCCCTCGATATTTGGGACCCTTTGTTATCACCAAACGGTTGTCCTCTGTAGCCTTCCGTCTTCGCTTACCCTCTTCTTGGCGTGTACATCCCGTTTTTCACGTGTCCCTGTTGAAGCCCTATGTGGTCGATGATTACGGCCGCACCTCTCCTCGTCCGGCCTCTGTTCTGGTGCAGGGAGTCCCTGAGTTTGAGGTACACGAGATCTGTGATGCCCGTTACCGTAGAGGGGTGCTCCACTATTTGGTTGACTGGAAGGGGTATCCAGCCTGTGATCGTACATGGGAACCGCGCCAGCACGTGCATGCTCCCCGGCTGATACGTGAGTTCTACGTACGATTCCCCTGGAAACCTGGGGCCCCGGGTCTTCCTGGGAGGGGGCATAGTGTCATGTCACCCGGGAGACTGGGGTCTGCCGCTCCCATTTCCTCCTGGCGAGTCTACCCGCGCGTTCGCGTCTGGGGACTCGCCGGGAGGGGAGCGACGGGTTACGAGGCCGGCGGCCTTCGGCGCATGCGCGGAGGACCTCTCTCTCGGTTCTGCGCATGCGCCGTGGACTGGGCTCGCCTCCTTGGAGGGGCTTGCCTTCCAAGCCTCGTTGTGGGTTCGCCGGCGCCCGGAAACGGAACGGCTTGCGTTCCAGGCCTCTCGGGCGCCGGCGGCCCATAAAAGGGGCCGCGAGTCAAAGCGGGTCGCGTCTCAACGCGGTTCGCTTCGCTCGCCTCGTTGTTCCTGCCTCTCTCCTTACCTGTGGCCTGTCCTGGGCCTGCCTGCCTCCAGTCCTTACCTGGGTCCTGCCTTGGGCCAGCCTGCCTCCAGCTCTTACCTGGGTCCTGTCCTGGGCCTGCCTGCCTCCAGTCCTTACCTGGGTCCTGCCTTGGGCCAGCCTGCCTCCAGCTCTTACCTGGGTCCTGTCCTGGGCCTGCCTGCCTCCAGTCCTTACCTGGGTCCTGCCTTGGGCCAGCCTGCCTCCAGCTCTTACCTGGGTCCTGTCCTGGGCCTGCCTGCCTCCAGTCCTTACCTGGGTCCTGCCTTGGGCCAGCCTGCCTCCAGCTCTTACCTGGGTCCTGTCCTGGGCCTGTCTGCCTCCAGTCCTTACCTGGGTCCTGCCTTGGGCCAGCCTGCCTCCAGCTCTTACCTGGGTCCTGTCCTGGGCCTGTCTGCCTCCAGTCCTTACCTGGGCCCTGTTCAGTCATCTACCATCTATTGTGTATATGGGTCATACCCTATGCTAGCCTGCATTCTCCTGTTCCATCCTGGGCACGTGTATACAGTACTTTATTTGGCCAGACAGCAAGCTCCAACTGAACTCACTCTTTCCTGTCTTGCCTGACTCCGAACTTTATCCTGTGTACCATTGGAACCATCAGCACCAACCAAGCTCCTTTTGCCTACTGCGAATACCTTTTCTGCTACACTGGTTTATCTACCAACTGTCGCTGCACTAAGGTTCTTGGAAGATTCATGGTCTTGACTACTAGCTCCACCTGGACTATGGTTCCATCAATCTGAGCCTACAATCCTCTTGTCACGCATATCTGGAGAGTGCCTTTTGTGACATTGGGAGTTGGTCCATCCTTCACCCAGTTTCTCTTTTGGGTGGTGGAGAGGCTGATTCCTCGTGCCGCTATTTCATCAGTTCTCGGACTTCAGACTGGCGACCTCTGCGAGACCAACCACCAAGACTACAGGTACGCGGTCCTCTCGGGCCAATCAGCTTGACACCAGGACCGATTCTGGCATATTTTTGATGCGAATATTCGATCTGCGGGACCTATTCTCGAGGTCTTCGCACTGAATTTCTAGATTATGGGTCAGGCGCACCAGGTGTTCTTGTGTTTCGGCACGCTGAAGGGCCTCTTCTTCTAGGTTGTCAGTCCTTTCCTCCAGGTTGACAATGTCATGTTGAACTCCTTGAATTGCCTGTTGCATATCCTGTTTAATAGCTGCAAACTGGTCTTGGACCGTTGACATTAATTTATCTTGTAGTTCTTTAAACCAGGAGTGCATATCGTCTTTTGTTGGAGGTTGGGAGCCGGGGGCCAAGTCCCTCGTCTCGGACGAGTTTGCGGCCTGTTGAGAAGAGTCCTCCTGTATCCTGCTCCTGGTCGACACTGGGGTGGTGTCCCCTGCCCACATTTGTATCAGGTTGGAGTCTTGTTTGGGGGGCTGCTGTGTCTGTAGGGATCCCCCCCCCTCCCCTTCGCTTTAGACATGTCTTCCTTTAAATGTTCTTGTCTTGGAGTCCCCCCGGACGAGCCCGTCCCCTCTCCTATTTCTTTGGCCTGGGAGATGCCTCTTGTTAGGTGGGCCTTGGCGCGTCCTGCTGATTTCGTGTCCCTTCTTGAGTTGTTTATCGTTGTAGGGGGTGGCTTCGGGGGGCTACTAGGGGGGAAGGGGGGCGTATAGTCCTCTTAGCTGTGGCGCCTGTTGTAAAAACCCCACGTGTGCTGCAGAGTTGGGGCTCCGGTTAGTGCAGCCCTCGGAGATTGCGCCGCTCTCTGTTACCCTGGGTGGGTCTGTCTATGGTGCTCCGGTTTGTGGCCACCTTCACTTATCTCTCAGCTGTGGGGTGGGGGGGGATGATCCCTCGCTGCTTCGGCCGGGTGGGCCTTCGTGCGGTTTCGCCGCTGGTGCGGGGGGGGGCAGGCCCTCCAAATTCACGGGGCCCCAGGGGGGCGCGGCGTGCACCAGGGGGGGCGCCTCACCTTGTGGTCCACCGGACTGGGGACCGCCACTGGAGACCGACGTCCCGGGGCGGTTGTGGGAGATCTGCGCCGCGCCCGGCTCCGTCCCGCTCTTCCTGCGGGGTCCGCTGCTGCCGAGGGTCGCCGAGCCCGTTCTTCGGAGCTGCCGGATGTCTGCCCGACCCCCGGGCGCCGCAATGCTGGGGCTCCGTTCCGAGGGGCCTCCCCGATCCTCGCCTCCCCCGCCGATGGCCTCCGCCTCGCGTCTTCTGGGGGAGCCTGTTATGGAGGTTCTCGGTGCGCGGGCCGCTCCCTGTCCCGATGGGTGAGGGGGAGCACCGTTCCTCGGCGCGGGAGGGGGCCGATGTGACCTCCTCCTGCGGCCCGTGGCAGGAGCCGTACCCGGAGCTATATGTGCGGTACAGCCGCCCTCCGGCTCGCAGCTTCTAAGGTGCTAATGAGTGGCCCGGCGGGAGCGAGACTCACTCGCGTCTTCTCGCTCCGGCGGCCATCTTGGAACCTCAAGGCAAGGCATTTGACCCTCAGTACCAGAGATGCATCTGAAACGGACCCAAATGTTCCAACTATTTCCCGTGCAAAGTAATGTGACGTGTAACAGATGAGTTGCAGCAGTGTTAGCCAAATTAATTTGGCATAACAGGAAAATAAACAAACAGTGCCAAACTAAGGGACACATCTCCATAACAACATAGCGAGGCTGCACATGTTGGTGTGAAAATAAAACAAAATGGGGATACTTCCACTATTCGCTCATGTATGTTTTCCTGGCCATCGTGGGCATCTGACTGTACTTCATATGAGGCAGATATTAAACTACAGACAGTAAATTACTGAAGTGGGAGAATGGAAGACCAGGCTCCCGCCCTTCCCCTCTCGCGCTTGGCCTAGAGGATCACGGCCCAGACACCCGCCACGAGAGGAGTTTGCCTATCTACCAGACGACCAAATACCCTGGTACAGGAACATACGGATGTGCCCATCTACCTGCCCAGCAGCCCGCCCTGTCCATGCCGACACCTGCGGCACGGACAACTCGACTAAACCTACACGTCGTTAGAGATGCCATGACGACCTAGCCAACGGTCAGCACACCTGTGCAAATATACACACCGGACACTCCCGCACCAATCTACACGAAGAATATACTCAGTGCTATGACGTAGGCGACAGACATACTCACGGACGTACATCTTTATTATTTTCCACATAGGCTCTCAAAATGCAGAAACGCAAGACGCATCATGAACTTATATAAAAAGGCTTGCTCACGCTTCTTCTAAGAGCCATGGACCATAATGAAGAATATAACGGGGACACAATACTGAGGATAAAGCAATATGATACTGTAATCTAAAGTGCCCTGCATCAAACGGTTCCACCTATGCACCAGGTCCAAGTAGGCCGCAGGCAAAAGCTTCCATGAACATTGAATGAGCAAGAACTGGGTTGCTGACCCTGCAAAATGAGCCCGGCGAAAGCACACCGCCAAGGGCACGATGTTGCAATCTCACACGCTGCAAGCCAACGCCAAGGTCGCACCTGCAAGATAAACCAGGCACACAGTAGGAAAAACAATATTAATTGTGTTGAATTTTGCCTCAAACACGGTCCCACCTCACGTGACAAGGCCAAACCTGACAAGATGCCAAGCCCAGGAGGAAGGAGACGCCTGAATCCCCCGTTTCAAGACACAGGCAGATACAATTAAAAGACTCATTGGACATCTGCAGAAGTGGGAGGAGTCGACCTCCCAACATATGAATAAATCCTCACATTGTTTACACCTACCCATATTAAAACATTGTTGCAAATGACAGGTGCACCGCGAGCTGGGAACAGCGATAGTCCCAGACTGGGAGGCTCGCGAGCAGACCAATTAGAACATGGGGTTCTTATCACTGACGTCATTCACATTGACCAATCCTCAGAGGTCTTCATGTAACAATTTTCATGTATCAAATTGAAGGGACAGCCCAGGTATACCACCTGACTAACCCTTAACCACTAATACCGTTCTCTATATGTATGCTATACTAACCCTAACACTCGAGTAACCAATCCAGAGTGGAGATAGGTTTTTTGCTAAACTTTCCAAGTGACCAAGTAGCGCGTCATACTAAGGTAAAAAGGTCCTGCGAGCCCCGCGATTGTGTGTGTGTCAGGACGGACGCGTATGCTCCTTGACCCATCCCTGCCGTTTTGTCTAATAAACAGCAGAGTCACCTTGCTTCTTGCGTGTGTCTCATACTCTATCTCTTTTGGGATATACGGGAGGAGTTGGGGCCTCCCTGCCCGGAGGTCTACGGACGGCCCGGCCGACCCCGGCAGAATTTCCCCCCGACAAGTTGGAGGCACTGCTGAGATCTGTTTAAGATCTGCTTTTTTATTTTTACTTTTTCCAGGTAATCGCGTTGCGAGGAGGCCCGGTGGCGTGGCCCCCTCTGCCATTGCCCCCTTCTGAGGACTACAGGACCATCGCGGAGCTGCGAGAAGACCGGACAGAGCAATCCGGATATTGGCCTTTGGGAGCCGGTTGAGAAGTATCCCGCCTGCGGTTGGCGAGTTTCCAGACGTGGTTCAGACGAGGGGAGGTGGCGAGCCGCTTGGAGGGGTGCACGCAGTCGAGCGGCCCCGCATCAAGAGAACTTGGTGAGCATGCCACGCACAACAAGCAATGTGAAATTGTGAGGGAGGGGGGAGGAATTAAATACGGGAGGTGGGAGGTGTTGCACAGGTGCGCGGCGAAGGTTTGACAGTTTAGTGTTGGCAATGGAATGAATGGTAGCCGAACGAGTGCGAGAGCAGTCGGCTACATTGTGCGAGAGAGGGGGGTGGAGCACGAAAACATCACGTGCGGCCGCTCGTAGACACTGATTGGCCTAGGTTGCGACTACGTGTAAGGGTGTGTGTGTGTGTGTGTGTGGCTTCCTACGATTTGGCATTTATTGATCAATAAGTAGATGAGGATCCCTATTGTTCGAGCAAGAAACTCGATAGGTAGATGACGTTTCCCTGTAGGTGGTAGCTAGTTAGTTGCCAAATACGGAAGATAATTGGCTGGTTAAGCCCTCCTGTCGAGGGGCGTATCACACGCAATGCGACACAGCGTGCGCTGTCCGATTATATTATTGATTACCTTGTTCCAGGAGTGACAGGAAGACAGCTGTGAGGTTAACGGGGGTAGATTGCAAGTGTATTTTGAACTTAAAGAATATATGAAGAACTTACCAGTAGCTCGAAGAGATCGGTGACGTCACCAGTAGGGCTTTCATAGGATATCCCGAGCACAAGACATCTTTCTTTCTGAGAGTGGTGGGGAAGAGAACTGTGGTAAGGGAGTGGAAACGGAGATAAACGGTAATGAGTTGATCGGGGAAAGGTGAAACGGGGGACGTGGCTGCGCACGGAGAACGCCGGCCACGGCAAGTGTAGAAGAAGGAGGAGGAGCAAGTGAAAATAGGACGACTGTATAAGAACATCATAAGGGGTACGCAGCCGCAGGGGGCTACGTGCGCCTTGGCCGCAGGGGGCCGTAAGGGTGTCGTGTAAAGGAAGAAAGACAGAAGAAAATATAAAAATGTAAATACTATATTTTTATAATTTTCCTTAGCGGACTATCGCAAGTCCCCAAACTTACGGGGCCAGGAAACGATATAAGGCTGTATATTGTAAACTGCTAGTGAGATAACCGCTACCAGATAGGGGAAGGGTAACAAGTGGAGAGCTACTATGTCATACGGGACAGGATCGGGAGGGTGGGGGAACACCCTCACTACCCCACTACAACACATATGTACCACACTGTCACCCCATAGGGAGAAACTGATTAAGTATAGCATAGAATGGACCCAGGGGACGGACAACAAAATGATAACACCGTGGCCGCCTAATGGTAGCTTCGATCCATATGCCCAACATTCACTATTAAACCATCTGCATAATGCATACAAAGGGAAGAAGTTGGCAAACCACGTGGAGGTGTTTAACTTATGGAGGATGTTCCAAGGGTCCCGACCAGGACCAAATGGAATGTTCACTGTGGGGGAAATACCGGAAGAAAAAGAGATTAAGGAGGAAGGAGAAGATGGGAAAAAGGGGAGTGAAGACCCAAAGAACACGGGGAACGGACAAGAGGGAGGAGAAAAGAATAATACATCAAATGAAATGAAAAAGGAACCGAGCAACGATATACCCCTAGCAAAGGGAGTGAAAACAGAGGGAAGGGGGTTGTACCCTTTAAGAGAATTAGGAGAGATAGGAAGAGGACAGTTAAGGGCGGCTGAGGGGTACTCGAACCCGGCATACAGCCCTCCACCATATGTGGCTCATAGGAAGATGCCAGCAGGGGAGGGGAGGACTGGAGAAGAACAAACTGTTTAAATAGGACATGATGAGTGGGTAGCTGCACAGATACTATTAAAATTACGAGGTTCATTAACAGGAGAAGAGAAGGAGGTAGTAAGGAAAACAGACGAGGATAATGCCAGGGAGAGTGAAATGAGGGGGGAAGAGCTGTTACGACAAAAGGAAGAGATTTTGGAGGAACGACTAGCAGAGTTAAGGGATGAGCAGAATGAACTGATCAAACAGCTCGAGAGGGAGGAAAGAGAGAGAGCGAGGAAAAGGAAAGAAGGTAAGAATGAATTGGAAAAAATAAGGGAACGAACTGAGGAGCAAAGGAGAGAAGCTGAAAGGGTAAAAGCAGCAGCAGAAAGGGTATCAAGAGCAGTGCTGCGAGAAAAGAAAAGGGAAGAAGAAGAGAAATAAAGAGAAATGGCAATGTGGAAGAGGAGATTACTATCAGAAACGACTAAGAAATACGAAGAAGGGAGGGTGACAGAGAGTATATTAGAAAGGGAAAGGGTGAAATGGGAAAGGAAGAAAGAGGATGAAAGAATATTGGAAGAGATGAGTAGTGAAGTAATGGAGGAATTAAAAAGGAAAAGGGAGGAAAATGGTAGGGAGATGGAGGAGAGAAATGAAGGAGAAAGAGAAGATAGGAGAAGAGAGAGTGAAGTATGGGGGGATGTATATAGAGACACAGAAGTAGCAACAACATCAGCGCAAAGGGGAGCGGTTGATAAAGGAGAAAAAGGAGAACTGGACCTAATAGACTTACAAACAGTAACAATCAAGGGGAAAAAGACTGAGTGGGGGGTGCCGTTTATGACTGACTTTTGTAGTGAGGAAGAAGAAGGAGTGGAGAAGGAAGGAAGAAACAGTGAAAGGGAAAGCCTAGATAAACTATACATCACCCGGACCAACACAGACTCACCATGGATCCGTATGAGAAAGGATGAGCTGGAGAGAAGTGAGGAGGGAGAGCAAGGAATAGCGGAAAGACAGACACATGAGGCCGCACCGTCCCCATCACGGCCTCTCCCATCGCACCCTACATGCTCAACCACCTCACGCTCGTTACGCACAATAAAACTTGCGCCCTTCACAGACTAACTGACACCCTATGCATGTCGGCTTAGGGACCTCCCTAGACGCAGGCAGGAAAGACGAATACACATGCCCACAGTAAATACAGGAAATGATGGAAGAAGGGGAAAAGATGGAGAAGAAAGAGATACGAGCAGGGGAAATACGGATGAAATTGACGATGTAGAAGAAAGGGAAGAAGAGGAAGGGTGTGAGGACTCGATTTTATGGAACACAAAGGGTAAAACTAGACATAACTTAATGCCACTTCTGGAGAGGGGAGGAGTTAGACCACAGTACGTCCCTTGGAAGCACACAGACAAAGAGAATATAAAGTGCAGGCTCCCATCATTAAGTGGAGGTGCGGGTAAGTGGATATATGAAATGGAAAAACACACCGCAGGACAGAAACTGGCAGTAGGAGATGTAAAGGGCCTTCTAATATCGATATTAGGGGATGCAGCGGATGACATTTGGAAGAGAGCGGGATTCCCTAGGGTAACAATAACAAACACATCGCATGATGGGGCACCATTCGCAAACTGCAGACATGCACTATGGCAGGCACTGAGGGTACAGTACCCAGACACATCAGACATAGGAGCAATTACCTCCCGCAAGATGCGTGAGCACGAAGATCCTGTTGATTATATCCAGGAAATCCAAGAGAAGTGGCGCATGGAAACTAGAGAACAATGGGAGAAAACACCAGCAATATTTTATCATATACTAGTACAAGGGCTCCCAGAAGGAGTTCAGAAACAACTAAAGAAAGTAGTGGGAATGGAAGCAAAAGCATGGCCAGAAATACAACTGACTATAGTGCATCATTGCAGGACATGGCAAGGAAAAATGAAACAAAAGGAAGAGGACAGGAAAACGGAAGAGGCCAAACTAGTACAGAAAAAGCTTACTAAATACACAATGGAAGGAGCACTAATAACTACGCCTACAACAATGACCCAAAGCCCCACACAAGTAGTGGCTGCACAAGATTCCTCCCAAATACCACCTTCACAGACTATAACACAACAGGTGCCACCACTCCAACCATACACGCCCAACATGGGAGGAGGATACCCAATGCCAGGAGCTGGGTATTATAATTATAACAGGGGGAGAGGAGGAATTATGAGAGGGAGAGGATACGGATATAACACCCAACAGCAGGTGGGAGGACTTAGAAATTCCTACCCCACAGGGCAACCAGTATACCAGGACAACACAGGGAGCTTTCCATGGCAGAGTAGGGAACCACCGGTGTGTTGGAGTTGTGGATTATTAGGGCACATGTCACGCACGTGTAGAGTTAGACCAGGAACACCATCATGGAGTGAACAGGGACAACCAAGGCCCTTACAGGAACAGCAGGGCATACAGCAACAGCAGACGTTGCAACAGGGAAATGAACAGCAACAACTAATAACACAACAACAGCCACAGACACATTCACTGCCACAACAACAGGTAGCGATAACACAACAACCCCAACTACAACAAACACAACTGGGTAGGGTGACGGTCCTGGGACACAACCCTTACACAGGAAATGGCCAATCGTTGTACCCTCAATAGGACAGCCCACAGACATCCTTGGTGTGTCCCATCCTGTCGGTAACACCTAATAGTGTGGAGGAACCACGCATAGAGGTAACGATAGGTGACAAAAAGTTATGATTCCTTGTTGACACCGGGGCGACCCGTTCTTGCATAAGGGAAGGTAAATTTAAGATGTCAGGCGAAGCCATGAACACCCAAGGATTCTCTGGGGCTAGAGGGTTGGTTCCTTTTACTGATAACATTCCCTTATCTATAGGAGATTATGACATGTCAGTTCCACTTTTATATCATAGTGCCTCACCAGTAAATATACTGGGGAGAGACATAATGAACAGGTTGAATATGACGATCTCCTTTACTGAGGATGGCATAATTTGCTCTACCCCAGGGATTAACATGCTCACAGCACGACAGATTTTGCAAGCATACTGCGGACAGACAGCGATTAGGGTGGAGCCAGTAGATGGCGAACTCTTCCAGTACGGGACAGACATGGCATTTGCATGCCAGGGATAGAAGGAAAAATCTGGAGGAGGCCAGCAGCCTATCTGTTCAGACCAGAAACACCAGTTAATGAACCAGAAGGAAAGGTGGTTCCAGTGGACATTGAGAGCATTATAGCAACAGCTGATTACATTGCTGTACATGCCCAAGACAGAGAAGGAAGAGCATGGAGGGCAGTGATAGCACTAGCAGAAGGATGTAGGCTCACCCAGGTGTCAGATGAGGAGCTGTTCTCAGAAGAAAAGGAGGAAGGTGAAATGGTGTTTATGATGAGTGTGGAAATATGGCTAAGAGTGGCGTACAAACAAGTAGCACAGAAAATTGCAATGGCACTTGAGGCACCCGCATGCACCCCAGTCCCCTTCTTTAAGGAGGATATGACAAAGGTACCCACATCATTGTGGACTACTAGCCCCTATGACGTGGGGTGCAAAAAAAGTATAGGGGGAGTAAGGATAAAATTGAAAAAAGGTGCAATACTCCCCAGAGTGAAACAGTACCCACTATCAAAAGAGGCAGATGAGGGCATATATGAAACCATAATGGCCCTTATAAATAATGGCATATTGGTCCCCTCAGAATCACCATGTAACACGGCTGTATACCCAGTGCGCAAGGCTAAAGGGGGTTCTTGGCGCTTCATACAAGATCTCAGGCCCTTGAACAACATAGTAGAAGCAGAATATCCCATAGCAGCAAACCCGGCCACAATATTGTGTGGCATTCCAGCAGAAGCATCACGATTTACAGTGATCGACCTTAAAAATGCATTCTTCTCAATACCATTACACCCAGACTCACAAGATCAGACAAGCTTCACTTACAGAAACACAAAGTGGAAACACACCAGATTGCCACAAGGGTTTTGCGAATCACCCTCAATTTTCAACAGAGTAATACAGATGGATTTGGGTAACATTGAAGTGGAAAGCACAGTGTTGCAGTATGTGGATGACATAATAATTTGCAGTACAAACGAAAGAACATGCAGAGAGGACTCATTAAAGATGTTGACAATATTGGCTGAGAAAGGTTACAAGGTAGACATGGAAAAGCTACAGTACTGTCAAGAACAGGTACTTTACATTGGTCAGCTCATATCCCAACATGGAAGAAAGATTGCACCACAAAGGGCACAGGCCATTTCAAAAACGCCAATCCCACAAACAGTGAGGGAACTGCAGCAGTTCCTGGGTCTGTGCAACTACTGTAGAGCATTGGTATTTGATTACAGCTCATACATAGGACCCCTGCTTGAGGGGTTAAAGGAAGCTAATAAAGGGGAGAAATAGTTGGGGTGGACAATGGAAATGAGAGAGGCTTTTGATGAACTGAAAGATGCGATATCAACTGCTCCGGTACTGGCAACCCCAGACTATGAGCGACAATTCTTTATATTTTCACATTGCGACTCAGCAGTAATGAAAGCAGTGTTGGCCCAAAAAACAAGCATGGGCTACAAACCAGTAGCATTTTACAGCGGCCACTTAGATCCTGTGATGCTAGGTCATTTCCCTTGCGAACAAGGTCTCGCCGCAGCTGCTTTTGCGGTAGAGAAAGCATCAGCAATCACCATGGGGTACCCAACTACACTGTTTGTGGAACATGCACTATTTGCCATATTGAATAAACCTAAGTCCACCCTAACCACACAAAGGGCATCAGTTTATGAGATCATCTTATCCAGAGCTGAACTATCAATTGTTAGATGTAGCACGGTCAACCCTGCAAGGTTCCTAGCAGAAGTACTTGAGGAAGGAGATTATGCCCACGATTGTACGCAAATAACTGAAATGTACTCATGTACTAGAAAGGTTGAAGAAAACGCACTAGAGGGAGGTGAGCTCCTGTTCATTGATGGGTCATCAACTATCGACCAAAGGGATGGTATAAGGAGGACTGGGGCAGCAGTGGTAAAAATGATGGAGGTACCGGTGTGTGTGGCCATGAAATGTGTACAATTACCACAGCATTACTCCGCTCAAACAGCAGAATTGATTGCACTGATCTTGGCGTTGAGGGAAAGCTTTGACAAACGAGTGACCATATACTCCGACAGCGCGTATGTCACATCCACTGTCCACTCAGGGCTGTCGAAATGGAGAAGAAGAGGGTTTAGGAGAGCCGATGGCACTCCAGTGCAACACGCCCTCCTATTGGCTGAACTAATTGAAGCAATAAATGACCCCCAAGAATTAGCTTTGGTCAAATGCACCGCACACACCAATGGTGAAGACCACATCTCAAAAGGGAATGCAGCAGCAGACGCACATGCGAAGTATGCTGCATACTTTGGTGAGATATGGAACCCCCCAGAGTCACAGAGAGGGAGAGGGAGGGCAATGGCTAAGGAGATGTTGATAAGAGAAGGGTACACCCATCTCCCAGCCACACAGATTATGGAGCTACAAGCGGCTGCACCAATGGCCGAAAAGGAAATATGGGTAAAAAGAGGATGCACAATGTCACCAACCGACGCACTATGGCGCCAGGGTGACACTGGAAAGGTTGTAATACCATTGGCACTTTTGAACACCGCCCTGAGCCAACTACATTACCCAGCCCACACAGGCAAGGAAGTAATTGCAGCACGAATTAGGGAAGACTGGTTCTGCCCCGAGTTAAATTCTCATGTGTCAAATTTTATCAGCAATTGTCTCACATGTCAACAGTTTACGGCCGGCCACACTCTGAAGGTGATAAGAGGTACTATACCCCGGCCAGAGGGACCGTTCCGGCATCTCCATATTGACTATGTTGATATGATCAACGTATGTCAAGGAAATAGGTATATGATTGTAGTAGTATGCCCATTTTCAAGATGGATTGAAGCAGGGCCCTGTTCACACCCAGATGCATTTAGAGCAGCTAAATTCCTAGTGAGGGAGGTCTTCCCCAGGTGGGGAGTGTGTGAGGTATTAAGGTCAGACAATGGCCCACATTTCGCAAACGAAATGTTCCAGCACATTACATCCTTGCTGAACATCAAGCATAAATGTGCATGCGCATACCACCCACAGGCCAACGGTATATGTGAAGGCCTGAATGGCCTACTAAAGGAGGCAATTGCAAAGATACAGCAAACAACAAAGAAGAGTTGGTTGTATTGCCTTCCATTAGCCCTATTTGAGCTAAGGAATAGACCAGGGTCCGACCACGACCTCACCCCTCACGAGGTGGTTACTGGACGTCAAATGCGCCTTCCCCTAACGCCAACATCAAGAGCATTTACCGACCACGAGAGTACTGCGAGTGTTCTTGGTGATGAAATGTACCAATATGTGTCTTCTTTGATTACTAGTGTAGTGTTTGTGTCTCAACAGCTCGAGCGCACGCAGGGCGGGTCTAACAGCAATCATCAAGAAGACATGGATAAAGAATTGGAAAAGGAAAGACTGTGCAAAGTTGATAAAGGTGACCATGTACTACTTCGCAATTTCAACAGAAAGTGGAACAGTCCACGATTCACTGGCCCCCATCTGGTAGAGGAGGTATCAACGAGAGCAGTAAAGCTACAGGACAAACGTGCCTGGAACCACCTACATGACGTAAAGATCTACAAACTCCAGACCCGCCCCAGCGCCACCGACAGGGCCACTGGAAGAACAACGACAGCGTCACCAACGGAGGAAGAGACTTCTACCACAACTAACGGCCTAAGTGTCCCTATACCCTGCCACCCCCCAGATTCCCCAGAGACAACTATTAGAAAAAAAGGGGTGATCACCATACCGCCCACCCCATGGTTACACGATCAAAGGGTAAAGAGACTTCCGCCAGCTGAACCCCAAACCCTCTGCCCACTGACCCCCTGCCCACTGTAGTAACAATTGAACTGAAGGACAATGTGTTTGCACATATACACATGTAAACACCTGAATGTTCTCTTTCTTTTCTCTCGCACATGCAGGTAAAGCGTATTATTGTACTGTTAAGAAAGTAGATAACTAACCAACTCACTGCCCAGGAGTAGATGGTACCCTCAGACGATAATTACCTGGAAGAATTGTCACACCAATTTGTATATGAAGTAAAAAGGCCAACGTACCTGAAAAAAAGGAGGGTACGTGTCTACTACACAGCATTCCTCTTGGCCATAGAACATTCAATGCCTCACCTCCAACCATACTTGCCTGCTCTGAGAGATAGATCGCTCAGATTGGCGTTGGAACAGCTCTTCGCCTGGGCACTGAATGACTACTTGACAGGGAGAGCTTAATAACAATAACTAACCTTAATAACGAGCATATTAAGAATTTTCAGGCGGGCAACTGTAATGTCGCAAGAATAAGCTGCCGGACTGCAGCAAGGTAAGAGCAAAATGCCGGTGAAATTAGCATTTGTAATAAAATTGATAGGGATTTTAATGATCACCGGGTTCTTGGCTGCCTCTGTATGGCAGTACAGCTATGCTATTGATATTATTGCTGTACCCAAACCTAATATACCCCCACCCCCTGCTGCAACAGGTGTTATGTCAGGTGGTACTAGTAAAATCCCACACAAGGAAAATAGAGTTAAACGCAGCACATACTCAGATAATAAAGGCATTGACAACTATGTACAAGATTCAGCACACGTCTCTAACAACATGTGGTACCAACACATGACCAAAATAGGCAAGCAGACAACAGAAGACAGCTGCTACGTTTGCTCATTGATCCCATACGCCATGAGCGCTTCTCGAACATTTGTTGCTACGGAGATAGATGGAAAAATAGCACGATGTATAATATACCTGGCACTGTTCCAGACGAAAGGAAGATTTCAAGGGACAGTGGTGCATCTGGTGTGGAAAACACGAGATACATATCCATATGAAAACAACTTCCTCAAGACTTATTTGAGTTACCACAAGAGCAGTTTACATGCTGAAGGATTCAAATACATAACAAGTGGTCCTGAAAAAGGAGAAACAAAGAAGGTAACACTGCAGTATCTACCATGTGATTGGTACGCCACTGAAGTCCCTGGTAAAAACGGATGTTGGGAAAGACCACTGATGATAATAACAGGGAAGGTGTACATGGACAACAAATGGGACATAGGAGTGGTTGGCAGCAACATGGTAACTAGAGAAAATATTTCAACTATTGATGGACATAACCATAGATGTTGGATGACTTGGATCAAGTACGTACCCATGCTCACGTGGATGGAGAAGGATGAAGACCCAATAACAATTCTGCCGTTAACTGCGCCTAAGGTATGCTACCAACATAAAGGAGAGGTGGATGTAGGATACAATACCAACTGTGAAAGCGTGATGGAGTTACCTGAGGGGGGAGCAGGAACAGCAGTAGTAATGGACCATTACTGGGCCTGTGGA
Source organism: Ambystoma mexicanum (assembly GCF_040938575.1). Classification (NCBI taxonomy): domain Eukaryota; kingdom Metazoa; phylum Chordata; class Amphibia; order Caudata; family Ambystomatidae; genus Ambystoma; species Ambystoma mexicanum. Next base: position 224,456,743 of record NC_090936.1, read on the forward strand.
GACAAGGCGTATCACACACTGCCCCCTTTGTGGAATGGTGTATGCACTATAGTACACGTTAATGTACCATCACTAGTGGTACCCCAGAAGCATGTGAATATGGCGAATTTCCCCAAGATGGATGAAGGAAACAAAAGGAAGAAGAGATCTGCACAGCCTCGGAAAGGGCCAGAGAACAGACGCAACGGCAACAACACTGTCCTCAACAGAAGGAAAAGACAAGGAGAACCTCTGACAGGAAATTACCTGTGGGAAAGGTCGGAAACAGCACTGACCTCAATACTGCCGGAACACAGACTATTCAGCAGAGCAGCAATGTTCTTCTCCTCAATAATACATCCTGGACTGCAGGCTTACGCAAACGCAAAATGGCTCCAGATAACTAGGTGGGAACTAATGATGACAATTAACTCTACAGTAAATGGATTCAACGCAATAAAAGAGGAATTGCGAGCAGTAAGAATGGTTGCACTACAGAACAGATATGTACTGGACCTCCTCACAGCAATGGAAGGAGGCGTTTGCGCAAAGATAGGACAATCATGCTGCACATTCATTCCTGCCAACGATGCTGACAATGGTACACTCACGGAAGCTGTCTCACAATTGGCCCAGATGCACTCAAAAATGATGGATGAAAGTAAAGGTGTGAAAAAAGATGAGAGCTGGTTTTCAATATTATGGTCATGGATGCCATCTTGGCTGTCAGATGGACTGAAGATTATAGTTGGATGCACTATTCTGGCTGGAGCTACACTGATCATAATAAGATTTTGGAAAGCCCGGAAGGCACGCACCACAGACGAGATGATCAAAATGGTTGGTATACACCTCTTGATGCCAACAGATGACGGCCAACACACAGGCACAATCATAAAAGAGAGAGAGAAGTTGTGCAGCCAGATCATCACCAACCACCTGGACCCACCATCTGTGAAGCTCGAGAACCCAAGAAACCCCAGGAGCTACATAGGGAAATGGGTATACTGCACTCCTGGAGGAACCTGTGAATATATGTATTGGTCATTTGAAGACCATGTTAACCACTATGGACATTTGGGAGGAATAACTAAAATATGGAGAGTAAGAGGAGATAAAGAAAAGGATATGTTTGTGGTCGACAAGTCGACCACAGGGGGGACTGAAGTGGGAGAATGGAAGACCAGGCTCCCGCCCTTCCCCTCTCGCGCTTGGCCTAGAGGATCACGGCCCAGACACCCGCCACGAGAGGAGTTTGCCTATCTACCAGACGACCAAATACCCTGGTACAGGAACATACGGATGTGCCCATCTACCTGCCCAGCAGCCCGCCCTGTCCATGCCGACACCTGCGGCACGGACCAACTCGACTAAACCTACACGTCGTTAGAGATGCCATGACGACCTAGCCAACGGTCAGCACACCTGTGCAAATATACACACCGGACACTCCCGCACCAATCTACACGAAGAATATACTCAGTGCTATGACGTAGGCGACAGACATACTCACGGATGTACATCTTTATTATTTTCCAAATAGGCTCTCAAAATGCAGAAACGCAAGACGCATCATGAACTTATATAAAAAGGCTTGCTCACGCTTCTTCTAAGAGCCATGTACCATAATGAAGAATATAACGGGGACACGATACTGAGGATAAAGCAATATGATACCGTAACCTAAAGCGCCCTGCATCAAACGGTTCCACCTATGCACCAGGTCCAAGTAGGCCGCAGGCAAAAGCTTCCATGAACATTGAATGAGCAAGAACTGGGTTGCTGACCCTGCAAAATGAGCCCGGCGAAAGCACACCGCCAAGGGGACGATGTTGCAATCTCGCACGCTGCAAGCCAAGGTCGCACCTGCAAGATAAACCAGGCACACAGTAGGAAAAACAATATTAATTGTGTTGAATTTTGCCTCAAACACGGTCCCACCTCACGTGACAAGGCCAAACCTGACAAGATGCCAAGCCCAGGAGGAAGGAGACGTCTGAATCCCACGTTTCAAGACACAGGCAGATACAATTAAAAGACTCGTTGGACATCTGCAGCAGTGGGAGGAGTCGACCTCCCAACATATGAATAAATCCTCACATTGTTTACACCTACCCATATTAAAACATTGTTGCAAATGACAGGTGCACCGCGAGCTGGGAACAGCGATAGTCCCAGACTGGGAGGCTCGCGAGCAGACCAATTAGAACATGGGATTCTTATCACTGACGCCATTCACATTGACCAATCCTCAGAGGTCTTCATGTAACAATTTTCATGTATCAAATTGAAGGGACAGCCCAGGTATACCACCTGACTAACCCTTAACCACTAATACCGTTCTCTATATGTATGCTATACTAACCCTACCACTCGAGTAACCAATCCAGAGTGGAGATAGGTTTTTTGCTAAACTTTCCAAGTGACGCAAGTAGCGCGTCATACTAAGGTAAAAAGGGCCTGTGAGCCCCGCGATTGTGTGTGTGTCAGGACGGACGCCTACGCTCCCTGACCCATCCCTGCCGTTTTGTCTAATAAACAGCAGAGTCACCTTGCTTCTTGCGTGTGTCTCATACTCTATCTCTTTTGGGATATACGGGAGGAGTTGGGGCCTCCCTGCCCGGAGGTCTACGGACGGCCCGGCCGACCCCGGCAGAATTTCCCCCCGACATTACAATAGAACGGGGTCTAGTGCATTCATTGGTGAAGCAGACTCTGGTGCTACTGTCTAGCTAGACTTCTAATCTCACATGTTAATGTCATGGATAAAAGTAAAAATAAACTTCTTGTCTTACTAGACCTGTTGGCAGCATTCGACCTCATCAATCATTAACAACTCTTAGAAACCCTAATCACAATAAGGGGCTGCCCCGTGAAAGCAGTAAACTGGATCCGCTCCTTCCTCAAAAATAGAAAATCTCTGTGCAATGTAACAATGCAGTATCTGACTTAGAAGACCTTACTTGCAAAGGCCACAGGAAGCTTGCCTCTCCCCGGCTCTTTTCAATGTATATATCAAACCCCTCTGTGATATGCTCACAGGCATGGGGGTCCAATTTACCAACTACATAGACGACACCCAGCTACTAATTGAGCTGAGTGGTGACTATACCAAGGATCTGGAGGGTTAACCCTCATTTATGACTCCATTGGCCGCTGCATGTCGTCCAACTGGATGTGTCTGAATGGATCAAAGACCAAGCTCATGATTTTTGGATCCTCGCAGGCTAAAGCAAAACTGGATCCCTGATACTCAAATTTCAAAATGGAAGGCAGCAATATAGCAGTTTCTGAAAAGGTGAAAACGCTAGGAGTATATTTTGAGTCATCACTGAGCTTCATGCTGAAAACACTGCGAGAGCCTCAATATAAACCTGAGATTGTTGAGTCATTTTAAACTCTTTGTCTCCAGCCATTAGTGAGGGCCATAATTATGCCAAGAATTGAGTTTTGCAACACACTTCTATGTGGAGCTAGTAGAGGTACCATCCAAAGACTTCTAGTGCTCCAAAACAGTCAGGATTGTTGAAAACATCCCCAGGGGAGAGCAGGTGTCCAACCCTAGGAAGGACCTACAATGGCTCCCAGCGGCTGCTAGAGTCCAATTCAAAATATTTACCTTGACCTCTAAGTGCCTCTATGAAGCAGCCCCCTCCTATGTGAAACAATGCCTAGTGCAACATGAACCTAGAAGAATACTACGCTCCATTGCCACCAACCGCCTGATATGCCAGTCTTCCCTGCCCAAGCAGCACATCTTTGAGAGACCCTTGAAGACTTACCTATTCGAGTAATCCTGTGTTACCCGATGGCTTGATTCTGTCTGTCTTGTATCCTTTTTAATGTTGGGGGGGGCTGCGGACGTTAGTGCATTACAAATACAATTAAAAATGTCTTTTAAAAAAACTCTTTCTTTTGGTAATGCATTTGCCAGCTGTTTTCATATGTTGCTGGACTTGCATGTTATAAGTTTTTTTTTTCCACCAGGTGTATAGCATTTTCTCAAATCCATAATATGGATAGCAGCATATGAATTCCATACATCTACATGTTTACCCTTTTTTTAGAGCTTTTCGAAAAACTGCAGCACTGATTTAACCTTGGTCCAGTAACCTTTGCAATAAGCTCAGACTGTGGACAACATCTGGTGAAGCTGTGTTTGGTGGTTTTATCTATCATTCGTTTATCATTGAAAAAAAGGGTGTGAATCCTCTTAACTAAATTTTGGCAAAGGCGGTCTAACAATTTAATTGATCAGACTATTTATTGGGAAGCTTGTCATAGATTGGTCAATGGGTGCCAAGGCTACGGTCTACAAACAAATCTATGAGATGCTGTTACTCGCATGCACTATTCATTATTGCTGTAAAAATACAGGCATGCTACCTTTCTGAAGCTGTGTGTCCTGGTGCTGTGCGTTGTATGCAGGGCAGCACTACAGCCATCATTTACTTCTTCTAAATATTGTAATTAGCTGTTTTATTTTGTGATTACAGTTCATAGCTCTGGATGTCATTCTTTCATGTATAATTTGTTTGTCCTATGGACAGTCATTATCTTCTTACTGTGGCATAAAGTGCATCATAACGTAGCAGCCAAAGCATAGTAACAAAACATAACATAACAGAAGGGTGCAGACTGTCACTGCATGCAAAATGAAATATATCTCTTCCTGCCTATCCTCTTTGACACACATCCACCTCCTCAGTTCACATAGTCAAATGCATTGGTAGCTCGGCTATATTTCTGCACTATAGTTGGTTATGTACTATTACACTTTGATAGCGTACTCCCAAATAAGGCACTGCCCGCTCTATGAACAAAAATAGAGCCCTGAATGACGATCAACCTCTTAATAATTATCTATTTGCAATGAAGATGTTAGGCTTTTCCAATTTTACCATACTAGTATCAACAACATAAGCCTGTATACAAAGTCTATTCTTGACTATGCCACACGTGGCTCAGGCTTGGCAGTCACAACATTAGCATTCCAGTGTTTCACCAAGAGTACAATGTGCAGAGATGGTCAGGTAAATAAGTCACCAAATTCCACGATAACTCCAAGCAGAGTCACTCATGCAACCAACATTACATTGCATACTAACAATTCTGCAAATCTGACTTGGCAACACAACCCAATGCACCACAACACTTTAGATCACGTATATGTCGTCTCCCTTTTGCAGTTCAAACAGAATTTATTTCACACTTTGTCATCTTCTGATCTTCTCCATGTTCATTTTCTTTGCTCCAGAGTGCTAAGATCTTAATACCCCTTGGCAGGTACACAGTAAGCCAATCCATGGAGAAGCCTAGGCATTCTGAAACTGCTACAGTGTCAATTTGACACAGTATAAATCATACTAACAAAACATACAAGCAGAATTGAGTTGCCATTCCATGTAGCAAAATACAAACACTCAACTGCGAATGTCCACAAAGAACACTTAGGTCACAGGATTCCTTTCTTTGGTTTGTAACTGTAGATTTTTAGTTGGCGACTACTGTTCACCACACCGCAGGAATTATGCATTGTTTTACAATGACCGTGGCAACAGAGTTATATTGGAGTATTAACCTCACACAAAAGAAACCCCGCAAGTCAGTGTTTATTTCATTTAAACAAACAGGGGAACTGAACATGTAAACTCCTGCTTTTAACATAAGCAGCCTTCCCCCACAAATAAGCCCAATTAGTAGGCCAGACACGTTATGGTATTATGTACAAAAATCACTGTTGAAAATAAAACAACATAAATGAAACATATGAACACCATATAAACAGATACAATATCGCCAAAGCAATAATAAAAAAAGGTCAATAACACAAATAATAAGTAGTACGTAAAGACCTAGCCCGACACGTTCCAATCCCCTATGCTTTATGGAATCTTCCTATGGGGCAAATCAAAGAGTGGTGACAAAGGTACGGTATCAGAGAAAAGGAAGGGAAAAGAGCAAAACGGAAATCATTTTTAGAGATACACAGTGTGTGTCAATAGAAGAGAGCTAGTTACTTCCACTCACCTCAACAATGCATGTCATACTTAAATGAAACATATAAGAATTGTTCTCTAAAATTGTCTTATGAGTAGACATAGGGCCTTATTACATGTATGCCGGTCTGGAATTAAGGTGGCAGTAATTTGATTTACCAGCAAGTTTCCAGACAGGCACACTCTGAGTTTGATGGTGGGGTGGCTGGAATTACCTCCAACCTGGATTTACCGGCAGGATATAACCAAACAAGTAATGCGTCCCATAGACTTAACTCGGATTCAAGAATAGCAGTTTGATGTTTCAAATTAGCTGAGAAGACGGGGTTGCTAATACATTTCTGAGGTCTCGAGAAAAACTGTGTTTCTTTGAGTACGGATCTCCCCAGATCAGGATAGGATGGCAATTTTCATCTTTAGGATAGTAATCGATTAACTTCTACTTCAGCACCGGAGCCATAGTATTGTGTTAATCCTGCAAGAGGTTGCCAAAAATGATTATCTGAAAAATACATTTTCTATTGTCAGGTTAAAACTTTATAAGATTTTACCCATTGTAGTGTTTGCTGCACTCCAAAAAAAGAGGGGATCAGGATGAGCCCTGGGGCATTCTGCAAGTAACCAGAATTGTATTGGAAAGTAACAATTCCGACCGTTTGAGATCTTACAGAGAGAAAGCTGTTAAGCCATGACAAAATCTGATCAGACATTGCCGTACGATTTTCAAGCATGAGAGGAAAAGTATTATTGCTGTTATTATTATGATCATTATTATTATTATTATTATTATTATTATTATTATTATTATTATTTATTATTATCTAGTATTTATTGAGAATGACATGGTCCACTGTGTCAAAGGTCATGGAAAAATCCAGCATGACCATTTATTTATTTTATCGTATTACTTCTATAACCCCAACAGAAGACACGCCTGGAGACATCAGAGCATTCATACAGACAGACAGCACATATACAATCGTTAAGCAGATCCGGAACTACATTGTACAGGAGAACATTATGCATTGTAAAAACTATTCAGGCAAATATATAGGTTTTCAAGGCTCGCTTAATCAAAGCCGATGAGCTACAACCCCTCAAATCAGGTGGTAAGGGGTTCCATAGTTTAGGTGCTGTAAAATGAAAGATTGCCAAAACCACACAGCTCTTCTTAATTAGAAAAGGTCACAATTGGTTCAGCAATTTGAGGTGGTAGGGTGAGGTTGATTTGATACTATTTACCTGTGCCTTCATATGCATCCCTGAGTCTAATTAAACACCTAATGTTCTTACTGTCTTCAGAGTTGCAGTGATACAGCCAGCTATGACAAAGCTTGTGCATTCGGTACCTAGCTTAATTATTTTACTGGCTGTGCTAGCTAACATTAACTCTGTTTTGGAGTCATTCCCGGCCATACCATTATGAACCATCCACTGCTGAGTGTAGAATTAAATCTCATTGAAATATCCTGTATGTTTTGCATAATCTCCTGAGATAGGAATCAAGCACTTGTAAACAAACTATCCTCCTCTTGTCACATAACTCAAACAACAGTTTGTTGAAAATGTAGAGAGTTGGTGACAGGCAGAACCCCTGAGGTACACCATATGGCACTGTATCCACATCTGATATTGCAGTGCCACTACATAATCTGTATGAATGATCGGAAAAGAAGGATGTCACCCAATTTGCCACAAAGGGTGCAAAGTACGCAGACTGTAACTCCCACTGCATTGTGATTGGCCCGTCTGATCCTCTGGGCCTGGCTTGGTTGCCCTGCAGTCACCGCGCTCACCCTTTGCATCCTGAACTGAGCGGGTGACTGCAGGCAGCTGAGAGACCCTCCGTGGGTCTGTTTATTTTAATTACTGTTTCTCCCTGACTGCCTCCATTGCTGTGCTCCCACTAACTCCCTCTCCCCTTCCATGTCGTTTCTTTGTATTTCCTCCCTCCCTCCCGGCTCCCAACCCTCCCACTGCACTGTGATTGGCACCCTCCCCTCCTCCTCATTACAGGCGCTATCAGGGCAGCCCCTGCCAGGCAGCCCCAGGGCTAAGGACCCCTAAGGCAAAGGGAAGCTCCCACTGTAGCAGCTCCTCCTGTTGTGTCTGCAGGTGTCTGCTGTGGACGCCAGTTGATAGCCAGTCTTTCAGGCTAGTATCAAGAGATTCCAGCCACCTTCATAACCTGTCACAGTTGTGTCCTATTCCCTGTGCTGTTAATAACCTGGCCTTTTCTACCCTTTTTAGGATTCTCAAACTTAGGTGTTTTTCCCCCGTGTTGCGATACTATGCACTGTATCAGTATTTAAAAATTGCATTGTGAAAAAACCTGGCCTTCTCTCCCCTTTTTAGGATTCTCAAACTTGTGTTTTTCCCCATGTTGTGATAATATGCACTGTATCAGTATTTAAAAATTGCATTGTAAAAAAAAACTGGCCTTTTCTCCTCTTTTTAGGATTCTCAAACTTAGGGGTTTTCCCCGTGTTTTGATAACATGCACTGTGTCAGTATTTAAAAAAAATTGCATTGTAAAAAAAAACTGGCCTTTTCTCCTCTTTTTAGGATTCTCAAACTTAGGGGTTTTCCCCGTGTTTTGATAATATGCACTGTGTCAGTATTTAAAAAAAATTGCATTGTAAAAAAACCTGGCATTTTCTCCCCTTTTTAGGATTCTCAAACGTAGGTGTTTTTCCCCATGTTGTGATAATATGCACTGTATCAGTATAAAAAAATAAATAATAATAATTTTAAAAAAAATTGCATTGTGAAAAAACCTGGCCTTTCTCCCCTATTTTGGATTCTCAAACTTGTGTCTGCCCTCCCACCTGTCTCAATCCGACACATTCTGAATACTGTCATCCAGAGTGTTGCCGTCTGTCCTATTGCTTAATTCGCCTGCCTCTCCCGGTCTTGTCTGCCTACTCCAGGGATCTTTCTCTAGTGTCCTCCCCTCTCCCATCCACACCCTCCTCTCCCGCTTATTCTATGGTGCTCTGTCTCTCCTATCTTTTCAAACTGCTTCTTTATTAACTATCCTGCTCTCCTCACCAAATCTGGTAGGAAGAAGTTTAAAAAGGACATCCTGGTCTCCAACCCAGGCCTCCCTATCGTTGACACCTACACCCGTGCCTCCTTCAAGGAAACTCTCACTGACATCCTCTTTGTCGTGCCTTCGCCAGACCTATGTACCCTTCATATGGTTTCTGTGCTCTCCCCTACTCCTCCTCTCCCATTAATGGTGGCATCCAGTGGGACGTGCTCCTGGCATCCTTCCATTCCTCGAAGGTCATCATGAATGTTTATTCTAATGGGACTGTCCTTGTCCAAGGCCCTCAGGCCAACCTTCACCTCTTCAACTTCCTTTCTTCTCCTGCTGTCCCCTCTCCCTTTTCCTTGACTACCTCGCCTCCCCCTTCTGCCTCCTCCTTGGCTACCTTGCCTTCCCCTTCCCTCTCTTCCCCTCTTGGGCTCCTTCTACACCTCCGCAGGGTGTACCTCTAATCTGTACCCCTCCCCAGAAGGCCTTCAAAGATGGCAACCTTCTCCATATTGCCACTCTAAACTCTCGCTCTGCTGTCAAACACTCCTCTGATATCTGCAGCTTTCTGGAAGAACTTGACCTTGACGTCCTCGGTCTCACCGAGACATGGTTCACAGCCAGCTCTGTCACAAGCTTTGCTCCTTACTACCTGACTGCTACAAGATCCTCTCTGTACCCAGGGCCAACCGCTGTGGTGGGGGGGTAGCCCTGATCTTCCCCAAGTGGATTCCTGCCTCTGTCACTCCTACGCAGGCCTACTCCTCTTTTGAATGCCTCGTCTGCAGGCTCTCTCTCTCCTCTAGCCATTCTTTCACAGTGGCTACTATCTATCAACCACATGGTCAGATTTCGTCCTTCCTCTCTGAGTGGGCTGACCTCTCTGCCTCACTCCTGGCCTCCACTACTCAACTCCTCCTTCTTGGAGACTTCAACATCCACCTTGATGCCTCCTGTCCTCCTTCTGGACTCTTTTGCAACCTCTGTGACTCTCTCTCACTCTCCATTCTCCCCTCTGCCCCAAACTCACTCTGCAGGGCACACACTGGATGTTCTGATCTCTTTAGACCTTCCCCTCTCTGTCCCTCTCACCACTCCTCTCTCCTGGAGCGATCACTTTCTCCTCTTCTCCCACCTCACCCTCCCTACCCCTCAGGCCAAGCCACTTCCATCACTGCCACCTACCTTCTCGGTCATACGCCCCATGAAGTGCGTGTCAGCTGAGGCTTTCGCCACCACCTTCTCACCCCCCCCCCCTTGGCTGACTCTCATCCTGACACAGCCCTCTCCACGCTCCACTCTGCTATATGTAATACTCTTGATATCCTTGCCCCTGTCATGAGAATCCGCCTGAAGCCCAAAGCCCAAAGCCAAGTGCAACTCCTGGTTCGACTCAGACCTCGTCACCCTTAAACGCAAGTGTAGGGTGGCTGAGTGGAAATGGCGTGCTTCATGTACATCCTCTGACAAGCTGGCTTGCCGCCTGCTGCAAAGGCAATACCGGCTCTGTCCTAACCAAGAAGAGAGCGCATATCCAAGCACGTGTTTCTGCAGCATCAATCAACTCAGCCAAACTCTTTAAAATCTGCAAGGAACTGGCCAATCGTGCTACAGTTTCTACCCCTCCTGTCCTCTCCCAGGCCCTCTGTACGGCACTGGCTTCTCAGTTCAGCTCTAAAACTCAGGACATCCTGTCCTCTCTCTCCTCCTATCCCCTCCCACCCCCCACTCCCTGCTCTTACTTTGGCCTTTCAGCAGCCTCCTCTCCTCCCTCCTTCTCTGCCTTTCCCCTTTTCTCCGCTGACGAAGTTTATAGACCAGTCCAATCTATGAAAGTCTCATCAAAACAGGTTCACCCCTGTTCCTCCAAAACCATAAATGACCACATTGACTCCCTGGCTCCTGCCTTGTTGATTTCTGCAATCACTCCTTTGCAACTGGAGCCTTCCCATCTGCCCTGAAGCACGCCCTTGTGACCCCCTACTTAAGAAACCCTCTGCCGACCCCTCCTGCCCGGCTAACTATCGCACCATCTCCATCACTCCCTTCCTGGGTAAGCTCCTAGAGAAACTGGCCATCTCCCAGCTTAATCTCCACACTGAACTGTTGGTTCTCTTCATGACCATCAGTCTGGCTTCAGAGCTGCCAGAAGCACGGAAACTGCTCTCCTGAACATCCATGAAGACCTGCTCTCCAACCTTGACTCTAACACCCCTTGCATCCTCATCCTGCTTGATCTCTCTTCTACCTTTGATACTGTCAACCATGCCATCCTGCTCCACCGTCTCCGGGATAACCTGGGTATCACTGGTCAGGCTCTGGCATGGCTGACTTCTTTCCTCTCCGACCGACCTTCCCAGGTTCAACTTGGGTCCTTCCTCTCTGCTATCTTTTTCTCTAACTGTGGTTTCCCCCAGGGGTCTAATCTCTCTCCCTGGCTGTTCAACCAATACCTTGCACTCCTGGCCCACCACATAGCTGCTCTCTGTCCCAACTTTCAGTGCTACACGGATGACACTCAGCTCATCTTCAGGCTACCCTCTGCCTCATCCTCTACTTCCCTCATCTCTGACCGTCTGTCTGCTATCCAGGAATGGTGTTCCGCCAATGACCTCTGCCTTAATGCCAGTAAGACTGAGATCCTCCTCATCAGCACTCCCGCTCCCTCCTTTCCTGTAGCTCTCTGGTTGGCTTCTCTTGGCCCCCTTCCTGCTCCCACCTGCAAGACAAAAAATATTGGGGTCATCTTCGACTCTACACTCTCCTTCTCTCCTCACATCTATGATGTCTCTAAGAAGACACACTACCAGCTGCACCTCCTCAGAGGTATTCTTCCTGTCCGCTCCTTCCCCCAAAAGCTCACTGTCTCCAGAGCTATGGTTCTCTCCAGGCTCTACTATTGCAACAGCCTCTTTCTTAATCTGCCTGCTTCTACTCTCCGCCCTCTGCAACTTATCCAGAACTAGACTGCGAGACTTGTCCTTGGCCTCAAGCCCAGGGATCGTATCTCTCCAGGACTGAAATCTATGCACTGGCTCCCAGTAGCTGTGAGGATTAAGTTCAAAACCCTCTGCATCTTCCACAAGGCCTTCTGGGGCCTCAATAGCTTCAACTCTCTCTTCCTAAATATCTTCCTTCTTGAGGTCTTCGCTCCTCTGCCTCCAACTCCCTCAGGGTCAATCGCTTCTCCAAGCAACGAGTTGGTGGTAGATCTCTTTCTTCGGCTGGGGCCTCCCTCTGGAACAGCCTCCCTGCCTCCCTGAAACTTGAGGAGAATCATCTTCAGTTCCGGAAGCACCTCAAAACCTTACTCTTTGAGTCTGCTTTTTCTCCTCTTCTCCCCTGCTGATTTCCTGGCTGACACTGAAACTGCACTGGTTACCTGGCCACCCTCTAATCTCGGGACCAGGTCCACTCCCCCGCCTGTCGATCTCCTGCACTGCCTTCCTGGCAACCCCCTCACTTGGTGACTGTTTTCTGTATCCCTATGGTCCCACTTCTAGCACTCGATACCGGATGTCTGCACTTACCCTTTCACTTGCCACCTGCTGGCCGTACTTTTACTTATTGTTATTATTGTCTTATTCCATGTATTGCACTGTCCTCTTCCCCCTTGCCCCTGTGCCCATGTACTTGCACAATCTGAATGACACCTGGCCTAGTAGGATCGCTGCCTGTCTTCCCTCTGTTCCCCCTCCCTTGCCTCGTCATACCTTGAAACACATGTGTATAGGCTCGCTATAAATGCCATATCATATCATATCAATCTATCATCCAGTATGGAGTGGTCCACTAAGTCAAATGAGCTGACAGGTCCAATAACATCAGCAACAGAATACTACCCATATCCAGGCCTTGCAGAATGTTGGACTTCAGGTCCAGCATAGCCGTCTCAGTGCCATGTGCTTGTTTGAAGTCTGATTGATGGGTGCCCACAATGTTATTTTTAATAAGATGTTCTTGAATCTGAAGATATGCGGCATGATCAAGAATCTTAAAAAAAGGTACATAAGTAATTTGCCTACAGTTAGTGGCAATATTAGGGTGCAAAGTAGGCTTTTTTAAAAAAAATTGGAGTGATCCATGCCTGCTGTATGAGATCTGGCAAATGACACTCAAGAAAGAAGCTGTTAAGCAACTTTGTGATAGTCGAATTTGAGATGGAGGACACGCTTTTACAACAACTGGTGGACATTCAAACCTTTGCAGGTGCTTGGTGCGAGCTGCGCTATAATGCCAGTTACCTCAGCTTCGGATACAGGTCAAAACACAAATAGTTACGATAGATTGGCAGGAATAACAACTACTGGCAGCACAGCAGATTCTAGGTCTCCTTTTCGAGGTCCACCATTAGTAGACCCCCTATGTTTGTTCTTAATCTTTTCCCTAATATTCTTCACCTCACAAACCATTGCTTCCTGAATGGCTATACGCCATGATCTGTCTTTAATTAGTTTCACTTCTGGTGGCACTGAGATTTATAATTCCCTTAGGATTTAAAATAATTTGCTGCTATCACACTGTGCATTCATGATTTGCATGTAATAACCGGACCACTTTGCTTCAATAATAGCAAGCTTTTAGTTTTTTGCAGCTAACACATAAGCTTCGCTATTCTCCTTAGTTATCGATTTGACCCAGATAGTATAAGCCTTACACTTAGTTGGTTTCAAGCTATGCATTTCTGGTGAATATCTGGATTTCCATTTTTTCATGGGTAGATGCTGAGTTTTAAGTGGGGAAATCGTATCCACCACCTTCAACAAGGAGGTCTGACATGCTGGTGCCAGATCGCAGGAAGTCCCATAATCATCTAAGTTATGAATCACTGGGGCAATAAGTGGAGTTACTGCTGAAGTAAGCATTTGAATATTTCGGGGAACAGTGGTAATTTTAGTAGGTCTATTTTTCCTTAATTGCGTGGGTCATAAAATATTTGATGAACGAAATTATGACCAGACCATGGGCAAGTGAAGAGATGTATGTCCTCTATGCCAATATTACATCTGGCTAGCAAATTCAAGGTATTCCCTTTTATATGAGTTGCTTCTCACATTTGTTGAGTGAACCCCAAATCTGCCAATGCTGATTCGACAGACAGTTCTTTTGAATCTACAATATTGGATAGTTTGACGGTATCTTGAAGCAAGACACAGACAACAGACTTAAAGTTCAAACAAAGAGTTTTTATTAACTTAAATGTCAGGATGGTAGAAGACCTAACTTGCCCTATGCTAAGGTGGGATATCCCTACCTGAATGACACTAAGGAAAGTCTGATATGTCCAAAACCTATCCTTGCCCTTACAACTAAAACAAACAAATGTGTAGGGATGTCAAACTCAAAAGAAACATTGTTTAACTCAAAGTCCTGAGTTTATTCCAGCCCACAGATTTTTCTCAGCTCCCCTTCCCCAAGCACAATAGAGTTCCATGAAAAAAAGTCTTGAATTGTACCATTGTCCAGTTCAAGGCAATATAGTTCAGAACCAATCCTGGGGTTCGCTTTCCCAAATGTTCAATAACACAATCCAAACAAAAGAAGGTCTTGAGGCTCCAATTACAACACAACACATATAGATTTGCCACGTCTCAGTGTTCCCTTCCCCAATACTTCAATGTCTCAAACAGGTTCCTAGGTACTTGCTCCTGTGCACCAAGTCACCTTTATTTGGTTTATTTCATTGGCTTATGGATTAAGGGTATGATTTTGGGCTCCTCTGGTTTCTCCTAAGCCACTTCTTGGCACTGTTACCATGTGTTACATACCCCTTTTCAACCGGTAGCCTTGTCACACTGTATTCACTTATTTAAGGTTTGATGTATGGGTTTCCTTCAGTGTTTAATACAATCAGCTTTAAAGTTTGGATTTATTCCTTGTGCAAATTAACAAGGGGGTCCTGGGAGTCCCTCTGCCAGACATTAGTCCTGGTTACGAGAGACTTACCCAGAGTCTTTAGCTCACTATCTTTCACAGAGAAGAAATATCCCAAACATATCAGTCTTTGTCCTGCCCTGGGGCAGTCCAGCACCAAATGCTAGGCAATTCTCCTCTGAACAAGAGTACCAACAGAAACCCCAGACACTTGTTTTTGTCTGGTTGCACCTCATCAGTAGGGTGGATCTGTGCCTCTCTAAGAATAGTGAGCAAGGGGTCCACGTCTGGATTCCCCTAGTAACTTAGGGTGAGACCCAAAGTTACTTAAATATGCAAATTAACAAGGGGGAATCCAGACGTGGACCCCTTGCTCACTATTCTTAGAGAGGCACAGCTCCTCCCTACTGATGAGGTCCAACCAGACCGAAACACATGTCTGGGGATGCCGTTGGTACTCTTGTTCAGAGGAGAATTGCCTAGCATTTCGGTGCTGGACTGCCCCAGGGCAGGACAAAGACTGATATGTTTGGGATATTTCTTCTCTGTGAAAGATAGTGAGCTAAAGACTCTGGGTAAG
Source organism: Ambystoma mexicanum (assembly GCF_040938575.1). Taxonomy (NCBI): domain Eukaryota; kingdom Metazoa; phylum Chordata; class Amphibia; order Caudata; family Ambystomatidae; genus Ambystoma; species Ambystoma mexicanum. The sequence goes on from NC_090936.1 coordinate 224,472,215, forward strand.
TCCCTTGTAACCATGACTAATGTCTGGCAGAGGGACTCCCATGACCCCCCCTTGTCAATTTTCATTCCTTGTGCAACTATCATTTGAATGCAGTTCAGAATTTGAATATAGTAAGCACAGTCTCTCACAAAATGACTACGCCACAGATTCCCTTCAATATTATTGTATTGAGGAACCTTTTGGTGGATATCAACCTATGGACCCCTGCAACCGGATTCACTTGTGAATGTTCCTCTTGGAACTTAATGTCGCATTGGTGTGGGAATCTACGGAGACATTGAATTCCTCCGCTCCATTGAGAAAACCTAATATTATACCAAGTTTTTCACACACCTGTTACTGCGCCATAGTGAGTTGTTTGACACTGTAATTTCATTTTGTTTCCATAAGTCATAAAGTACTCATCCGTAATAGTGATTTAACAAAGTTTTTTTATTTTTCAAAATGGCCCTCTGTGATAACACGTGTTTCAACACCACCATGTATTTTTCAAATCAGGACAAGTCTATCAGTTGATTTAACAAAATGTAAGTGAATTATTGCACCATAAAAATAAAATTGTTGTTCAATTCAATACAAACGTGTTAAAGGAAAAGAAAAGAAAAAATATAAGAAAAAACGAAGGAAAAACATCCCAAATACATTATTCATGATATAGTTGTATGAGTATGTGAGAGTCATACATGTCCCAATGCAAATGCATATTTATCACAGAGATTTAGGAGGGGGGAGTCAGAGAGGTTCAAGAGGGGTTTTACATAAAAGATAAGAAGAGAGAGAAAGGGTAGAAAGAAAAAGTTTAGTATGGAAGTGTGACCAGAAGTGTTCTTCGGTGTTCCTCGGAGTGCCGTGGGAGGGCTGCTGGTCCTGGCTCTCAAACAGGGTCTGCCCTTCCCCCCTCCCTGAAGAAGATCGGCAGACATGACAGTCGGATAGAGAGCGGGAATTCACTGCTCTCTGCGATCAGAGACGACTGCACAGAACACACAAGTAAGTGCCTAAGTAATTGATTGTATACACAGAGCAACAAGAGGCGAGCTGGTGCTTGGCCATGTGAGCACTTTACATTAGACTTGGTGATCAATAGAAATTGCTAACACCATGACCACTGGGCATTTCATATATTGAACTGCAAATTACACGGAAATCTGTAAAATCTGTAAAAAAAAAACGAAATAACACTACAACAGAACCTAGAGTTGTAAGAGAAATGTGAAGAAAGGTTTTGTAGGAAAGTTGAACATCCAATATTATCTGAGATCGAACCTTTGAAAGCAACACAATAAGTTACAGCCATCATCATAAAAGCACAGAGAAATAACAGAGAAATAACAGAGCGAGCCTGGAGGCAATCATAATGACAGTCAAACCAGGTCAGCAGACAAGAATTAAAACTCTACAACCGACGTCAATTAAACCCATGGACGCTTGCAAAGGCAGGCGCAGTTAATCAAAACCCAAAGAGTCGAGCACAAGGAGGGGCGGAAGCAAATAATGAAATAGACTCAGAAATAGAGCTCATGAAGACTAGTGAGGAAAAACACAGGACATGCTCAACCATCACAAGCAGACGCTACTTCGCTAAATAAGGTGGTTATAACTGGATCTTCTGAGCCTCATGAAGATTCTCCAAAGAGCAAAATGAATGAAAGGGAGAACAACGCAGTACAGCAAGGAAATCAGGAAAACAGATTACAATCTGAAGGTGTCATTGATGGCGAGTTACCAATGGGAGGAGTGATCAAACCTAAGGCATTACTATCGCTGACGGACTTGGTGCCGATTAAACAAGATACTAGATGGGCAGACAAAGGTCAACGTATAGATTTCCCGGAGGAATACCTTACACCTTTTGAAATAACTGATGTTGAATTACTAGGAGCACTACATGGTGACTTAATAGCGCAGCCCACTGAAGTCGAACAACCGATGAATATAACGCAACCAGTGCAACAACTTGACATGCTAGAGCCGATCCCAGAATGCAGCAACAATGGTTTTCAAACCACACCTGAACAATCTACAAACCAACCTAGTGGAAAATCAGCATTAACCCCAAAGGAAAGCTTTACACAAGGAGGCAGTAACCAGAAAAACGGCTTGAAAAATTATGCTGAACAGTCACCAGCAATTATAGATGAAACAAAAATGGATGCAGGCCAACAACCTGCATTATGTCCCGGTAAAACAAGTTCCCAAAGTTTGAGTCTAGTGGGAACAAAAAATATAGCGAACAAGGAGAGTTCTACGCCAAACGGAACGTCACTAAAAACAAAACAGTGCCCAGCTGTCTTAGTTATTAGCGAGACTCCAGGAAATAAAGTGACAACACCAAGATGGCATGCGAGAACTCCTGTACTCGAAAGACCGAGACAACGAAACTTCCCCGAACTCAATACTCTAGTTGGACACAGGAGCGATGACTCAACAAACCTGCAAACAACGGCAGGGAGGGGCTCAAGCGAGACAGCAACGAAATCAAGCCTATCAGCAGCTGCAGCCATGCAAATACATAATAATGTCTTAGCAGCGTCATCCTTAGCCATGATTCCTTTTGTTAAACTGTACGAAACACTTAATGAAAAAATCAAAGATCAGGGAGCGATGCTAAATAACCTAATGAAAAAGACGGAAAAATTAGACACGTTTATGACCTTCCTACAGAACCAACTAGAGAAAGAAGCGGATGTACCTGCTAGTTGGCAAATGCGTTTAGCTGATTTAGGCGCAAGGTACCATTGTGAAAACAACAACCTATCTACAGGTTTGCTGGAAGCAGTGAAATGGATGAGATATGAGGGACGTCAACTTGCTTCAGCAAACCCACATGAAAGTTTTGGTAAGATTCAGTTAACAAAAGCAAAAAAAGACAAGATACAGTCGAATCCTTGTGCATCAAGTTCGGAGATCCTGACTACAGACAACACTCAAAACGTGCACAATTGTTTACAAATGAATAAACGGAAGGCAAACGAAGCTGATGACAAAAGAGCAAATCAAGGTATGGTACCAGAATCCCTTGATAAGCCAGTATCTGCTCAGATGATGCAGGATGGAGACGAGGCTGAGAAAATATACAAACAAACAACTGACGGGTTACTATGAAGCTGTGAAGAACCCACGGTAGCGATCACCATTGTTCCCGTCCAAACCACTTAGGAGAAGCCGCTAAGCGAACAGCATTTAATATCTTTACAGGTGGAAGTAAAGCCAAACTAAATGCCCCAAAAAGTAAATTCAAAGAACTGGTACCAAATGATGGTTCAAAAGAACCCCTCTTTTCTATAACTGGATCAGGCAGAAATAAGAGGAAAAGAACGATGAATGCAAAAAAATGTATAAGGAATCTTCCACTACCAACACGACCATCATTCGAACGGAGAAAGTAAACCACAAATCAACAAATCCAGAAAATCAAATATTCAGTAAAAACACTGAAATAAAGAAACCAAACAGGAAACGCATGAGGCGTGACTCCGTGGATATAACCTCAATGTTATCTACCTCAGCCTCATCAATAGAGCTCTGCAATCTGTCAACATATTCGGATAATAATGACAGTGATCAAGATGAAGTTGAGGACATCCCCGATAGTGACCGGCAAGAAGTGCCTCACAAAACACAAAATCTGCTAATTAGAACTCAGAATCCAAGGGCAAACGAAAATGACAAAAAGTCACAAATGATGAGACATACCAACCTAGAGAAAGAAAGGAATCGTGTACTAGCTGCAACAAAACTAAATCCTAAATTAACAAAAAACCAAAGGAAACACGCTGTTCATTACATGTCAAAACACAACAGTATCAGAAAAAGGAATTTGTAAAACAAAGTACAAAGTTACGTTTACAAAATATCCACGCAGATGAACACGAAATTAACTTAAACCGGTCAAACGTGTTGAAATTAATTAAATGTGTACCATCTTTACGGACCATTCACACCGATGACTAAAATAGTGGAGTACGCATCGGAAAACACGACAAATCAGGTGCTACTACACATATCTTCAAATGCGGTGCGAACCACAATTTTGCATGCAACTGACGAGTTGTTGGCATATGGATTCGACATGATGGTAGAACCTCCAGAAAGATCTGAAGATGGAAGGTCTACACATGACGGACGGACCGTTGAATCAACAGAGTCCAAAATTAATGCACTGCGGCATTCACTGATTAATACCTACGTAGAGCCAGGAATACAAGGACGGTACCATTAGCAATGACTGAGAAGACAGGAAGGACTGTGTGATCTGCTCTGCTCTCCTGGAATACCTGTGGATTCTCTCATTTGTTCAATGAATTTCCTGCCCCACTTGAAAACACCTTCGTTATTTGCTTGCAAGAAACCTGGTTACGCAAAAAACATCAAAGGACGGTTTCAGTGTGTTCCTCAACCCTGCCGAAAAAAACACAACTGGTCGCCCTTTTTCGGGTCTACTAACGATGATCAGAATTAACGAAGGCTGGACAACGGTGGAATCTCAAAATCCAAACTCCTTTGTACAAGGAACATTAATAAAATTTCAGCAGCTGATCAAGGGGCATTGTGAATACATGCTAATAATTAATTGTTATTGGAACCCAGCAAAGATAACAAACAATAACTTCATGAAAGCTGTGATGGTTCTCATAGAAAATGCCATGCTAAGTTATAAAAACGTTTGGATCATATGCTCTAGTGACCTAAATTGCTCTTGGTTCAAATGGGTCACAACTTCGGAAACAAACTTAAAAATCCTGAAAAGCCAGTTGTGTAGAAGAGCAAATTTTTGGCAGGACATGATGGCAAATAGAAACCTTTGCATGTTAAATGGGAACATCAAGGGAGACTTACCGGCAAAAAACACCTGGAGAGGCATTGGCAACAGTGAATCCAAAACACTAGACTAAATCTGGATGTCTGTAGAGATGTATGAGAAAGCAATTGACATGGAAGTGATCAAAACAGAAAACAGCGATCATGAGCTGATGCGCCTAAATTGGCTGCTGTATTGGAACCAGAGTGACTCAAGTAAAACTCCTCTGATAACAGTAAATTCTGCTGGAAACATATTGAGAATAAATGGCAATCAGATACAGCAACTTACTCTAAAATTCTGTGGAACTGATCATCGGAGAACAAGCGACTATGCTCCGTTGCTAATGAATCTTATAAGAAACCACCCGACTGCATCTAGTAAAATACAAAAGCACAACTATAGCAAGATTCTTCAAGATGCAAAAAAAGATCTTAGACGGGATGTGAGACATTTGAAGAAAAATCATAAAGCTGAGGATGCACAACTAAGGGTGAAAATACGGCGCCAACAATACAGAAACTGGATGAAATCCCAGTATGTAATTATTGAGCAAGATCGCGAGGAAAACATCATGAAATGCATGATAAAGAAAAACTGCAGAGATATATGGACAATACTAAATGCCGGAACCCTGAACTGTCAACCAATAATTGTGAATGACTATACAAGCAACACTTGGTTTAAGCATTTTACAAATGTATACAAAAGACCCCAATCAGAACCAGCAATATTGATCAAAACAGGAACTAAAGACTGGGATATAAAATCAAATGCACATGAGATTGCTCAAGCAATAATTCAACTAAAAAATTCACGTGCCCCGGGGCCAGACTTGATCACAAATGTTATGTTAAAACACAATGTTGCGGAATTGTCAGTCTTTATTGAGACCCTCTTTTCTCGACTAGCTTCAAATAAGCAAATGCCTAAGTCATGGCTAAAGGCTGTTGTGGTGCCGATCTACAAGAAGGGCGATCGGGACGATCCTAACAACTATCGACCGATCGCCCTACTAGATACCATAGGCAAAGTTTGTGGATCTTTTTTGAGGAAGAATCTGGTGAATTGGGCAACCTCAGCAATGATTGTAGATCCAAGACAAACAGGATTTACCACCAGTGTCGGAGTTGATGTAAACCTCTGTATCATGAGCATCTTAAAAATGGAAACCATCAAGACAGGTCAACGGTTGTTTCTAGCCTTTATCGACATGAAACAGGCCTTTGATGGAATAAATCGTGGCAGACTATGGCGCAAACTAATATCTTGGGGCTGCCCTGCAAACTTACTTGAACCTATTATAGCCCTTCACACGAACACATCAATATGTGTTCGTATAAGTAACAGCGGAGAAATGTCTGAAAATATCAAAACTGAAAAAGGTGTAAAGCAAGGGTGCCCCTTGGCATCAGAGCTATTCAAACTTTTCATTGCCGATTTGCCAACTCACTTGAACGATGTTAACTAATTTCCACCAAAATTGAACAACATCCCAATGTCCTGCATAACATATGCTGACTTGGTAATATTAGATCGTACACAAGTCGGGTTGCAATGGCTGTTAAGCAAATTGTATGAATATTTGACCAATAACGACCTCGAAATAAACACGGCTAAAACAAAGATATTGATAATTGGCTCAAAAGGAAATAAGAAAGATCGGGCCTTTCAATGGATGATTAATGGAGAAAAGATAGAAAGGGTAGCCTCTATAAAATACTTAGGCATTCTCTATAACAACTCCATTAGTGAAGGACCTTGGTGCGAAGAGTTAAAAACCCGGATGAAGAAGCTGGCACTCCAAGGAGCTAAAATAGAGAAAGAATATTGTAAATTCTCATTAGCACCAGTCCTATTGTTCTATGTTCAAAAAGTAGTGCCGACAGTAACATTTGGTGCCGAGGCTGGGTGGAACATTCCGGAATCAACCTGGCACTTGCTCGAAGGAAGCTTCTGGCGGAGAGTGCTGAATCTACCCAGACATGTCCCAGTGGCCGCAGTGAGAGACGAATTATCACTGAATTCGTTACATTCTAAAGTCATATGGAAATCGCTCACAACGTGGAGGAAAATGAACTTAAGCCCTCCAATTCCAGCATATGAGATTTTTAAGAGGAAAACTGGTAATCATACAAACCTACTAACTGAATGGAACTCAAAATTAATGGAAATCCTATTAACAGTGGACATTAAAGAATCAGAACTGCAAAATACACCTCAAATTGCGAAAAAAAAGTTTGAACAGTGATCATGGATTGTCAACAAAGAAACACGGGACAAATTTAAATCCTTGTCAAGTCTAGAGTCCAGTGAAAACAAATTAAACGTGCCACCGAGATTATTGATACAATGCCCTTCAAAGCAACATCGCATGCAGTTCCTGAGATTGAAATTGAATGCATTAAGCATAAAAGAAACACTATGGCAACGAAAAGATAAAGCAACAAAGGACAATATTTGCAGATTCTGTAACCTTGAAATTGAAACCAGTAAACACCTAATAACAGAGTGTACAGGAACCATTTTTCAGCACAAAACCCACTTGGGAAAGTTCACCACATTGAACAATGACTTTGAAGGATGGTGGAAACACCTCTTAGTAGGCCAAAATATACAATTCGTCTGCGCGGTAGTAGACTATATGGGCATGTTGTTAAACCAGGAACCTTAAAATTGAACTAGCGATCCGACAATACAGGCAAATGTAAAAGGAAAAAGGACACGAAGATGGATTGACAAAAGTGGAAAATGTAACAAAAGTTTAACAAACAGTTTGTATAAAACTGTAGTTTTACAATAAAAAAAAAGTTTAGCTTCACAGTCTGAAAATCCTCCTTCATTATTGACAGTTTTCATATTCACAAAGTCATGGTATTGGGCTTATATTAGCCATGAGCATTTGAAATCTTGTTAAATGTGCCCTGAAATTAAGCCTGAGGCATAGACAAGCATAAACTGGGTCATAACATCATAATATTTAGATAACTTGCAATTAACTGGGACTAGTCTATTGATAATGGGCTGAAGGGTAATGTGTAATCTCTCTAAATAAATCTATCAAACTTGCCATGACGGAACATTCATCTTACCGTGTTTCTGATGTCCAGTGCTGGTTTACATTACGTCTGTTCTATATGGATGTCATAGGGTTAAATCCTGCCTGCATAAGAATGGTGGCAGAGGGTTACATTCCCCCTATTGGCACGATTATAGTGAATATCTTGTTTGCTGCACTGTGAGTGCTTACTAGTTTAGGATATGCCTTTGTCATGTCGGAAAAGACCAAATCTTAACTGCCCTAATCAGTGCTGTCAGGATCATTTGTAGCATTTCTATGGAGGACAAACAGGTGCAAACCCAACTGGTCTGAGTCGTTTAAGAAAATGTTGTGAAAAATTGGTGGCAATTTGAAGTGAAGATTGATTGCTATATTTGCATAGCAATTTACTCCATTTATGTTGCTGAATTTAAATGGACCAGATGGCCTGCAGTTGTTTTTTGAAAAGACACATGTGTCTATTTGTCTTCTGATGGAGGTGCAGTTGTTTTTGGCCTAGAGAGTTCTGTGGTGGTATTATTTGATGGAGTTCTTTGTTTCTTTAGTGGTATTGCTTGGAGATCTTCTATAGATTTTGTTTGTATTCATTTTCTTTATAAAGGTTTTCTTTTTCGAGGTACATGGTACATATCTAGATAGGGGTGCACAGTATGCATAGCCTGTTGTATTATAGGATGCAAGGAATGTCAGCGCTGACTTTGTTTGCATCAAATTTAACTAGGAATAGACCACTGAGTGTATGCAGATGTGAAAGTGCTACGTAACTTATACCTTCTTTAATGACTGTGCTGCCAATGTCAACCAATGCGTAATCTCGTATTAGACCTTGCAATTTACGAATAGTGACAGCATATGCAAGAGATAGAGAGAATTTTTCTCTGTATACGTCCATGTCTTCGAAAAGAAGGTAACGTGCTATTGTGCAGCCTATTCTTTTAACTTCTGCAAGTTTGTCAACATGGATGTTGACAAATGTAATGTTGTTGTCATACGGATATATTTGGAAGCCAACAACTGTAACAATTGCTCTATTGACTAAACCTTGTTCTATGCCAAGGTTACGCTTTAGAATTACTCTGCAGTTAAGACACAGAGTTAATACTTTTTTCTAATCCAGCTGTGTTGGAAATATATACTGTGCACTTCTATGTTGTCTGTGGAGCTGATATGCCGTATGGGTTAGATTTCTTTTGAACATTGTATTGTTGAATTGACTACAGCTTGCAAGGGTTGGCATTAAAGACATGCATTTTATATTTTGTTGAGTTAATTTTTCCATTACATCAGTTGCACCCATATAGCTTACGGATTAGTCTACTATTTAAGATGCATTGTGCACCTTTAGTAAGCAGACCAGTTCTAATGCTTTTTAAAATGTTAGCATGTTTTGAGTTAGTTCTCTGTAGCAAAAATGTTGCCAGAGATGTGCATTACCAATGCTGCTGATTGTTATTATGGCATTGTTTGTGTCCTAATGTTTTGAAAATATGATGACCCTTTACTTGTATTATCTGTAGGAATTCTCCAAAACAATAATGTGTTTTCCTCTAAAAAGTTCTTTCTAGTTGGTGTTTAGGACTATCTTGCATTCTGAGATGAATTAGAGCCAACATGAGGTTAGAAACCATGCTTACTTCATCTATCAGGAGCAATTTCATTTGTTTCAGAATTCTGTGTAACTGTCATGATCTCTGCTTCCAAAAGGTCAGGGTTTTCCCAACTCCCTTGGAAGCAGATCCATAACCCAGGTTCCGAGTGCCAACCAGTCCCAATTGGGACCTTTTGGACCCAGTCCTGGCGCCAGTGGCACCAGGCTCATAAATATGCCCAGTCCCAGCGCTGGAAGCGCCGGGCTCATAATGCTTGGGTGGACTTACCTTCAGCAGACCATGCTGCTTACTTGCCTGCCAGTTGAGCCTCTGATCCTCTTCTGTTTGGAACTACTTTTCCTGTTGGGTGGGGCTGGAGCCACTCCCTAGATTCAGAACACTGGAACTCTTCTGGAAGGCAGGAACTCTTTTCTTACCAGGAACTCTTTTCTTACTTAGGCGTGGCTGTGGAAGGAGACACCTAAGCACTACAGGAGGCTATTTAAACCACACCCGGTGGATGAATCTTGCTTTGCGTTATTCTGCAACCTCTGCAGCAGAACGCTCATCGTGTCTTCTGCATCCGGTCCTGGGCCTAAGGAAAAAGGCTTACCATCCTGAATCCAGTCTTCAGCAACACCTATAAAGACAAGAAAGAACAGGTTAGCATTCCGGCATCTGAAAGGCAAAGGCTTACCTACTCTTCGTGCGCTTCGGAGGTCTTCACACTGCATTCCGGCATCTGAAAGACAAAACAAGGTGCGTTTAAAGACATTGGGGAACTTTAATACTCACGTGCCATTACTCCTTTCCACATCTAATCCAGTGGGTATTCCGGCACCCTGCAGCCGCTCCGAACTCGTACCTGCAAAATAAAAAGACAGTTAGAGCGCATAGTGAAGCAGGCAACAAGCGCTTACTTACGTGCTTCCAGGCGCTTCTATTCATCACACGGGCTCCATCTTCAACTCACTTCAGCCCGTCATCCGCCATCGCCGGAACCCTGCAAAACAAGAGACATCATTACTAAAGACTTTAAAGACATTTGAATGACTCGAAACTTACCGTTCGTGCAGTAAACGACGGACAGCAGTCCTCTGAAGTCAAGAGGCCTGCGCTACCTATCCAGTGGAGAAACTGGTTACAGCACCCTGCCCCGAGGCAGATGGAGAGCTCGGCATTCACTTACCTAAGGTGAGAGCGTTAACCTTTGGGGGTCTACAGGAGAGGAGAAGAGGAAAGAGATAGGGACACCCCAATAACCCCAGTTCATTAACCCCATATTTTCTATCTGCAGACATCTTACTCTACACGTCAGGCATACAGTGCACAGAGGTCCAGCCCAAAGAGCCAACCGGGTGCTACACATCACCTTTGAAGATACGGTAGTCGCCCAGTCAAGACCGGCGCCTCTGCGAGAATCAGGTGAGCGTTACAGAACGCAAAGCCTACCGCAAAACTCTCGCCCAGGCGCTATGGAAACCTCGGATACTGACCCCTAGCCCGGTTACTTGGGGAACTAAGGGCAGAAGTGCATGCAGCTCGTCAGGAAACGAATGCTCTAAGAAGGGAACTAATTATTTCCAAGGAGAGAACAGACAATCTTGCTAGACAAGTGCTACAGTCACAAGCCGGACAGACCCCGTTACCCGCATCAGGGGCAAATCTTCCTTGAACATCCTCTATGAATCCAGTGCAGATCAACCTACCTGGGAATGTACCTCTGGCTCCGCCCGAACGATTTTCTGGTGACCCAAAGAGGTTTGCAGTATTTATCAATCAGTGCCGGTTGCACTTCTTATGCCGGCCAGCAGCCTTTCCAACTGATCAAGCAAAAGTAGCTTTTGTACTTTCGTACCTTAGTGGCAATGCGGCAGACTGGTCGATCCCTCTAGTTAATCAAGATGATCCGGTTCTCCATGATTTTCAAGCCTTTCAGCTTAGTATGGAAAAACTGTTCGCAAGACATTCACAGGGGCAGGCCTTGGACAATGAGCTTCTTTCGTTGCGACAGGGTAATCAAGACCTTTTGGCTTATATTGCATCTTTCAATAGACTAATAGTGGAAACTCAATGGCCTGAGGACAAAAGGATTACGCTGTTTTATAGAGGTCTACGTGGAGAGCTCAAAGACGTTTTAGCCCAAGTAGTGAATCCCCCACAAGACTGTTCGGATTATATAGACTTGGTCGTTCAAATAGATCACAGGCTGCAGAACAGGAAGGCCGATCGTTCCAAGTTTGATGCTCGAGTATTTTCCAAACCGCCAACTCCTTCCAAAGGAGTAGACTCCGGGGAACCCATGCAAATAGGGGGTCTGAAAGGTCCTCTAACACAAAGGGAGCGGGAAAGGAGGAAACAGTTGCAATTATGCCTATATTGCGGAAACTCAGGGCACTTTCTTCGAGACTGTCCGGTGAAACCTGCCAAGAAGGCAGTAGGAGCTGCAGTTATCAAAGTTACAAACTCTGAGCAGGGAAACAACCTTGCCCGACAAGAATAGAGGTCCTCATGCCGAGCGTGAAAACCAGTTCCGTGACCTCGCATTTCGTGATACCTATGGTCCTCATTAGCCCTGATAATCCGGATCGATTACATGCAATTGAAGCTTACGTCGACAGCGGTGCCATCGGCAATTATGTGGATCATGAAATGGTTTTGAGGATGAATCTAACTCTTTGTCCCAAGGCTGTAAAGGACGTCATTACTACGGTGGATGGTACGGAGATAGCCTCCGGGCCAGTAACGCATACCACTCAAGAGGTGACGCTAGTAAGTCAAGATGGACACCATGAGAAGATCGTGTTCGATGTGATCAAGGCCCCTCAGTTTCAGATTATTCTAGGAATACCTTGGTTAGAGAAACACAATCCTCTGATCGATTGGCGAGCAAGAACGGTCCAGTTTCCAGAATGTGTCTCTACTTGTCACCCTCCACCTGGTGTTGCACTGGCCGCAATTTCTTCAGAGACTCCCCAGTTACCTCCCGAATACCTAGAATACCAAGATGTTTTCCGGAAGGATCAGGCTAACTCTCTACCTCCTCATAGGTCTTATGACTGCCAGATAGACCTGATACCTGGATCTACTCCTCCTTGTAGTAGAATTTATGCCCTCACCGAGCCTGAGAACCTTCACCTTCGACAATACCTGGATCAATACCTGGCAAATGGGTTTATTCGTCCTTCCAAGTCCCCTGCTTCTTCAGCTTTGTTCTTCGTTCCAAAAAAGGAAGGAGACCTTAGAACTTGTATCGATTATCGCTCCCTGAACCAGATCACCGTTAAGAATAGATATCCGTTACCTTTGATCCCTGAACTCCTGGACCAAGTCAGAAAAGCATGCATATATACAAAGCTGGATCTTAGAGGAGCTTACCACTTGGTACGAGTAAAAGAGGGCGATGAATGGAAGACGGCCTTCCGCACCAAGTATGGGCTATTTGAATATCAGGTCATGCCCTTCGAACTTTGCAATGCCCCGGCCGCCTTTCAATATTTTATGAACGATGTCCTCAGAGAGCTCATAGATGTATGTGTTGTTGTTTACATTGACGACATCCTCGTTTATTCTTCATCGGAATCTGAACATCGGAAACACGTGAAAATGGTCCTCGAAAGATTGCGTCAACACAAACTTTTCGCTAAGTTGGAAAAATGTGTTTTCAACGTGACTGAAGTTGAATTCTTGGGATTCATATTATCACCTGGCGGAGTGCGTATGGATTCAAAGAAGGTCGATGCAGTTCTCAAATGGCCATCACCATCCTCCGTAAAAGGTGTGCAAAGCATGTTAGGCTTCGCTAACTTTTACCGCAGGTTTATCCCCGAATTCTCTCGAATAGTCCAGCCCATCACTGCCTTGTTAAAGAAAAACAAACGTTTTGAATGGTCTACCGAGGCGGAACAAGCTTTCCAGGATTTGAAGACTAAATTTATCTCTGCACCAATCTTAAAACACCCTCGCCCCGAACTCCCCTACATCGTGGAAACTGATGCTTCAAGCCTTGCCATGGGGGCAGTTCTATCACAAAAGGACCCGGTAACCAATCAGTTGCATCCCGTGGCATTTTGGTCCCGCAAATCCTCGCCTCCTGAAATCAATTACACGATTACTGACAAGGAACTTCTGGCTATCAAGTCTGCCTTTAAGGCTTGGCGGCATTATCTGCTGGGGGCCCGACACACCGTTACTGTGATTACGGATCACCGAAACCTGCAATATTTGAAGACCGCAAAAGCCCAATCCTCTAGACAACTCCGTTGGGCATTATTCTTTGCCGAGTTTGACTTCATAATTACCTATCGACCTGGTACAAAGAACGGTAAAGCCGATGCCCTTTCTCGGATGGGAGTGGAAGAACACTTGGTCAACCCTAAACCTGTACCAATCATTCCCGAACAAAGAATTCTGGGTGTAATCGCCACAGAATCCATACAGGAAGTTAAGGATAAAGCCAGGCAACTTGTAACTCCAGCAGACATACAGAATTGGCATCTGCAGGGAAAGGACTTTGCAGTAAAGGACAACTTATTGTATTTCCAAGAACGATTATACCTACCCAGCACAGATTTACAGAAAAAAGTAATCTCTTGTTATCACGACTCTTTAATGGAAGGTCATCCCGGTATAGCCAAGACCTCAGAAAAGATCAAGCGCTACTTCTGGTGGCCGTCTTGGAAAAAAGATATCAGAGACTTTATAATGTCCTGTGGAGTATGCGCCCAAAACAAGAGTCAAAAGGAAAGACCAGCAGGCCTCTTACGCCCTATTGACATCCCACCTCGCCCTTGGCATACGCTTTCTATGGACTTCATCACCGATCTACCTCCATGCTCCGGATACAATACGATTCTAGTAATCGTGGACTTATTCTCCAAGATGGCGCATTTCATTCCGCTCAAAGGCTTGCCAACAGCAGCAACTCTGGCCCGAGAATTTCTCGAAAACATCGTCTGACTGCACGGTTTTCCTTCGGTTCTAATTTCGGATCGAGGTAGTCAATTTATTTCTCATTTTTGGCGAAGTTGCTGTCGGTCGGCTCAAATTGATGTGAGACTATCGACCAGTCACCACCCTCAGACCGACGGACAAACCGAGAGGACCAATCAAACTCTGGAACAGTATTTACGCTGCATGCTGCAACAAACTGAAAAAACTTGGAAAGATATCCTTTGGATAGCCGAGTATGCCTACAATAACTCTGTCCATTCGGGAACTGGGAAAACCCCGTTTTTTCTTTTGTACGGCAGTCACCCTCGAACCTCGGAGTTGGATCCCCTCCAAGATCTTGAAACACCAGCAGTAGACTACCTGCATTCTACAATCACCCAAGCCTTTAAGGAAGCTGTTTCTCACCTTCAAAGGGCTAAAGAACAATACAAGAAAGGAGCAGATCAACATCGGAAGGAAGCCCCTCACTATCAAGTAGGGGATCAAGTCTGGTTATCCACCAAATATCTATCTCTAAAAGGGCCACGCACATTCAACCCAAGATACCTTGGTCCCTATTCCATCACTACCATAGTAAACCCAGTAGCGGTCAAGTTGGACTTGCCCCCGCACATGAAGATACATCCGGTCTTCCACGTCTCTCTATTAAAACCCGTGCAACCTCAAACCCGACTAACCAAATCTCCAAAACCTATCCTAGTGGATGGAGAACTCGAGTTTGAAGTCAAAAGCATTCTGGACTCCAAGATCTCCAAATCTAAACTATTCTACCTAATTGACTGGAAAGGCTACGGCCCCCAAGAGAGATCCTGGGAACCTGCTGAATATGTCCACGCTCCTCGCCTAATCAAAAGATTTCACCGAACATTTCCTGACAAGCCAAAACCCCCGTAGAAGCCCGGTTTGGGAGGGGCCTTGAGGGGGGGTACTGTCATGATCTCTGCTTCCAAAAGGTCAGGGTTTTCCCAACTCCCTTGGAAGCAGATCCATAACCCAGGTTCCGAGTGCCAACCAGTCCCAATTGGGACCTTTTGGACCCAGTCCTGGCGCCAGTGGCACCAGGCTCATAAATATGCCCAGTCCCAGCGCTGGAAGCGCCGGGCTCATAATGCTTGGGTGGACTTACCTTCAGCAGACCATGCTGCTTACTTGCCTGCCAGTTGAGCCTCTGATCCTCTTCTGTTTGGAACTACTTTTCCTGTTGGGTGGGGCTGGAGCCACTCCCTAGATTCAGAACACTGGAACTCTTCTGGAAGGCAGGAACTCTTTTCTTACCAGGAACTCTTTTCTTACTTAGGCGTGGCTGTGGAAGGAGACACCTAAGCACTACAGGAGGCTATTTAAACCACACCCGGTGGATGAATCTTGCTTTGCGTTATTCTGCAACCTCTGCAGCAGAACGCTCATCGTGTCTTCTGCATCCGGTCCTGGGCCTAAGGAAAAAGGCTTACCATCCTGAATCCAGTCTTCAGCAACACCTATAAAGACAAGAAAGAACAGGTTAGCATTCCGGCATCTGAAAGGCAAAGGCTTACCTACTCTTCGTGCGCTTCGGAGGTCTTCACACTGCATTCCGGCATCTGAAAGACAAAACAAGGTGCGTTTAAAGACATTGGGGAACTTTAATACTCACGTGCCATTACTCCTTTCCACATCTAATCCAGTGGGTATTCCGGCACCCTGCAGCCGCTCCGAACTCGTACCTGCAAAATAAAAAGACAGTTAGAGCGCATAGTGAAGCAGGCAACAAGCGCTTACTTACGTGCTTCCAGGCGCTTCTATTCATCACACGGGCTCCATCTTCAACTCACTTCAGCCCGTCATCCGCCATCGCCGGAACCCTGCAAAACAAGAGACATCATTACTAAAGACTTTAAAGACATTTGAATGACTCGAAACTTACCGTTCGTGCAGTAAACGACGGACAGCAGTCCTCTGAAGTCAAGAGGCCTGCGCTACCTATCCAGTGGAGAAACTGGTTACAGCACCCTGCCCCGAGGCAGATGGAGAGCTCGGCATTCACTTACCTAAGGTGAGAGCGTTAACCTTTGGGGGTCTACAGGAGAGGAGAAGAGGAAAGAGATAGGGACACCCCAATAACCCCAGTTCATTAACCCCATATTTTCTATCTGCAGACATCTTACTCTACACGTCAGGCATACAGTGCACAGAGGTCCAGCCCAAAGAGCCAACCGGGTGCTACACATCACCTTTGAAGATACGGTAGTCGCCCAGTCAAGACCGGCGCCTCTGCGAGAATCAGGTGAGCGTTACAGTACCTTAAGTAGCAGCTTCTGCTGATACTTTTTAGTATTCTAATTTGTTTTGGTTTTGTACTGGGAGGAGCAGTAGTCAGTGTAAAGTTACACCTCCTGTGCTGTAGGCAGCTAAACCTGTGGGGGCTGTTACAACAGCTGAAAGGTTGTTGTTTGTTAAGTCTTGTAGAAATGTGCTGATTATTTTACTTAAGAATGTTTTGCCAGAACCAGCTTCACCACTTAAATACAGAAGCATAGGTGTATACATTTTACAGCTACAAGTTTAAGGTTTATGTTTAAAACCATGTTCAATTTCTTCAGTGACTTTTAGATAAATGGTGAGTTGTTAATACTTTAGTTGTGATTTAAGCACTGACAAGTCTTCTTCAGATTGTTTAGATTGACACATGGTATTTTCTACCTCAGTAATGACTATTTCTGCTTCGTTTAGAATTATGGGTTCTCTTGTTGGAGTTCATTGTCCAACATTTGTTTGCATTGTTCAAAATTGAAATGTGTTATGGTGCATTCATGTGCCTTGAATGCAGCTTCAAATAAGTCATGGTCACTTAATAATTATTATCCTTTTCTCCAAGGTTTAAAAAGTTGTAGTAGGGCCATGTTCTAAAGTTCTCTATGTTGCAGAGATTTACATGATAATGTTTTCTGATTAATTAGGCTGGGTTTGGTACATTTTCAAGGCTTCCTTCACAAGCTGAGGCTGAATATTTAGCAGTTGTCTCATCTGGTGTGACATTGTTTTTGTATAAGTAGTTTTGGGCTTTGTCGTACAGGCACATTTTTCATAGCAGTACTTCTTTTTAGGTAGCAGGTATCAATTATATCATTTTTTATAAATGTCCTGGCTGTTGGGATCATTTGTGGCTATTGATTCTATCTATTAATAAGATGTTAGTACTATTCTTTGTGATAAAGTTGGATCAAGGTTTAGCCAGACAATGTTTTAAGATTTGCCATATAAAGCTGTACCTGTTAAAGGTTCTGCAGCTTTGTAGCACCCGCATTCTCTATGGGAGAGCATTTTTATACCGAAGTGGCACAATTGCTGTGAAATGTTTGTCAAATGATATATCATCCCAGAGGTCTTTTAGCTCTGCTTTCTCAGCTTTGGTGAGATAGGCTGTGACATATCTTGCAACTGCAGTGCAATTGTCTGCAATGTATTGTATGTCTATATTTGTATTCCACAAGAGGGCAATGATTGCACTGCAGTTATTTATGTACTTGGATGCTTCATCCCTTATAATGTTGACTGTGTTTTAGGGGATTTGCCTTTTACACTTTGTCTAACAGAAGACATCAAGCTATTTACTTGTCCTTTTGCACAAACTGGTCTACGGAAGCCAAAACAAAATTTGGTATAGTGTGTACCTTTGCTTTTATATCTATGTCAGCAGTATTTGCCACACTTATGTTTTTGGAAGTGTAAGATTTGTGTACGTAAGTCACTATGTGTGGTTTCTGAAGGGATGTTGCAGGTAATGTATTTTTCAATAAATTCTAACACAGTGGCATCACTGTCATGGCAACATTTGGGAGAGTCTTTTATCCATAAAAGCATGTGGATTTGGGGTGCTCCTCTTGATTGATATTCTTTTATCCAAAAGAAGTGTTCCACTTCTTCAAGTGGAGGGGAGTTTTGCAGGTGAAGCACAGCATGGCAATGAAGTGATGGTGAAAGTACCTTGATACATTGACAGGGTCAAGAGAACAGATGTCTCCTTGTGTTTTTATATTCAGTCCCTCTTTATTTTGGTCTTCATGGCATAAGAAGTCACACAAGTCATCCCATGCATATTCTGCCCATTTTAAAGTAATACACCATGTGAGTGGGCCTAGGTTCCTTAGCATACAACATACAATGCACATCAGACTTGTAGTTCCACTTTTACCATTATAAAACTTGGACTACAAGTGCCAGAATGCAGAGAGAAAACCAGGACTGGATATGCACCTATACATTGGAATGGGTTATGTTAGCAAGTATGAGAGAACTGCAAATATATTAAACGTCCACATACCAAGTGGCACTTAAAAATGTTCTACAGATCTTTTGCATCTGTGTTTTCTTTCTTTTAGAAAAAGTTACGCACAGTGTTCCTATAACTGCCCATATGCATTGTTTTACTTTCATCAAAATGCTCATAAAAAGCAACATTTTTAAACACACAACATTTTCAATTTTTCATTCCATATAAATGTCACACTTTAGAAACTTCCAGTGCAGTCTTGTTTGTTTTTTTGCGTTCTGGGACTTGTAGTCTCAGTTTATAATGCGAGAAGTGGAATTATAAATCACAGAATGCAAAGAAAAAAAACAAGACTTTATAAGCACCCACAGATTGGAATGGGTCATGTTGGCAAAAATGCATGTACTGCCAACATATTAAACTTGCACACACCAAGTGCCTTAAACATTTTCTACAACTTGTTTTGATGTGCATTTTCCTTTCTTTTAGAAAAAAACCTATACACATCGGTGCTATAAACACAAATATGCATTTTGTAGCTTTCATCAAAATTCTCCTAAAAAGAAACCTTTTTAAACGCTCAGCATTGCAATTAACTGCCACTTGATGTGAGCAAGTGCTGAATGCTGCAATACATAGCATTTGATAGAGTGGTTAAAAAAGAGAATATGCTTATTTAGAAGCTGATTACAGGTTAAGTAGCAGCAAACCTGTATATATAGATGTGTTGAAAAAAAACACTTTTCAAAATATAAGCATGCCTGTACTCTGTCTTATTAAATGTAGATATTGTTGAATCTATTAACATAAAGCTGGAGCATGTTACAGTAGTTTTTGATGCAGGTGGCTGTGAGTAGCAGGAGATATATACTTAGAGAGTTCAAGAGTACCTCTAAAGTGTTGAACTGAGATGAGAGGGTTACAAGTAGAGATTTTGGATGTTATTGGTGGATGGATGTGTGACTGTTAGAAAGCAGCTAATAAGGGAGTGTTACAAACTGATGTGGCATAATGGCTATGCTATGGTAAGCTAAAGTGTGCCATCTCATACATTTAGGCCTCAGATCCTCCATTTTGCTTTTGCCTGAGGCCTCCCTCTGCACTCAGCTCCTCTGACATGCCTTAACCCTGCTTGGTGCAGATTAGACAAGACCCTGTAACAAGGCAAAGGGACACATCAGACCTTCTCTTCTGTTTGCGCTCTACAAGTACTGCATTAGCACCATATATGGTGGATAACAGTAGGGTTTCTGCTAACACCACACTATTACAACACAATGTACCCGCAAGGCTTTGTCACAAACTGTGAAAGGTGGCTCCTTTTTTTGGTTTTCTGGCTTTTATATTTTTGGGGGATTTTTTGTAGGAGAGTTAAGGTAAGATAGGAGAGGGAAGGAAGGAAAGGGGCACCAACTACAGATATGGAGGGGCAGGTGGACAAGGGAAGTTCTTGACCACCTGCTCGAAAGCACTTTGAAACTGCTCCCCCTGCAGATCTGTATGTCACAGTACAGAGTATTGTGACCCTCAAAAGGTAAGGGTCAACAGGGGTCTGTATAACCTGCGAAGCGGCCGACGGGATCCTCTGCCCCCAAAAGAGTAGCCTGTGTGGTGGCAGGAGCAGTTGACGAAGATTGGGTACCAGACCTTCACCGGCTTCTCCCTGAGAAAGGAGCAGCCTTTCTCAGAGCACCGGGATGGTTGAATGTGGTGTGGAGGAGCATGGTGGTTGTACCATAGGACTACTGCCCAGGTTGTCCCAGACTTAGAACAATGTTGCACTCCGTGTATTTCACCTTGGCAGCCCAAGCCTTTTCGGGCGCTGGTAGTAGGCTCTTCCTCTATCTCTTCTTCCTGTTCATTGTCATCCTCTTGTGCATCACCGCACCTGTTCCCCTGTCCAGGCACTCCAGTTGGTCTTTGAGGTGGTAGTGGTGGTGCTGGCCCCTGGGTCTGACTGGTGGCCATGACAGATGCCATTGGATTATTATCAATGTTCTGCAAAGCAGGTGCTGTCAGATGTTCTCTCCTGGATAGCCAGACTGAGAATGACTAAAAGTAATGGGTGGGGTCCCTTCAGAGGAACCGTCCTTGGGGTGCACAACTGTCCGTGGACTTTTGGCCCGAAAATAGACCTTGCAATGTTGCAAAAAGTTGACAGATCAACTAAGAATGTGCTGAGGAGCTCTGGAAGTGTAAACTTTCAACTTGAAAACATCCTAGATGGGCCGAAAATGTGGTTTCAAACTGTTTGCTGTCATGGACACCGTCCACAGACAGGCCATCATGCCGCACAGGTGCGGTCACATGATGGCATCCGGGGAGCCTCCGTGGTACTGATATGTGTCCGCGGACCTCGGTGGGCAGGAGACATTGGGAACATGTGTGGGGTTGTCGCAAACAGGCGTGAAGAGCGGAGACGGGCCTGGCTTGGGACCAATCCACCTCCCTATTTTATTTTATAACTAGCTGCCCACGGCCATGCCTTGGTGTGGCTCAGTCTGGTTAAATGGAAAAGAAAGAAAAGAGAAAGCACACGTTTCTAATATGTTTAATTTGACAATGCTTGTGGGTAGTTTTTAATGGCTCTCGTGGTTCTCCAAGTTGAAGCAGTTTAATGTTCCCGGTTGCGCAACACACTCCTTTCATTTCTCCATTAAATTTCAGAGCCTTGCAATAAGGACACATTTCAGTCATGGTGCCGATTAGAACATGCTGGCTGAAACTATAATCATCAGCTGGGTTTACCGGAATACAAGGCGATTGTAATCACGTGATTGCTGAGCACGGAGTCGTGTTTGACGCTGATCTGCTATTTCTCTCTTTTAGCCAGTCTCGGCGTGTTGCAATCATTCTGTTGAGAATGAAGCAGATCTGAAGCTGCAGAACACAATTGCCGTGCTCACAACTGTGCTTCCTAAAGTCTGGCTGCACGTCGCTCTGCTGCTTCCTCGGCACGTATTTGAGCCGGAATTGTAAAATAGCATGTGTTGCTTTTACGTCCAACAGATGGCGCTGTTTTGCAGTAAAATGTTCAGTATAGCGTGTGTTACTTTTACGTCCAACAGATGGCGCTGTTTTTCAGAAAAAGCATGTTTTTACCTGTCACAGGTGTGACATCTATTTATAGTAGGTATATAAAAACACGTGCCTATTTGAATGCAATGTTGTGTCAACATTTCAAAACAATTGGTGAAGAACTTTCGGAGATTTAAGATTTTGAACAAACAAACATGTACATTTTTATTTATATAGATTAAAAGAGGGCTCCCAAAGGAAGTGCAGAAGGCTCTTGATAAAATAGCTGGGATAGAAGCCAAGGTTTGGCAGAAATACAGAGCATAATAGTGCACCATTGTAAGAGGATCAAAGAAAGGGAGAAGGAAATAGCACAGAGAAGGTTGGCAAACGAAGCAAAGTTGGTACAGACAAAATTGGTGAAGGTCGCACACAACGGTAGCAGCCCTCCTCAGAGACTTAGAAAAAGAGGAGGAGGAGGGGCCAATAGCTATACAGGCAAGAATGGCAGCAAATTGGGCAGTGAATGGATAGGAGCAATGGGCCAGCGAGCAACAATATGGAGGGCCTCAATGGCAAGGAAGGAGTGGAAGAGGAGGAAGAGGAGGAAGAGGTGGGTACAGGGGGTTCAGAGGGGGTGGGTTTGGATATGGAGGACAGGGCCCCGGAAGAGGAGGACAGGGGACATGCTGGTACTGTGGGAGGTGGGGATATTTTGCACGAGAGTGCCGAAGCTGTCCCATGGGCCCCTACCAAAATGAGCAACAATATGGTCACCCCCTCCCAGGCAGCCCGTACGGCTTGCCTATGGGTGGCTTTAGGAGGGAAGAGCAACACGAACCAAGGTATACACATGAACAGAGAGCACACACACAAAATGTCCAAGAACACCCACAATCACAGGAAGGAACATATGCCCCCGGCACACGGAAATCCCTTCGCTACCACAGCAAATGGTGCACCAGCACCCTTCAGAGGGACAACAATGGTAGGAGATAATGTCTTCAATAATGGGGAGAATATGAGATACTAAGCATGGGACAGCCCACAGAGAGCACTTGCGTGTCCTGTACTGTCAACGACCCTCAATGCAGCCGAGGAACAACTGGTGGGGGCGGAGATAAGAAACAAACAATTCATTTTTATGTTGGATTAGGGGGCAGAGTAGTCGTGCCTAAAAGAAGGCCGGTTCCTGTTGCCGAATCTTAAAATGGAGACGCAGGGATTTTCTGGGGCGGTGGTCGAGGTTCCGTACACAGAAGAATTGGATGTAACAGTACAGAAAGACAGTGCGAGCACCCCTACTGTATTACGAAGAGTGGTGCCAGAACTCAAACGACAGGAGTGGCGGGTACCATCTGAATCTGTGTTCTGCCCCATGGCACCCCCAGAGGGGATAGCAGGGTCAGCAGTGTCTATAGATCAACACGGAGTGCAGGTGTCAACACAACAAAATGTTATTGGTTTAGACATGCATGGATGTGAGTGGCGAACAGTGTTGTGTATCAACCCCAACATAGCACTACGAGGCATTTCAGATGAGGAGCTGTTCACTGATTCCGACACTGATGGGGAAATTATAATGGAAATAGTGATCCCCTGTGAAATAATGATCCAACACAGACAAGTGCCACTCCTCCGCATGGCTGTCATCAGTGCACCTCCAGCATTCTTTAGTGAGGACATGCAACAAGTACCCCCAGTGTTATGAAGCACTGGCCCTCATGCCTCATGATGTAGCAGTACTAAGAGAAGTGACGCCTGTAAAACTAAAACTCAAAACTGGAGCATTGTTGCCCCGGGTAAAACAGTAACCCCTGTCAAGAGAAGCAGAAGAAGGAATAGAAGAAACAATGCACTCACTACTGCAGCATGGGATCATTGTACCATCAAACTCTCCTTGTAATACTTGTATTTATCCCACTAAAAAAGCAAAGGGAGGGGAATGCAGGATGATACAGGACCTACACCCTCTCAATGATGTCATACAAAAGGAGTTCCCACTTGTCTCAAACCCTGCATCAATATTGTGTAGTATTCCAAATACGGCAACATGACTCACAGTGGTAGATTTGAAGATTGCATTTTCCTCTATCCCACTGGATCCCGAAGCACAATATTTGACAGCATTCCCCCTGGGAGCACTGTAAATTGCCCCAGGGATATTGTGAGAGCCCAAGTATTTTCAACAGAATACTACATGAAGACCTTGGCAACATTGACAATAAGAGCACAACCATTCAGTATGTGGATGAGTTGTTGATTTGTGGAAAGAATGAGGACGAGTGCAGGAAAGATTCAATATCTCTGCTTACCCTGCTAGCATACAAGGGATTGTGACAAAGTGGTGGAAAGGAAGGAAGATCAGAGCCAGGACAAGGCCTCTAGCAAGAAGCCAATCAGACCTTGAGGGATGAGGTCATAATGGAGGGAGGTTACAACCTGGGAGAGACAGACACATGGACCAATGATAATGCTCTAGAACAAGAAAGGTTCCAAGAGTGTCATACTGACACAGGTTTTCTGGTTTCTGTCTTAGAGTTAGAGAGAAGAGATGGAGGAGGGTCCGGGGCCTGAGGTGGAGGTGGCCTATGAGTGGGCCTATTGACGTCCGACCATAAGGAAACAGTAGTCCAAGTTGCACCCGTGGTGCCCTATCCTGTTATAACCTGTTTATAGAGAATTATTAAGACATTTATCCCCAAAGAAGAAGTTAGCCATGAGAGAGTTGATCCTGACGGCCCTAACAGCACTTGAGACCCAGCTGGAGGCCACTGTCATCCGGAAACAAAGGTGAGCGTTGAGTGAATGAGAGGAAGACTGAATGAACAAAGAGGCAGAGGACAGTGCTAACAGTGGTCCAGGAAGCCTTCCCAACAAGTGGAGGGCCTGTGCCAAGCAGGCTGGAGTACAACCAACACCAGTGAGGGTGTGAGCTAGAGACCTCCGCTCTGGAGAACTATAGAGAAATGAATAGGGAGGCTTGAAGACAATACAAGTCTTTAAGGAATTGATGCTGAATGATCCCTAGGAAAACACTTTCCAGGGAATAAAAGGCAATAGAGTCTCATCTCCTGGAGAAGACTCCCGAACACTGTTAGCCTCAACAGAATGATTTGTGAACAGTATCGTCACCTTTTTGAGAAAGACAAGCAAATGGCATGTTGTCCCCCATTTTCCCCAGAATTAAAGAAGCTTGTTGTTTCTGCAAAAAAAGTCAGCAGGTCTAAAGTGTTAAAGGCTGGTCTTCTCATTTTCAAGTACCTATATTTGTTGGCAGCGGTGGGATCAAGAAACATGATGGAAGAGTTGATAAAGTCACTAATGGAGGGACAACAACTGCTGCAACAAGCCCTTCGGATACAGAGCCAGCAAGCCCAGGCTGACCGGCAAGCTTTCCAGCAAGCTATTCAAATGCAACAGGCTCTGCTGCTAGAAGCTACCGCAGTTAGAACCCAGCCACAAGTACCTGTGTCAATGTTGCAGAAATACTCCCCAGGGGAAGATCCTGCCCATTTTTTTGTTAACTTTGAAAGGGTAGCCCGAAATGCTCAATGGCCAGTCGAGAGGTGGACGCACTATATTGCTCCCCTTATGATGGGGGAAATGCAGAGTGCATACCAGGCCGCTAACCCCATAGGAGACACTAGATACCCTGAAATGAAACGGGCCGTCCTAGAGAGAATGTACCACGATGAAGAAGCCTACAGGATCAAGTTCAGAGATACCAAGCTGTTGCCTGAGGAAACCCCCCCCGACAGTTGTTTTACAGAATTAAGGAACTTGGGGACAAGTGGTTGCAAACCACTTCTGCTACTGTGCATGAGATGGTAGAGAAGGTGTCCCTCGAGCAATTCGTGGAGGCCCTTCCTCCTCCAATGCAGAGATGGGTGCGACAACACCATAAACCCACCCCACTCGAATCAGTGGACATAGCTTCCACCTACCAGAAAGTGGGACAGGGGAGATTGGCCTCCTATCCTCCTCAAGTTAGGGCTGTCAGAGTCCCTAATAACATAGGCTCTAGACAGGCCAACAATCCACGCTGACCAAATTCGATGTTCCGCAGAACAGACTGGGACCCGTCAAGACACAGACCTAACCTTGAAACTCCTGGATCAACCTACCCTCCCGAACCCCAAGCGCCCCGCTGCGGGGCCCCCAGTGTTTTGAATGTGGAGAATGGGGGCACTTGGCAAGGTTATGTCCAAAGAAAATCAAGTCAGAGCCAATGGACATCAGAAGTTATGAAAGAGCTGGGGGAAAGGAAGTAGATCCATGCAGTTCAACCCCAAGTCACAAGATCACCTATCCATTTGTTTGTGAGGCTGAAGTGGAAGGTCGGCCAACCAGAGCCTTGTTGGAATCTGGAAGTCTACAGACAGCAGTCCAACCGGAACTGGTAAGAGAGGTGAGAAATTCAAATGAAAATATACCCATTCGATGTGTTCATGGGGATGTTAAAATATACCCACTTAAGAAAATCAAGATAAAGTTAGCAGGTGAGCAAATGGCTGTAAAAGCCGCTGTGATGCCAACATAGCCTGAATCACTTTTGATTGGCTCTGATGTCCCAGATCTTCCCCGCCTTAGCCACAAATTGGAAAACCACTGGCTGAAACAAGCCCCCTTTTATGACCAAGACCTAAACGCCGGAAAGCCTAAGTTGAAGAAGAGTAAGTCTACCAAGAGGCTAGAAAAAAGGGGCTGGATAGAGAAAAATATGTGTCCGGTGGCGATAGTTTGGAGGATTGATGAGCAGGGGACAGCTTTCGCATGGCACAAGAGCTAGACCCAATCCTAAAACACGCAAGAGCCTCAGTGGTCGACAAACTGGATGGAAGAATGCCATGCTTTGTGAAATAGAACAGCTTATATTATCGCCTTACAGAATCTACAGAAAAAGCAACCACACGACAACTTCTGGTCCCTAGCAAATACTAACAGACTGTATTAGAAGTGGCTCATCTTCAAGTGGGAGAGGGACACCTCGGGGTGGAGAAGACCACTCAGAAGATCTTGGCGAGATTCTACTGGCCAGGGATTTATGGCCAGGTGGTACGCTTTTGCAGCGTTGTCCCGAGTGCCAAAAAAAGAACAATCCCAAAATTTTAAAGGCACCCCTCCAAACCATGCCGTTGATATTGGAACCCTTTCAACGTATAGGGATGGACATAGTCGGACCGCTGGACCCTTCAAGTCGGTGCAACAAATACTTATTAGTAATAGTAGATTATGCCACCAGGTACCCAGAGGCCTTTCCCTTGCGTTTTGCGAATACTCAACAAATATGCGATGTCTTGGTTCCTTTCATGGCCAGAGTGGGGATCCCCAAAGAAATAATCACGGATCGATGCACTAACTTTATGACCAGTATATTAAAGCAAGTATGCAACACCCTATGTATCAAGCAAATCAGGACGGCAGTATATCATCCCGAGACGGGTGGACTCATCGAAAGATACAACCAGACAATAAAGCAAATGCTGCGGAAAACCATCCTGCCTGGAGAGAGGAATTGGGACCGACTAATACCATGGATCTTGATGACGCTGAGAAATACCCCCCAATCATCTACGGGCTTTGCTCCTTTCGAGTTGCTATTCGGCAGACCAGTAAGGACTCTCCTGGATATCCTAAAGGAGAGTCGGGAGGAGCAGCCAAGTACAGAAATGTCGTTGACCGAATATGCGCTCAGCTGAAGTCCAGAGTGGAGAAATTGCAGGAGGTGGCACAATCACATCTACAACAGGCTCAGGTCAAACAAGAGCATTATTACAACCAAAGAATGAAGTTACATACCTTTCAGGTGGGGGACCAAGTCCTCGTGCTACTCCCTACTACAGAAAATAAGATGCTAGCATCTTGGAAGGGTCCATACCAGATAAAAGAAGTTTTGGGCCCTGTTACTTACCGAGTCCATCAACCTGGGAATAGAATTCCCTTTTAAACATACCACATTAATCTTTTAAAGGAATGGAAGGAGCCGGTGGCCACAATGGGGCGTTCAAGACCGAAGAGATCCCATCAAAGCAGCTACTAAAGTTAGGGGTTCACGCCGTTAAGGAAACTTCAGATATTAATATTGAGCATGACCAAACAGCTCTAGAATATCTACCCTGAGCGGAAGACCACATAGGAAAAGAAGCCCTGAATGTCAACCCAGACCTTGGCCCACATCAAAAGAAAGAACTGTGTGACCTAATCAATCGTTACACAGGGATTTTTTCTTCAATCCCAGGTAGAACATCATTGACATGTCACCACATACAAACATCCCCAGGTACAAAGGTGAGGCTGAGACCACATAGGATCCCGGAAGCCAGGCTACAAGTGGTTAATAAAGAAATAGAAGAGATGCTACGCATGAAGGTAATAGAACCATCTCACAGTGAGTGGTGTTCACCATTAGTAATGGTCCCTAAACCATATGGGAGCACTCTCTTCTGTATGGATTTTAGAAGGTTAAATGAAGTTTCGAAATTCGATGCATACCCTATGCCCAGAATTGACTATCTATTAGAGAAGCTGGGCAAAGCGGAGTACCTGTCGATAATTGACCTGACAAAGGGGTATTGGCAGATTCCACTGTTCCATGCTGACCACGAGAAAACGGCTTTTGCATCCCCGGCCGGATTGTTCCAGTTTACTGTGTTACCCTTTGGGCTACATGGTGCCCAAGACACATTCCAGAGGCTAATGAACTATTTGGTAAAGGGCCATGAAGAATACATCGGAGCATATCTAGACGACATAGTGGTATACAGTCAAAGTTGGCCAGATCACTTAAAACATTTAAAGGCGATATTCCAAACCCTAAAGGAAGCCGGCTTACATGTCAATCCCAAAAAGAACCATTTGGCCAACACATACACCAAATACCTTGGTTACTATGTCGGTCGAGGAGAAATCCGTCCTCAACAAGAGAAGGTAGAGGCCATCAGTAAGCTACAGTTCCCTGTAATGACTAGACAGGTCAGAGCCTTTCTGGGCTTCGTAGGATACTACAGGCGATTCATCCCACACTTCTCGACAATCGCTGCCCCCCTGACGAACCTTCTGAAAGCCAATGCACCACGTAAGAGAGAATGGAGGAATACAGAAACCGAAGAGGCGTTTGTGACCCTTAAGAGTGCCCTATCAGATAAGGCCATTCTAAGATGTCAGGATTTCGAGAAACCTTTTTACCTACATACAGATGCCTCTGGTTCAGAATTAGGCGCTGTACTCTTCCAGAATAAGGGAGAAGAAGAAAGGCCTGTCTTGTTCATCAGCAGAAAGCTCTTACCTCATGAAATGAATTACGCAACCATCGAAAAGAAGTGCCTGGCAGTGAAATGGGCCGTAGAAACTCTAAAGTACTATCTATTGGGAAGAACATTTACTCTGGTTACGGACCACCCTCCCTTGGTCTGGCTGTCCAGAAATAAGGACACAAATCCCTGCGTCATAAGATGGTTTCTATCGCTACAACCATACTCTTTCCACACCATCCATCAGCTGGGCAAGAAAATGGCTCAAGCTGATTATTTATCCAGATTGCATGCCCATCCCGATCGTAAGGGCTTAAGGGGGAGGATTTGTGACAAGGTGGTGGAAAGGAAGGAATATCAGAGCCAGGACAAGGCCTCTAGCAAGAAGCCAATCAGACCTGGCGGGATGAGGTCATAATGGAGGGAGGTTACAACCTGGGAGAGACAGACAAGTGGACCAATGATAATGCTCTAGAACAAGAAAGGTTCCAAAAGTGTCATACTGACACAGGTTTTCTGGTTTCTGTCTTTGAGTTAGAGAAAAGAGTTGGAGGGGGGCCCGGGGCATGAGGAGGAGGTGGCCTATGAGTGGGCCTATTGTCGTCCGACCATAAGGAAACAGTAGTCCAAGTTGCACCCATTGTGCCCTATCCTGTTATAACCCGTTTATAGAGACTTACTAAGACATTTATCCCCAAAGAAGAAGTTAGCCGTGAGAGAGTTGCTCCCGACGGCCCTAACGGCACTTGAGACCCAGCTGGTGGCGTCTGTCATCCGGAAACAAAGGTGAGCGTCGAGTGAATGAGAGGAAGACTGAATGAACAGAGAGGCAGAGGACCATGCTAACAGTTGTCCAGGAAGCCTCCCAACAAGGGGATGGGCTGGGCCAAGGAGGCTGGAGTACAACCAACACCAGTGAGGGTGTGAGCTGGAGACCTCCTCTCTGGAGAACTATAGAGAAATGAATAGGGAGGCTTGAGAGACAATACGAGACTTTAAGGAACTGATGATGAATGATCCCTAGGAAAACAGTTTCCAGAGAATAAAAGGCAATAGAGTCTCATCTCCTGGAGAAGACTCCCGAACACTGTTAGCCTCCACAGAATGATTCGTGAATAGTATCTTCACCTTTTTGAGAAAGAAAAGCAAATGGCATGTTGTCCCCCATTTTCCCCAGGATTAAAGAAGCTTGTTGTTTCTGCAAAAAAAAGTCAGTAGGTCTAAAGTGTTGAAGGCTGGTCTTCTCATTTCCAAGTACCTACAGGGATATAAAATGGACAAACAAAAATTGCAATACTGTTTAGCAGGGTATCCAGTTACATTTTCGAAAACACACTTTCGAAAATGCCATTTTGTCGAAACTAAATTGCCGGAAAATTTTTTTTTTATTTTATATGTTTTCTTTTTGTTTCGTTAGTAAAAAAAAGTGTCAATAAAAAAGAAAAACAGGGTTTTGGGGGTGGAACCCCCTCCATTTAAAAAAATAAAATAAAAAAAGAACCATTTGAAAAAGAAATGTCGCCATTTTGGTGTCGAAAAAATGCCATTTTGAAAATGTGACGTTCAAAAATGTCACATAAACCGTTTAGCAGAAGTGCTGTATCTGGGTCAACTGATATCGAAAGATGCTAAACGGATAGTACCCAATAGAGTAGCAGCAGTGCGAGCAGTAGGTGAAACCAAAACAGTAAAAGAAATGCAGACATTTCTCAGCATGTGCAACTACTGCTGTGCCTTGATATTAGATTATGCAGCATACACAACACCATTATTACGCACACTAAGATAGATGTTAAATGTTAAAGGTATTTGTACCGTGCACCGTCACCAACGGAATTAGTCCCCAGGCGCTCTGGCGGATCTGTAAGTGATAAGGGGGGATTGGTTAGTAGGGTGAAGAGGGAGTAGGATAGTGAGAGGAGTGGTGTTCTGTTGGCATCTTCAACTCTGTGTATACCGGGTGCTGAGCTTTGGTGCGGGTATTGGATCAGTTTCAGTCCACATGTGCTGTTGCTCCGGCTTATGTGTTGTTGCAGTGTTGTGAAGTGCATTCGGCTTGTTGTGCGAAAGACGTTTGTGTGAGTTTTTTGAGTGAGATAAGTATGCAGAGCTTGAGCTTATATTGGTTAGTGGGTTACATGACCTTTATCATGCTAACATTCACAGTTTTGTCTAAGTGTGGCACTTGTTGGCCTTCACATGTGGGCATGCCAACATTCACAGACTTTTCTAGGTGCGGCGCAGGCTAGTGTTTAGAAATCTGTCTAGGTGTGGGCTTGCTAACATTCATAACTTAATCTGGATGCTACTCAGGCTGGTGTTCACAATTCTAAGTGTGGCACCTGCTAACATTCAATTTTCATATAGGCGCGAGTATGTTATCCTTCAATCAATCCTATCTAGATGCGACGCAGGCCAATTGTCCACAATTCTAAGTGCGGACTATGCTTGTCTTCACGTTTAGCATAGGTGCGGGCATGCTTATATTCAGAGTCCTATCTAGATGCGGCGCAGGCTAATGTTCACAAGTCTAAGTGTGGCACAAAAGGAGAACACTGCCTTGAATTGGACACATGAAATGCATACTGCCTTCAGCACACTAAAATAATTAATTTACCCAGCTCCCGTCCTAGTGTACAGGAGGGCGGAGCGACCTCTGACGGGCCCATGGGATCAGAGCTCACCCTCAAGTACCTTAAGACGGAAAAACAAGGGGGGCGCTGTTGTGCACCACAGAAATGGCCGCCTGATTCCAGAGCTCCCGCTCCACTGAGATATCCTGCGCCATAACATCCGTTATAACACTGCCTGCATGGTCTATCTGTTCTGGGAAGGCAGTCCAGCTATCCGTGGTCGGCCGGCCGAACTCCTGTGGATCGGGAACTAAGAGCGCCGGAGATACAACCCCTGGCAGATCAGCCGATGCACGCGGCCAAAAGTATCCTGCTATGGGCTCCAGGACGATTCACGCAAGTGCCGCGGCTCGGCTGTGGTGCAGTGGCCCCTGATGGGAGGAGCCTAAACTGCGGCCCAGGCCCGACACCTTTCTGGTAATACGCGGGGCTATCCGCAACACGGGTGGTTCGATCGAACGACCTGACCTGCATTCCAGACCATCCCCGATGTGTGGGGACCCGTGGCCGTGGAGCCCGCATTAAAACTGGTGACTCGGTTCACGGCAGGCCGTGATACTGGACCGTGAGGAGATCCTGAGACGAGAGTAGCCGGAACGGTGTCGGTTAAGGCGGCACGACTGGGCGGCGGATAAGTGGCCGAGAAAAGACTCATCGTTTTCCGGGGGCAGGGGCTGCAAACCCGGATACAATCCCTTTTGAGCTAATACTCCTCGCTCTGCGCTCCACTGGACAAGCGAACTCCGGTGGGGCGTGCGGCAGGTTGGGGTCACTCGGATGCCCCCCCCGATACTTACCTTCACCGGCAGTGGGCTTTCACTCCACGTGGGGGACTGGACTAAGTAGAGGCCCCAGCACATACAACAACTGCGGGCCAAAGTGGCTCAGTAATCCTGCTAAACTATCACGGCACTTGCTGCATTGCTCCAGTGCACAATTCCGACAGTACCATGGGGGAGCCACAGAAGTCGGGGAAATGTGCCAAAACTCTGGGGAAGCAGAAGAAGGGCCCAATGGATGCTTACACGGGCAGTCAGAGTCTGGCTGCGCCTGCTGACTCCCAGGCAGATGCTAACGAGACCCCCAGTACTGAGCCTAGTGAGAATTTAGACAACTTAACCGCAATAGTGCTGAATGGTTTCCGCACAGTTAACACGAAACTGGATGACATAGTGTCCACTATCGGCTCCTTAAAAGCGAGAATGGAGAAAGAAAGTTTGCACATCACGGAGACCGAAAGCAGGGTAAGCACTAACGACGACACTATCTCGCATCACTGCCGTAACATCATTCAAATCAAAGAAAACATGGTGAAATTACAGAACAAATGCGAGGACTTAGAGTCGCGTTCTAGGAGAAATAATACCCGCATGGTGGGTGTGGCGGAATCTTTTGGCAAAAGCTAAATGGAGAAACAGCTGGAGGCACTGCTTAAAACCCTATTTGGACCGAAGGCATTCTCTGAACATTTTTTGGTGGAATGCGCTCACCGCACTTCGGCTCCAGCACCTAAACCAGGTGCACGACCACGCACCATAATCACGACTCCTCAATTACAGGGACAGAGACACTATCCTACGTAAGGCAAGAGAGATGGGTACCCTTCAATATGAGGAAAGTTGCATCCACATCTACCCTGATTTCTCCTCGGGGGTACAGGCAAGCAGAAGATCCTATGAGCCAGTCAAGAGGCTCCTAAGAGAACGCCAGACCCGTACGCTCTGATGTTCCCGGCAAGAATAAGGAATAAGGATAAGGCCATGCAATATATTGAAACATCCATACCTTTTCCACCCACAGGGGGTAGACCGGCCCAAAATAACAGACCCAGACCTGCAGATTACGGAACACTCGACTGTCAACTCCTTCTAAGGCTCTAGTCATGATGAGTGTTTGATCAAGATATCCCAGGCAATTTGGTTGGTGGAGTTGCCTGACCAGATCTGCGGCCATGGGAAGCAACATGGCTACCCGCGGAATATTCCATAAGTTTTGTTGGACACATCGTCAAGTTGGGGGTGATGATGAGGGTGGGAGGGTGGGATGGGGCGAGGGGTTTGGAGAATTCAGCTCCAGCAGTTACTTATGGTGGCAGCCTGTTGGGGGTTGGTGCCACTCTGCGGAGCCATGTTCAGGCACAAAGAAGTTGGAGATGTTTTGTTGGTCGAAAAGTAAAAGTGTGGTAGCATTGAGGCTGGTACCGAGTATATTGTACGATTACTGTAAACCTGTTGAGTTTGACAATGGCTAATGCTTCGGTTCAGAGACCAGGTAATGGACTTAAGGTTAAACTCCTGACGTGGAATGTTCGGGGTCTAAATAACCAGGTTAAGGTCAAGAAGGTTTCCAACTATGTTGCCAGGCATGCCCCCAGATCCTGATGCTACAGGAAACCCATTCTGTGGGGATAAGTAATGCCCATATATTGCCCTGGTGGGGTCCCCTGAGGTTCTACACTGATTATTCATCCCAATCCAGAGGGGTGATTACCCTCATTCATCCAGGCCTTGGGTTCGGGGTGGGTTGTCACAAGGTTGATCCTCAGGGCAGATATGTCTTGGTCTGGGGGGAGTTGGCTACTCAACATATACTTCTGGTCAACACAGATGATTTTGTCGCTTGATATCCAAATGTGTAAGGGGGGGGGGATTTCAATCTGGCTTTGGATCAGACTCTTGATAGATCCTCGAAGGTGGTTAGAACCCTTAGCAGGGCAGTGCTGAATCTGAGACATGTTTTGTCGCAACTGTTGCTGGCTGATGCATGGCGTGAAATTCATCCTGATAGCAGGAGATATACGTTCTATTCCTCGGTGGACGACTCGGAGTCTAGGATTGATTATTGGTTTGTCTCCATGTCTTCGATGGCTGGGGTGGAGGGGTGCAAAATCTTTCCCTGAAGACAGACCATTGCCCAGTGCTGCTGGAACTAGTGTTCCGAAAGGCCCCGTGTCCTGCCAGGAGATGGAGGATGCCGGGTGGAATGTTGGGAGATCCGGGGACAGTGGAGGAACTTCATGTTGAGATCACAGAATTTTTTCTAATAATGTGGGATCAGTGGACAAATGCTCAATGGTGTGGGAATCCTTTAAGGTCTGGATAAGGGGGGTTTGATGTCCAAATCTACGGGTATGCTGAAGGCTGTGCGAACCAAATTGTCTACTATTGAAGGCAAACTAGACTTTCTGGAACAAACATACACCAACACGCAAGAAAAAGTAGTATTGGCTGACATACACACACACCTCCAAGAGTTTGATAAGCTCGCTTAAGGGAGGTCCGATATGTGGCAACCCCTATAAGCGCGCGTAGTTACGGGGAGGGTTATAAGGCAGGCAGAACACTTGCAAACCTACTCAAGCACGATAAGCAACCTACACAGATCACAAGTATACGCACAGCTCAGGGGAGGGTACTGCCCAGAGATGAAGACATAAACGGGGAATTTATGGAGTTTTACAAGGAGTTATACTCCAATAAAGATAAGAAAACACTCGCAGAAATTGAGATATACCTCGAAGCCCTCTTCCTTCCTAAACTCTCTGAGAAAGAACGCCTGGCGTTGGACCCACTGGTGACTGTGGAAGAGATTGCAGAAGCAGTCAAAGCATTGGCTTCGGGCAGGGCACCAGGGTCGGACGGGTTGGGTGCCGAATTTTACAAAGAGTTCCACGAGGAACTCGCTCTGATACTGTTGCAGGTGTGGGAGGAGGCCCTGGAGTGCCGCAGGCTTCCCCCTACTATGAGGAAGCTATCATAACCGTACTCCATAAGCCTAGGCGACCGCCACAGGACGTTTAGTCCTATAGGCCCCTGTCATTTATTAACACTGATGCTAAAATACTTGCAAAGGTCCTCGCGAATCGGCTTCTGCCAACAATCCCTACTACATCCTGATCAGAACGGGTTTATTCCTACGCGATCTAATGCCCTGACCCTCCGTCGACTCTTTGGTGTAATGGCACAGATAGATCACGCTAAGAGCGTGGTGGCATTATCCCTTGATGCTGAAAAAGCGTTTGACTCTGTCTCATGGGTCTATCTCCTTGCGGTGCTGGAAGCGTTCGGGGTGGGGCCCAACTTCATAAAATATGTGAAACTACTGTACACAGATCCTGGGGCTCGTGTCCTGTCTAATAGAGCCATTTCCCAGATGTTCTTGTTGGGGAGGGGAACCAGACAGGGATGCCCGTTTTCATCCTTGCTGTTCGCATTAACCATTGAGCCAATGGCAGCTGCGGTCTGCCTCACATTCGGATAGAGAGATCAAAATGAAGGGATCTACCCAACTAATATCGCTTTATGCAGATGACATTCTGTTATATGTTAAAGAACCTGAACTTAATATAACACCCATTATGGCTGAGGTTCAGGACTTCGCAGAGTATTCTGGGTATACGATAAACAGAGCCAAATTCTGAGATATTTCCGCTCACACCGGCCACCCAGTGCCCCACAGTTACAGATGGACTTAAATGGTCTGACGACCGTATCAGATACCTGGGAATTCTTGTCTGCAGTAATAAACTTGCATTATATTTGGATAACCACGAAAGTGCCCTGCAAACTTTAACTGCCAAGCTTCAACTGTGGGGGCGTCTCCCGATCTCCTTGGCCGGCCGAGTTGCTATTCTTAAAATGGTTATCCTCCCTAAACTTCTTTATTTATTTGTCAACATCCCTATGTGGCCTGGCAGAGCCTTCTTCACCAAACTCAGATCCATGGCGATAACATTTCTTTGGAACGGTAAAACTGCGAGAATAAGCTGGGAAAAAATGATAGAACCATATTCGTCGGAGGTATAGCGGCCCAGATTTCAAACTTTACTACTATGTGGCCCAGGCTCAGTTCGCTAAATATTGGTATAATGATGAGGACAGCACACCCCATGCAGGGATAGAAAAATACACTACACATCCCACCAATATACAATCAGTCATTTTTGACCCACGCTACAAAGACACATGTGAATATAATCCAGTTAGCTGCACAGTCAGGGAATGGGAGGCTATGTTCAAAAGGATTGGACTGGAGGCCCCCTACAACCCTGAGATACCTCTTTGGAAATTTCCCGGGATTCCTCCTACACATGAGACAAGTATACAGGAGTCTTGGGACCCTAACTGTGAAATGAAGCTCGGCGATATGTTTGTCAATGGCATTTTTTCAGACCTGGAATTGCTGTTGAGGGCGCTGGATGATGGTCCACTAAAAACGTTGCAATATTACCGCATAAGAGCTGCATTTCAGAAAAAGTGGCCTTTGTTCCCGGATGAACCTCCACCACATCCATGTGTACAACTGGTAACAGCCAAAAATGGCCTGGGAATTTCTAGGCTATACGCTGAGGTCCAGGCCCATACCCCCACAGTGAATCAGATAAAGGAACGATGGGAGGCAGACTTACAAGTTCCCATCGAGGCGAAGCAATGGGCCAGATATTGTTCACTAACTAAAAAAATCTCGCTTAATTCTGGCCTGAGGTTGATCCAATTTAAAATTCTTAACAGATTACATTACACGCCGGCCAGGACCGCTAAACTCGCACTGGGTTCTTTGGATGCCTGCCCTAAATGTAATGCCCCTCAGGCAGGTTCCTTTCACATGTACTGGGAATGTCCGGTGGTTAAGGGGTTCTGGAGAAGTATTGGAAGGCATAACTCAGGTTCCTCCAGATCTAACCCCCCAGAAATATCTTTTTGGGGACATAGGCAAGCACTCAGAAAAAATCAGAAGACTATTCAACATTTCATGTGCGGTTGCCAAATAATGTGTTTTATCAAAATGGAAAAGCGCCTTGCCGCCCAGCATGAACCAATTTTTTACAAGAATTGACACATGTTAATGAATCAGAGGAGCAATTTGTTATGACCCAACCTTCGATGTGCAGACCCAAAGACATATGGGGCCCGTTCAGACTCTACCTGTATAATATGATTACTGATGATGATTTGTCACCATAATATTGTTATGTGGAACTGCATTGACCACATTTATTCGGTATCAGGTAATATTATCCCCATATATATGGTCGCCGTAAATAATATCGCCGGGAAAAGGTTGCAGCGATATTATATGGGTGGCCATATATATGGGGACAGGGGCAAAAAAAAAGAAAAAAAAATGTGGGGGTTGCAGGGGTGTGCTCCGCATGTTCCATGAGATAATGTCGCCACAAAAAACGGCCATTTTTTGGCGATATTTTTGCATGGCGAGATTTTTGTGGCGACATTATTACATGGAACCATTTATTCTAGTTGTATCTTTGAAATGTACTGTACAATGGTGCTGTTGGCCTCTCTGTTACCACTAATAAAAAAGAGTTTAAAAAAAAAAAGTACCTTAAGACGAGATAGCTGCACCTTGAGGAGGATGGGGTGCAGGATTCTCAACACCAATCAATAAGGACAACTCAAATGGTTTGGCAAAGGGAAGTCCGTTTAATGACAAGTACAAAAAACGGGGAAACATTAGGAAATCATCAGTTATGTGATCGCCCGTCTCACTTCAACTTCCAAATTCTTCATTCGGACAGCAATTCTTATAGGCAAAATTCATCATCATTGACGTGTAACACTCAAAGTTTGTCATGCATTTCTATTGGTCGGGAAATGTAACTTAAGTATAGGTGCTATATCTGTATATGGTAACAGAATGTGAGGATTGGATAACTCTCATCGGGTGGGCGTCTACATCACTCGTGATAGACATCACTACAAGTACAACGTCTCATTGGTTCTACTAGCTATAGGACCATAGATTATTTGGTCCATTTTGATTGGGTAGGTTACACCCCTAGACATAAATCTACACTTTAATTAGCAGCATGCAGAATGGACACCCAGATGCAGTGTGCACCAAGATTCACCCTGCCTCCCTTCCATCAATCAGTACCTCCCTTCCATCAATCAGTACCTTAGGGCTATGTTTCAATTAGTTACGGCATCCTCGGGTTCTGGGTGACATCAGACGTTGGTACCTCTTCGCTCTTGGCTGGTCACGTGTTAGTTCACCGTGAATCTGCCTCATTTTCCTTATTTTTATGTATTTGATTACCCTTCTGCCTTGCCACCTCCCTGGGCCTACTTATTTCGACCTTCATGGGGCAGGCTGCTACGCTCATAAGTTTTGATTCTTTGAAGTTGCCGCTATCCTCCTTTCCTGGAGTTGACCTCGAATTCCTAGGCATGAGTTGCTTCTTACTGAGTTTCAATTCTGCTCTTTTTGTCTGGCTTGAGCTAATATATGAATCCTGGCCTGTTTGTCCTCCACCATCCAGGGCTTAATTCTGCTTTCATAAAATGGAGTCACATTTGTATAATGTGCTTCTGGAAGTGGATATATATAGTTGGCGCTTGCCGCTCTATCCTTCTACTAAGCATTGCAAGCAGTACCGTTTCCTTAGCTTCTTGCGTTCAAGCCTATTTACAGGCATTTAGCCAGTTGCATATTTTCATCCTTCTTTCATGGTTATGTTCTTCGTGTTGCAACATCGTTTCTTCTTTTAAGTCTATTACACCATTATTCCTCATATTTCATCTTAATGTGCTGTTCTTTGCAGTCGTTTCGTTCATTAGTACTCCTATCAAGGCCCTTGTGTCATCACCATTCGCCTTCCATTAAGGCCCTTTGGGACTCTTCAGGGACAGTTTGTAAGTAGTCTTCATTTCGTGTCAACTGCTGGTACAGTTGTCTCAACGGGTACCATGCTGCCCACGGTTGTCTGGTTATAGGCACATCAACAGGTATTGCTCTTCTAATGGGCACTGGGCAGAGCCCTAGCGCTGCTCTCTGTTGGTTTATGTGCTCCTCATACATCACATATCTCGGTGAGTATGTTCCAGGTATTTCAAAATGGGTGGCTGGAGTGCAGGCCATATCTGGGACCTCCTCTACACTAGCGACACCTGGCTATGACAGGGTTTTTTACTTATTATCACACTGCAATGGAACACCGATGACAGCAGTACTAACGCAAAAAAACTTTTCTGGGCCACAAGCCATTTGCCTATAACAGCAGCACTCTTGATGTAGTTATGGAAGGACACTTCGGATGTGAACAGGCTCTCACAGCCGCGGCGTTCGTCATTGAAAAAAGCGCCACAACAGTGATGGGTGCTCTGTGACGCTGTTCGTGGAGCACTCATTATTCGCTATCCTCGAGAGATCAAAAAGCACACTGACACCCAGAGAGCTACTGCTTATGAGATATTTTCTAGTGCAAACATACACATAGTAAGATGCAAGACAGTGAACCCAGCAACATTCGACATAGAGGCATGCACAGTTGAGGACATGAAAACTCATGATTGTGCCACATACAGGGGGGAAAATGAGAACACACCCACAGCAAA
Source organism: Ambystoma mexicanum (assembly GCF_040938575.1). Taxonomy (NCBI): domain Eukaryota; kingdom Metazoa; phylum Chordata; class Amphibia; order Caudata; family Ambystomatidae; genus Ambystoma; species Ambystoma mexicanum. The sequence goes on from NC_090936.1 coordinate 224,512,126, forward strand.
TGAAGAAGCACTCACAGAAGTAGAGGTGTATTTTGTGGATGGGTCAGCATCAATAAATTGTGAAACGGATTAAATACATGAAGGAGAAGCAGTGGTGAGAATGGAGGAGGGAGAGTATGAGGTCATAGTACAAAAACGACTGCCAACACATTTCTCGGCACAAACAGCCAAGTTAGTGGCTCTAATTGAAGCCTTGCACACAACTAGACGAAGCGCAGTAACAACACACACAGACTCGGCATATATGACAATGACAGTACATGCGGGACTAGCACATTGGTGAAACAGAGGATTTAGATGAGTGGATGGGTCCCCCGTACAGCATGCAGAGCTACTCATGGAACTAATTGAGGCCCTAAAAGTACCCACAGTGGTAGCACTGGTAAAATGCCAAGCCCACACAAACGATAGTGACGTCATCTCACTAGGGAATGCAGCAGCGGATGCTTCCACAGAAGAAGCCGCTTATATAGCAAAAGAAATGACTGGTGAGTTTGTACTGCAAAAGCATGTAGAGGAAGGGCAAGTTGAAGGGTATAACTCGATGCCAGTCTCACAAATAATTGAACTACAGCAAGATGCACCACCAGAAGAGAAAGAATTATGGGGTAAAAGAGGGTGTAGTCAGTCGGCAACTGAGCTCCTATAGAGACAGAACAACACAGGAAAAGCAGTGATGCCAGTAAAACTATTAGAGATAGCATTTCAACAGCTCCACTTCCCAGCCCACAATGCAAAACCGCATATAGTTGCAGAGATACAAGAAAATTGTTTTGTGCCCGGACTGCACAAACATGTGTCTAAAATTGTGATAGAATGCACCACATGCTAAACATACAATTCGGGGATGACCCTAAGAACACTGAGAGGTACACTGCCCTGGCCCATTGGACCACTCCGTGAACTGCACATTGACTATGCAGACATGGGAGAGAGGTGCAATAGATAACGATACTTGACAGTGGTGGTCTGCCCGTTTTCTCGTTGGGTGGAAGCAGGTCCCTGCGCACACCCAGATGCGAAATGTGCAGCAACATTTTTAGTAAGGCAAGTGTTTCCCCGCTGGGCAATATGTGACATCATGCGCTCCGACAACGGAATGCATTTCATCAATGACCTTTTCAAAACAGTGACAATGATGTTGGGTATTACCCACACATTGTGCTCGATTTATCACCAGCAAATGGCGCAGTGGAAAAAATCAGCGACCTCTTGAAAAGCAGACTGTCAAAATTATACCACACCCTAAAGAAAAACTGGGTGTACTGCTTGCCGTTAGCATTGTTTGAGCTAAGGAATCAGCCCAGCAAAGACCACCACTTGTCCCCACATGAAATAGTGACAGGCAGATGTATGCACACAGCCCTCTCCCCCCTCCGAAGACAGTCAGATGCACACAGGAGCGCAATGGTGTTAGGAGAAGAGTTTCAGGAATACTTAAGAAAGCTGACCAAAGCAGCAAGGATGACAGCGAAACAGCTAGCTGCTTCCTTCACACAGGAAAATGAGAGTGACACTATGACACCAGCCACAGATAGCCCAAACAGCCGGTTGATGCCAGGGGAGATAATATATGTGCATAGCTTTGTGCGACGGTGGAAGGCACCCAGATTCCATGGCCCTTATGAAGTGATACATTGCACCCCGACAGCGTAAAGCTAGAGAAGAGCAGGAGATTACAGAAAGAAACACAAACATAAGAAAGAGAAAAAGGGAAGCAGGGAAAAATACTGAAATGGAAAAGTGATAACCAGCAAAATTAAGAAGCATATGTACATAAGAGAGAAATGTGAAATACGATAAATAAAATGTATGTAAAAAGTGAAATATAAATTGCAAACAAACATTTCTAAGGCTCTCTCTCTCTCTCTTCATCTCTTTCTCACTATTAAAAATGTAAATTAATTACAAAGAGTAATGTAAAAATGAAAATGAAAGATACAATATGAAATAACAAGCGAGATATGTGTACTTACCCCCTTTATATCTCACTCTGTAGGATCATCAATGGCAACGATGGGGGCCCCAGTGCCAACATCATAAATGTAGATAGGGATAGTAGAAAAATGCATAGTTTAAAGTTATATTCATATGAGTGTGGACTATAGTGCAGTGCAATCATTTTCTTCTCTATGATGTTTGGACTCGTATTATATTGGGCAGTATCATTTATATCAATAGATATAAAGAAGGGTGGAGGAGGAGTAGACCTCGTAAAACAAGGATCCCATTTGATATGGGATGGCTTCAAATTACTTTGAGCACATGGAACCTACAAAAATATCACACATATGATAACTACACAGCCCTTACTCCTGTGTCATGCGGTTACACGGTTCTCAATAATGATTCTTAGTTGAATGTATACGAATTGAATGACCCAGATCCCCGTGCATTTCCCTGGCCCAACAATGAACTCTATACCATCACATATTCTACCTCAGATAATATTACTAAGAGCAATAATATTAGAACAGACAATGAGTGGGACATGGGGAAATGGGTGGGATATTTCCAATGGGATACGGGGGAAAAATAGAAAGAGCAAATGGTCCAAGGGGGAAAAAAAGAAGAAAAAGAGGGGCAGGATGGTAGAAATATGACAAATATCATGGGTTGGGGTTATACACAATAGAAGACACACAACACCCACATCAGTCTAATAAATGGTACGTAGACATGAGTACAACTACAAAGTAGATCCCAAACGAGAGTTGCTATGTGTACTCATTGATACCCCATGCCTCAGGAACTCCTAAAGTTCTGTTTCCACAAGAGTCACCTATGGCGGAATCCCAATGTCTAATACATCTCACACTGTTTAGAATAAAAAACACTTTTCAAGCATACACAGTTTAATTCAAAATGCTGCAGAACGAGAAGTAATGTTACTACATGCCAAAAGGAGTGGTCTGTCTGAATGAGCCGTTTCTTGTTATAAAAGGAACATTGTTTTTGGACAATCAATGGCAACAAGAACAAATAATGTGCAAAGATAAAGCATTGCGAGGACTCTCAGTTGAAAAATTACAGTGGATTCAAAGATCATACGCCCCGATAAGCTCATAGCATATCACAAAATGAACGTGGGTTACAGCCCTTGAAAAGCCATTCAAGCTGCAACGAGCAATTTCGTATGAGTTATGTTTCCATGGAGAAGGAAGAACACATCTAGGTACAAACAAGAACTGTAATAAGACCCCCATTATTCCAGACATGAAAAAGGGGAATGCTGCACTGATGGACACTTACTGGGTTTGCGGCAAACAGGCGTACTTGCACCTTCCACGGTCATGGAGGGGCACCTGTGCTTTGGCAATGCTGCATTCTGCTTTAATGATGATACCAGAAAGCCACATCCAAGCGGGAAGGGGGATGCCAGCAACAAAGTAGCCAGAGCCCTTTCAACAACTGAAGAACCTCCCACTACGTCCCCTCTGAAGAACAGTTGCAAAGCACGGTCTCGCGAAAACGAAGATCATCAAACGACATCTCCAAAGCATCTTCTGATCTGTTGGCCCAAGTCCCTGACTGCTTCAAACATTTTACGTCAAGCAACCAGGCGCGAGTGAATGTAAAATGACTCCAGATCACTCACTGGGAGCTGACCAACTCGCCAATGACACAGAAGAGGGGTTCAATGTAATAAAAGGTAGAGCTATGGGCCCTGCGGCTAATGACAATGCAGAACAGGTATGTCTTAGACCTGTTAACAGCAACGGACGGTGGTGTTTGCCGAAAAATCCGGAGCGCATGTTGCACATTCGTACCCTCTGCAGATGCGGACAACGGAACACTATCCCACGTAATAGCAGCAGTGCACAACCTTAGTGAACTAATAAAAAGAGAAGGAGGAGTGCAGCCCAGCACTTGGTTCAACAATCTGTTCTCGTGGGTTCCGTCCTGGCTCGGAATGACTGTAAAGTTGCTGATACCAATCATCATCTTTTTTCTTTTAATTGTTTGTGTGTGCCAATTGGGACTCAGATGTTGCGCAAGTGCAGTACCAAACAGTGCGATGATGATGGTGACAATGGGGCGAGCAGCAGGTGTGGTACAGTTGACACATGAGGCTCAAGTTCAAACAGGAGATGATTCAGTGCCTAAATATAGAATGACAGCTATATATAACACCGGGTACATTGTAGATCCATTAAATCACACCACAGTCAAAGAACCCAGTGAATTGCAATTGTACAATGAGGTTTGGGTAGACCTAGAAGGGCATGGGGGTTGTATCTACATGACATGCACCCCTGATGAGTTTGCATGGGCAGGGGAAAGCCTGAGATCAGTATGCAGGGTTTGGATGCCACGAAAGGGGACACCTGCCTGGGATAAAGCAATAGCAGAAGAAAATGAACGTAAGAGGCTGGGGAGTTACAATATTTGTTACTTAAGTAAAAAAAGGGGGAATGTATTGGAGGAAGGGTCTTCGTATTCCCCCTCCCTGCCATTCCCATCCACAAAAAGCACACTATGCTCGTTCCATGGCTGACCATGTGTCCCTGTCCAAGGCGCTGGACAGCCTCGAAGCGACACATACATGTGCCGCACATGTAAGAGGACGGACTACCGACTACCGACTACCGACATTTTGTACGAACACTGACTCCCTTTTTTGTACCTCGAAGAAGTGCCATCCTGCAGGCCTGCACCTCTCCCCCTGGGTCTGAGCACAGTTAGCCAACCACACCCTCCCAACCCCCATCTCCTCCCCCGTTCCGTATTTGCAGCGAGCCCATTCTGATGGATGCCTGAGTGTAGAAAGTAACAATTCAAACACTGTATCTTTTGTCTTCCTTTTACATCACTGCCCTGCGAGTGAAATGGGCCACTGCGCCGGCTTGGAAAAAACATCCATCTCAATAACTCTGAATCAGCACCAGCAGACCCCACGTTCAGAAACACAGCCCCAAGCCCCCTGACCCCAAAGTCTGTTTGATGTGCCAGTTTTGTGCCCTTCGACCAAGTACCAACCCAGCTCACCCCTAATGTTCATATTCCAAGTGGCAATATATCCCCACTTGTACTAACACACTATTAAGCTGTCCCTCAATAGATCTAACACAGTAATTGATGTAGGTAGCCCAAGAGTATAAACTCAAGATAAGGCACCTGGACCCGTGAAGTAACCCTTCTTATTGTACATAATTTAAGGGCATAAGATATATTGTGTGTGTGTAGAAATGTGCCAATTATTGTTAGTGTATGTGTGGCCGAAAGGGCATAGTAAGGTAAAAGGTAGAATAATTTGAAACAGCTCGGACACCTACTGACCCTGTGCCCCACCCAGAAGAGCCCAGCTGACCCATGCTCCCTGCGCTGGTACCAGTGGGCATCCACCAATCATGGAGCACCAAATCTAAAGATAGTATAGTGTCCAGTCGTCATTGCCCAATTCCATCGATTCATCCCATTGGCCACGTTTGACAGCCTTCAAACATATAGGAACCAGACACAGCAAGAGCAGTTCTCCTTGTTCTTATGTGTCTGGGAACCTATCTTCTCGTACCAGAACAAGGCATAGAAGGTGCCAGTCTCCCCATTCCAACTTGCCCAGGAGCCATTCTCATATGCCAAGGTACAGCTGAAGTCTGTCACCCTGTTCCTACCAGCTATCCTACGAACATTGGCATATGGACAAGAGGGTACTTGCACAGAGTCGACCTCTGAGAGTCCATAGAAGGGTGGGTCAGGGCGATGTGACATCATCTCATTAGAAATAATCACTGATCCTTTTGATTAACAACATATAGGAAACCATCTCTAGTGCTGAGTTCTGTGTCGCCTTTAAGCCTTTGGAGATCAAGCACATTGAAATCAAAGAGGGCTTTAGAAATATTAGGAAACAAGTATTTCTTCAATGTAGTCTTTCTAGTGTCACTAGAGCAATTTGTCACAATGATGGAACATTTCTTTTGGACCGTAAACTCCAGGTGGATTTTGCCTATTCCCAACAGGCTACAAACTGTCTATGAGTATACAGTCTCCCCTTTGCAGTTGTCACAGCGCAGTATTTAACAGATGATTTTCAGCAATTTGGTATGTGCAGAAATTGTTGCATGATTCAGTAAAGGACGCCGGCCTAGTGCTTTCCAATAATGCAGAAGTAAAAGCTATTGACATGAAGACCATTCGTGGGCACTCTGATGGACTGGGATTTGCGGATAGCAGATTTCCGCTTGTTTTTTGTCATTACGTGGGAGCCTTTTATCTGATGTTGGGAGAAATGGACGTTAGCTGCCTTAAATGCGGAATGTTAGGAAGGTGCTAAAACCTGCACATTTTGGTCAAGGGATTTTTTCTATCATATTTTATATCCATGTAGGGAACAGGGAGCAGTTTTGAACCCAATAACTGCACACATTTAGAAAACAGCGCCACAATGCCCAATGGCTGCTTCTGCGCTATACAAATGTAAAAAAATAAAATAAATAATGTACCCCCTATATTCCATGTCATAGAGGACCTGATTTTGTAATAAATATGTATGTTAATGCATTGTTTGACAGAGTGCTCTCAGAGTGTGAAGAGTCCTCTGTATGCCCTATTTTACTTAGATAAACTTTATCACTTAACGTCACCCGCACTTGGTCTTGGTCTCATTCCCTACCAGGCTGTGTCCGTTATTGACTCTCACTGGGGAGTTTTGTGTTATATTTTGGGGGACTGCTCACTTTCACTGTCCATAATTAAAAGTATGCCATACAAGACCAGATATGTCCAGACACAGTACAATGTCTGCAGATGCCCCCAACAGCCTAAAAGTCTGCAGACTATTAATTGGGGTTTTCAACAAAAATAAATGTATCACAAAATAATATGCCAGATATTTATAGTACAACAAATACATTTATTTATGAAAGGGATGGGTTATCGGAATGGGACATATAACTGGGAGAATGTGGAATTTCTAGAAAGTCCTCATCAGGGGAGGGAGGGAGAAAAGTTTCTTTCATTTATATTTTGTGAATTTGATTGGGGTGATTGCTGGGAGCAAGGAGGACAGTTGCACGTAGGACAGTCATAATTAAAAATTTTAATAACATGATTTTTCACATAATTTTAAAGTTTTTTAAAGTCATTACTAAGTTCATCCAAATTTGCAGAGATCATGATTTTATTGTGTACAGCTGGGGATTGGGATTGTATTTGTGATTGTTTGGATTCTTCATGATCAAGTCAAATGTATACTATAAGAAACAAAGACATTATTATTTCAATAAGCTGTGCATACATTGCATTATTTATTTATAATGACAGATTTATTGTTTACCATTAGAGATTTCATCATCACTTATTTCTTCTTTGGGAAAGTTTTCCTCTAGCCAATCAAGTGTGTTTGCCATTTCTGTCAAAATAAAAAATGCTGATGTTTGCTTAAGAGAAATGTTTATATAATGAATGGCAATAATAGATAAATAAATACACTGTACTTACTGCTTGGTGAGAGATTGTTTTGTATTGAGCTGCTGGTGTATGTTAGTCAGTATGAAGAGTTGTACTGAACTGATAATTTGGTGTCAACAGTTATGGTTTGTGTTAGGTGTATTCCATACTATGGTGTGCTAAATGAAAAAAATAGTTTTTACATTCTCAAATGTTGAATTGTACGAAAAGGTAAATTTGCGTTTAGTAAACATAAGTACTGTTGTTTTATGTATATGTTTATGTTGGTTGAAAGGTACAACAGTTTCTGTTTTACCATGCAGACTCTAGAGCTGCTACATTGGGGTGAGTGTAATATAATGAACTTGTAGCAAATTAAGGGTGCACTGGTGAAAACCTGTGAAATTCAGTGAAAAAACATAGTTTTTGTTCACTGACATATCTAGGACAGGGGATTTTGTTCATAGACAGTCAGAATATAAACATTTAAAAGGTGCTATATATCTAGACGTTAACCTTGATGTATGTTCTTAAAGTACTTTCATTGGGGTTTGGTCTCAGCTGATGGTAAACATACACAGGCTTCAAACACACAATTCATTTGTATACATGAAGATGAAATTTAATGTTATTGATATTTTGTGGTGCTGTTGTTTATGTATACCTTATTTCCCTGTGTGTGCCTCTGATGTGTATGAACTGTTGGTCTTCATATGTATTGTTTGTACTAACACAAGTGTAAAGTAAGTCTTGAATTGTTAGCTATTTATTCCATGATTTACATTCCTCAAAACTGTCATAAGTTAGCGTCATTATTTTACCAGCCAAAATTACCAGATTAAACATATTGCACTTCTATGGTGTATGCTGCAGCCATTGTCTATGTGTATGTGTATGTTTGATTAGGTTCCTGTATTAACAACAACGCTCCAATATAATGTTTTGTTTAGATGAGTAAATTTTTTTAATACATGAAGTACTTCATGAGAGGTCTCCCGATCACCCCTGACTTCAGTTCCACTTAAAGGTTTGTTTCGCCATTACCATCAACAAATCTCAGGGGCAGACTTTAAAGGTAGAAGGGAGACTTATTCTGGCATGGGCAGTTTTATGTGGCCTGTTCCAAAAGGAGCTCACCTAACTCTCTGGTAATCCTGGCACCTAAATGGAGAACCACTAATGTAGTTTACAAAGAAGTACACAAATAGTTGTTTTTGTAGAATGCATATGCCAAATACGTTATTTTTATTTTTGTATCTATTTCACTGCCAGTTTGTAATTACAACACGAAAATGAATCCTGGACGTACATCAATTGAACAACTATCTTTGTTTTGTAGCCAATGTGCCCCGACTAACATCTGCAATAAACATTGCTTATTATGTTAAGACATCAACTTGTAAATTATATATTGTACAGTTTCAACAAAAAATGCATTTGTATTTTTTTAAAACAAGTGTACCAAATCCCCAAATCCACACGAGCAAATCCACAGGAAACAGCAGCTAATGTTTATATATATATATTTATATAACATGATCAAAAACAGCTAACATAGCAAAACAAAAATCACAAAGCACTCGATCCAACTAATTCAGTGCAAATAGCTTTATTAAGTTAAAAACAAAGTCATCAACATGTTGACCAGCATGGACTTAAAAAAATTGGCATTAAAAGTCAAACACTCATCTGTCTGAGTCACGTGTTCCACCCCTATGCAGGGACTTCCTCGTGCTAAGTAAATCAATCTTTTCAGTGCAAACCAATTTCTATTTATACTCTTTCCGGGAACTTGTTCTAATCAAAGTCATGTGACTTGTTTGAAAGGTTGTCATATACATAGCTGAAATGCTAGCGGCCATCGTGGACCTGTGTGGTTATATTTGTCCTAATAGACAAAAAATTCAAATAGGCTAATATCTTTGTCTCTTCTGACAATTGTGTGAGAACAAAATGGAACTGATCGTGGTTTGTTTCCGCGTTCACTTATGCTGCCGCATTTAAGCACAGCCTTCATGGCTTAATTGGGTCAAACACTCAGTACACGCATTATGATAGTGGAGTGATATTATCCAAACATATGGCCCACAGGCCAAGCGAACGAAAGAATTAGTACTATTCAGTACAATCATGAATACTCAAATGGGAGCCGAAAATGGGAACGGTTTGTTAGAACAGACAAAGATATTAGCCTATTTGAATTTTTTGATGACACAAAGCTTTTCTTGAAACTTCCCTCTACTACTTACTCCAGCCCGTCTTTCATCCCTGATTGTCTAACCACCATCCAGGCATTGTGTGTGGCTAACAATGCCTGTCTCAATGACAGTAAAATGGAGATCCTTCGTATTGGGACACGTGTGCCCTGTTTCCCTCCTGCCGTATGGCCCTCCTCTTTAGGCCCTCCTCCGTCACCCAACTGTGAGGCCAAAAACCTTGGGGTCATCTTTAACTCCTCTCTCTCGTTCACTCCTTAGATTATTTGCCTTCTCAAAAAGGCCCACTTTCAGCTTCACCTCCTGACAGCCATTCTGCCCTTCCTCACCTTCTCCCAGAATCTCAACATCTCTAGAGCCCTGGTCCTGTCTAGGCTGGACTACTGCAACAGTCTTTTTTATCAACCGCCCCCTTTGTTCCCTATGCCCCCTTCAGATAATCCTGAATGGGGCTGGAAGACTTACCTTTGGACTCAAGCCCAGGGATCATATCTCCACAGCCCTACAATCTCTACATTGGCTCCTGGTGGCTGAAGGATGAACATCAAGATCCTTTGTATCATCGATAGGGCTTTCTGGGGCCTCAGATCACGCAATCTCCAACTTTCTCTCCCTAAATAATTCTCAGCTAGAGCCCTCCACTCCTCTGCTAGAGCCCTCCACTCCTCTAACCCCACTTCTCTGATTGTCAAATGCTTCTCCAAAAGGAGAGTGGGAGGCAGGGGTATCTCTTCAGCAGGTGCCTCTCTTTGGAAGTTGATCCGGAATTCCTTAAGTTTCGGAAATCTTCTGAAAACTCAGATTTTCTCTTCCTCTTTTGATATATCCCTTCCCTGCTAACTCATAGCACTGCCATTGAGACTTGTGGCCTTGTGCCTCATAAACCTCACAGGGGTACCCATAAACACTTGCCCATTCTTACTCCCCCTTCGATTCATGCACTTCTTTTACTGCAGAATGCATATGTGCATTTATAGCAGCCCTGTGCCCATTTATTTTTGGATAAGTAAGGGATTTGTAGAACATTGTGACGTGGCAGTTGGTGTGTGGAAGTTTAATATGTTGAAAGGGTTATATGTACAGTTTTTGGAAGTGATTGGTGCATGGATGTGTGATTGTTTGAACGCAGACAATGAGGGAGTGTTAGAAACATAAAAGTAAAAAGGGTAGAAGGGTTGTCATGTGTGATGGATGCAAATGCCACCCGGGTCTTTCAATGCTACATGCTATGGAAAGGGGACTGCAGAGACTGCGGATAGTCATGATGGTCCATGGATTATGGTCCTCTTTGTATGCTAGAGAAAAGAATTTGGGACAGAAAATAGTTTGTCCTTTTATTTTTTTCTCTAGTATACTATTGTCCATTATTTCCATTAGCATAGTACAGAATGCTAATAGAAATGTTGGAGAATCTTATTGAGTCTAACTAATTTACTGAAAAATGTAAAGTAGATGGAGTCTGTAAGATTATTTTTGTTAGTTCTATTTTTTAACTGTTTATGGTGGTTCCTAAAGTAACCTTTTTGGGAGTTGTTTGATTTTGGATTTTTTTAAATATTTCTTTTCTTTTTTGCCGGAGAGGCAGGAAGTAAGGTGGGTGGAAATTAGTATAGTGGCACCAACCACATATATGGTGGGGCAGGTGGACAGTGGAAGATGTTGGGCATGCGTTAAATTTAGGGTAGTGGGCAGGGTTTCTGATGCTCCTTGATTACAGCCTCAAAAGCACTTCAAAATTGTTCCCTTCTGCACAGTGGTGTGTTGCAGTATATACAGAGCACTGTTGTCTTGGAAAGATATGGATCAACAGTATTTTTTATGGCTTGCAAGGTAGCTGGTGGGATTGTGTGTGTTGTAGCCTGTGTGGTGGCAGTATTGATTCAGGAAGATGAGGTTGAGGAAGACAGCCTACAACTTGCTCATATCCTGAGATCCGAGGTGAGTGTGGCCCAATTCAGCCCCATCCGACCCTCTCCTTAAAGTAAATTCAGGGCCCCAGCCCCTGTGTAGCTCCCTGTTGCCCTCCTCTCCCCTCCGCTTGCCTTCCTGGGTCCCTGTCCCTCCCGCCTCCCTCCTGCCCACCGTGCCATGATTGGCCTGTTTTTTTGTGTTACTAGAGTCTAGCGACTTGTGCAGGCCCCTGCCCCCTCATCATATCCTGAGATCTGGGGTGAGTGTGGCCCAATTCAGCCCCATCTGACCCCCTCCTTAAAGTAAATTCAGGCCCCCAACCCCTGTGTAGCTCCCTGTTGCCCTCCTCTCCTCTCCGCTTGCCTTCCTGGTTCCCTGTCCCTCCCGTCCCGCCTCCCTCCCGCCCACCGTGCCGTGATTGGCAGGCCTAAGCATCAAAACTGCCCACCTAAGTCCCGCCAATAGCTTATCTGTGGTATAACTGCATTTTGAAAGTCCCCCCAATAGCTCATCTGTGGTATAATTGCATTTACAAAGTCCCCCAATAGCTTATCTGTGGTATAATTGCATTTAGAAAGTGTGCCCTATAGCATATCTGTGGCATACTTGCATTTAAAAAGTGTGCCCTATAGCATATCTGTGGCATAATTGCATTTAGAAAGTCCCCCCAATAGCTTATCTGTGGTATAATTGCATTTAGAAAGTCCCCCCAATAGCTTATCTGTGGTATAAGTGCATTTAGAAAGTGTGCCCTATAGCTTATCTGTGGTATAATTGCATTTAGGAAGTGTGCCCTATAGCATATTATCTGTGGCATAATTGCATTTAGAAAGTCCCCCCAATAGCTTATCTGTGGTATAATGGCATTTAGAAAGTGTGCCCTATAGCTTATTTGTGGTATAATTGCATTTCGAAAGTGTGCCCCATAGCATATCTGTGGCATAATTGCATTTAGAAAGTCCCCCAATAGCTTATATGTGGTATAATTGCATTTAGGAAGTCCCCCCAATAGCTTATCTGTGGTATCATTGCATTTAGAAAGTGTGCCCTATAGCTTATCTGTGGTATAATTGCATTTAGAAAGTGTTCCCTATAGCATATCTGTGGCATAACTGCATTTAGAAAATGTTCCCTGTAGCATAGTTGAAGTTAGAAGTGCGCCTATCAGCGTGCCTTGGTTGAATTTAGAAGTGTGCCTTATAACCTGCCCTGGTTGAAGGTGGAAGTACTATCCTCTCTGTGCAAAATTGAATCTGGCTGCCTATTATCCTCTCTGTGCAAAGTTGAATTTAGAGGTGTGCCCAATATCCTCCCTGTGCATCGTTGAATTTAGAAGAGCGCCCAATATCCTCTCTGTGCAAAATTGAATTTAGAAGTGTGCCTAATATCCTCTCCATACATAGTTTAATTTAGAATAGCACCTAATATCCTCTGTGTCCAAGCTTGAAAACAGAAGTGTGTCTAATATCCTCTCTGTGCAAACTAGAATTCAGAAGTGTCATAATCGCATTTAGAAAGTCTGACCTATAGCATATCTACGACATTATTGCACCTTGAAAGTGCATTTAGAAAATGCTCCCTGTAGCATAGTTGAATTAAAAGTATACCTAATAGTGTGCCCTGGTTGAACTTAGAAGTGTGCCTAACAGCGTGACTTGGTTGAGTCTAGAAGTGTGCAGAATAGCATGCCCAGTTGAATTGAGAAGTGTGCCTAATAGCGTGCACCTGGTTGAACCTAAACGCGTGCCCTGGTTGACCCTAGAAGTGTGCTTAATAGCGTGCCCTGGTTGAATTTAGAAGTGTCCCAATAGCGTCCCATGGTTGACCTTGGAGGTTTTCCTATTAGCGTGCCTTGGTTGAATTTGAAGTGTGCCTAATAGCGTGCCCTGGTTGAACTTAGAAGTGTGCCCATTAGCATGCCCTGGTAGAATTTAGAAGTGTGCCAATAGCGTCCCCTAGTTGACATTAGAAGTTTTCCTATTAGCGTGCCTTGGTTGAATTTAAAAATGTGCCTAATAGCGTGCCCTGGTTGAATTTAGAAGTGTTAATGTAAACCACCATATCACATCTCCACGATTACTCTCTTCTTTACACCATCACTCAACTAGAACACAGCGATACTATGACACCATTCGGTATAGCTGTTCTCATACAATCATCTGCCTCATGCTCCCCATCACTAACTAAACACTGCTGGTTACACACCCTCCAGCCAGGCGTTCTCCTCAGGCCTAACGCAGCCAGAATCGGTCTGGATAAAAATCGGCCAGAACGAACACATACTCTTGATCTCTCAAGCACCACACCTACTGCTAAGAAGCAGCTATCACACGAATGCCACACCAGTTGCACAAATATCCGGTGCTCACACGCACCTTTGACTCTCTACTTTCTCTACTGACTTGAACTTGGGTTCCCGAGGGCGTTCAACCTACCAGCGCCTTGAAACCATACCAATGGTACATAAGGAACTATATAAATGCAAAATAACGTAACATAACATAACAAGAAAGGAATAACGTTTCTGAGAGCATTGGGCTGGTTGCATTTGATGATGTGGTGCATCGAGGTGGTCCCGTAGGAGTTCATCATCTCATTAGAAATAATCACTGATCCTTTGGATTAACAACATATAGGAAACCATCTCTAGTGCTGAGTTCTGTGCCGCCTTTAAGCCTTTTGGAGATCGAGCACATTGAAATCAAAGAGGGCTTCAGAAATAATAGGAAACAAGTATTTCTTCAATGTAGTCTTTCTAGTGTCACTAGAGCAATTTGTCATATGGATGGAACATTTCTTTTGGACCGTAAACTCCAGGTGGATTTTGCCTATCCCCAGCAGGCTACAAACTGTCTATGAGTATACAGTCTCCCCTTTGCAGTTGTCACAGCGCAGTATTTAACAGATGATTTTCAGCAATTTAGTATGTGCATAAATTGTTGCATGATTCAGTAAAAGACGCCGGCCTAGTGCTTTCCATTAATGTAGCAGTAAAAGCTATCGACATGAAGACCATTCGTGGGCACTCTGTTGGACTGGGATTTGCGAATAGCAGATTTCCGCTTGTTTTCTGTCATTACAAGGGAGCCTTTTATCTGATGTTGGGAGAAATGGACGTAAGCTGCCGTAAAATGCTGAATGTTAGGAAGGTGCTAAAACCTGCACATTTTTGTCAAGGGATTTTGTTGTTATATTTTATATCCATTTAGGGAACGGGGAGCAGTTTTGAACCCAATAACTGCACACATTTATGAAACAGCGCCACGATGCCCAATGGCTGCTCGTGCGCTATACAAATGTAAAAAAAAATAAAATATATAATGTACCCCCTATATTCCATGTCATAGAGGACGGGATTTTGTAATAAATATGTATGTTAATGCATTGTTTGACAGAGCACTCTCGGAGTGTGAAGAGTCCTCTGTATGCCCTATTTTACTTAGATAAACTTTATCTCTTAACGTCACCCGCACTTGGTCTCGGTCTCATTCCCTACCGGGGTGTGTCCGTTATTGACTCTCACTGGGCAGTTTTGTATTATAGTTTGGGGGACTGCTCACTTTCACTGTCCACAGAATGATCAAAAGTATGCCATACGAGACCAGATATGTCCGGACACAGCACAATGTCTGCAGATGCCTCCAACAGCCAGTCTGCAGACTATTAATTGGGGTTTTCAACAAAAATAAATGTATCACAAAATAATATGCCAGATATTTATAGTACAACAATACATTTATTTATGAAAGGGATGGGTTATCAGAATGGGACATATAACTGGGAGAATGTGGAATTTCTAGAAAGTCATCATCCGGGGAGGGAGGGAGAAAAGTTTCTTTCATTTATATTTTGTGAATTTGATTGGGGTGATTGCTGGGAGGACAGGTGCACGTAGGACAGTCACAAATAAACATTTTAATAACATGATTTTTTACATAATTCTAAAGTTTTTTAAAGTCATTACTAAATTCATCCAAATTTGCAGAGATCCTCATTTTATTGTATACAGTTGGGGATTGGGATTGTCTTTGTGATTGTTTGGATTCTTCATGATCAAGTCAAATATGTACTAAAAGAAACAAAGACAATATTATTTTAATGAGCTGTACATACATTGCATTATTTGTTTATAATGGCAGATTTATTGTTTACCATTAGAGATTTCATCATCACTTATTTCTTCTTTGGGAAAGTTTTCCTCTAGCCAATCAAGTGTGTATGCCATTTCTATCAAAATAAAAAAATGTTGATGTTTGCTTAAGAGAAATGTTTATATAATGAATGGTAATAATGGAGAAATAAATACACTGTACTTGCTGTTTGGTGAGAGGTTGTTTTGCATTGAGCTGCTGGTGTATGTTAGTCTGTATGAAGAGTTGTACTGAACTGATAATTTGGTGTGTACAGTTATGGTTTGTGCTAGGTGGATTCCATACTATGGTGTGCTAAAAGAAAAAATAGTTATTACATTCTCAAATGTTGAATTGTACGAAAAGGTAAATTTGCGTGTAGTAAACATAAGTACTGTTGTTTTATGTATATGTGTATGTTGGTTGAAAGGTACAACATTTTCTGTTGTACCATGTGCTTTGGGTTTCTGTTGATACTACTTGCTTTCCGCAGACTTTTGTACTGACTGCAGACTCTAGAGCTGCTACATTGGGGGTGAGTGTAATATAATGAACTTGTAGCAAATTAAGGGTGCACTGGTGAAAACCTGTGAAATTCAGTGAAAAAACAGTTTTTGTTCACTGACATATCTAGGGCAGGGGATTTTGTTCATAGACAGTCAGAATATAAACATTTAAAAGGTGCTATATATCTAGACGTTAACCTTGTAGTATGTTCTTAAAGTACTTTCATTGGGGTTTGGTCTCAGTTGATGGTGAACATACACAGGCCTCAAACACACAATTCATGTGTATACATGAAGAGGAAATTTAATGTTATTGATATTTTGTGGTGCTGTTGTTTATGTATACCTTATTTCCCTGAGTTTGCCTCTGATGTGTATGAACTGTTGGTCTTCATATGTATTGTTTGAACTAACACAAGTGTATAGTAAGTCTTGAATTGTTAGCTATTTATTCCATGATTTGCATTCCTCTAAACTGTCAAAAGCCATTGCCTATGTGGATGTTTGATTAGGTTCCTGTATTAATAACAACGCTCCAATATAATGTTTTGTTTAGATGAGTAAATTTTTTTAATACATGAAGTACTTCATGTGAGGTCTCCCAATCACCCCTGACATCTTGCTACCAACATTGTAATTACAACCCCTTGTAGGGCTGTTTCATCAAATTAATTTCACACATGATGTCATCAGTGATGTCATCAATGACACTGGTGATGTCATCTTTGATGTCCTGAGTGTTAGTTTTAGCAGCAGAAGTGGAGAAGGTCAGGGTGTTGGTGCTTGGAGATATGTTTGTGCATTGTTTTGATCAGTATGCTCAATGCAGGCATGTTGCAAAGAATTTTGATGTTAAAGGAGTGGAGGTGGTGTGGAGCACTGTGCCTGATTGCATTGTACAGGGAATTGTACAAGTTTGTTAAGATATGGGCAGGATCAACAGTCCCCATGTGGGCTATGTCAGTGCCCCTACTTTGTTGGCAGATTTGGAACACTTGGTTCAAGCAGTAATGAACATCCTTCCAAATGCCAAAGTATTTTTTTCTGGATTAGTACCTAGGGCAATATGGGACAATAGTTTAGTTTTTTTTTCCGCAGCAACACAATGCTAGGTGTGTAATCAACTGAGGCATGTGTGCCTTCATGCCTAGAGCTGGTATGTTCTTCTCTAATAATGAGAATATTGATTCCAGTAATGCTGTTTATTTTAAAGAAGATGGCATTTCCTTATCTTTTATGGGAAATGCCATTCTGTTTTGGAATGTAAGTGTTGCTTTGGAGAAGGTTATGTGAAGATTTTAGGAGTAAAGTAAGAAAAAAAAAGTATACAAAATAACAGGTGTCTGTCAAGCATCTGCAAAAAAAAAAACGGCTCTTTTCAGAGCCAACCTCAAAGGAGAAATGGGGCACACTATTTAAATTTACATTCACCACGCTCAGATTTTCGATATGCCCGCAGACATGGCGGTAGTCCGCAGTCATCGAAATCA
Source organism: Ambystoma mexicanum (assembly GCF_040938575.1). Taxonomy (NCBI): domain Eukaryota; kingdom Metazoa; phylum Chordata; class Amphibia; order Caudata; family Ambystomatidae; genus Ambystoma; species Ambystoma mexicanum. The sequence continues at coordinate 224,529,771 of NC_090936.1, forward strand.
CTAGCTGGGGCTTCAGTATGTGACCTATGTTCCATTTTGAATCGCTAACAACAGGACATTGCGCACACGAAAGAAGAGTCCAAGACTACCAACAAAGGTAAGTTCAAGCTTCAAGTCTTGACCTTTGACAGATATTTAGGTCACAGGCTCGAGCACAAATAGCGAAATTTCTTAGCAAGGGGAAACAGGAAAAAAGAAAAAGAATCGCCAAATGAGAGGATGGGAAGCCTCAATAGAATAGTTTAACAAAGCATATATATTAATGATAAATACTTTTCCAGAAACAAATTGTGGACAAGTGCTAAGCGAATATAAACTACCCGCGAAAAGCATGGGTCACATATATATATATATATTTCATTTAACAGAAATAGATTTTTTGGAAAAAAAGAAAAAAAGAAAAAAGAGGATGCCTTGTTGTGGAACATCCACCTGCATACGGTGTAAAAAAGAGGAAGTGCAAAATTGGGTACACCCACAAACAGCTGCGACAGTGCAAATTTGTAATTGCAAAACTAAATGTTAAATATGAAATTAAATTAAACAAAGCAGACACCAAATGAGAGGAGATTAAAAACAGCCTCACTTTTTTTTCCAGGTGACAGCAAAGACCTGATGCCAAGTACAGTAATAGGCAAAATGAGTTCTCAGATGTCCCAACTACGAAAGAGTGGGCAACAGGTCAGTGATTGGGTTGAATTCTATGAAAAATTGAGACATCACCTTAAAAACACTCCCACTTTGGCACCTTAAGGTTCAACATTGTATAACTGAAATGGAGTTTGTATGTATTGTTTTTAGATCAGAAGATTTACCACAGGGAACTGAAACTGAGTTTCCTGATTGTACTGATGTGTCCTGAAGATGGCTTAACAACTGAATTGAGTGACAGCACTTAAGAGGGTGTAGTAAATGCAAGAAGGGCCGAAACATGTCGAGCAGTTAGGGATCCAAAAATGTTACCGTCACTATCTCTTTTGACATAACCAAATGATAGTTGTGTTACAAAAGAAAAGTCAAACCAAGATAAACTTACCCCATTGTTGAATGAAAGTGGTGAGAGTTAAATATTAAGTACATGTTTTTACAATGTTTTTAAAGAAAGAAAAATAAAGAGAATTGTTACAAAAATACTTTTGAAATAGAAGTGTGTCAAGGTGTAACTGGGTGATTAATCTACCAAATGACGTAGTAGATTCCGATCCTCCGGCCTGTTTTTCACAAAATGGACCACTAGAGAGGGGTAGTCAATCTGTCTTTCCTTTTTTCCTTATTGCACCACAGAAGTAAAATATTTTTAATCTGGTAATTGTTGATAGTAAAATATGAAATCGTACCGTATGAGAGTTTTGGGTAATGTTAAACATGGAATAAATAGGTAACAATTGAAAACTTACCACACACTTGTGTTAGTAGAAACAATACACATAAAAACACACAATACATACAAATTAGAGGCACATACAGAGAAACTAAAGTAAGAAAGAAAGAATCAGCAGCAAGAAATGACAATAACAGAGTTAATCATGTACACATATTAATTGTGTGTTTGAGGCTTACTTATTGTCCCACGTATGTGCACTATGAGCTCATATTAAACGCTAAGAAAAGGACTTAGGAAACATATAATAAGGTTAATGTATAGATATATAGCACGTTTTAAATTTTGGAAATTCTCATTGTCAGTAAAAACAAAAAACTAGCCTTAACACGTCAGTAAACAAAAACAAGTGTCCCAGATATGTGATGTCATCAGTGAAGTCAACAATGACATTTTTGATGTAATCTTTCATGTCCTGGGTCTCTTTCCTAGAAGTGCACTGTGGTGGTGGTGCGAGTTATGGTTGCTCAGCTTATCATAAATGGCAAATTTCTGGGGGGTTTTCGGTTTTACTTGTAACCATAACGTCCCTTCAACATCATTTTTTCATTGAATGTCATATGTTTTTATTAGTTCAACTTAAGCATAACATCCCTTAACAAAGTTTTTTAGTGAATATATATATATATATGAGAGGGTATAACCACTAATTGTTTCATTTTGTATTCACTAACTCTCTTTTGATGGAAAGATTCATAAACATTTAAAAACTGCTTGCAAAATAACAGAGAAAAATATCAAGTTTTGCAGCAACATGGGTCTTTCGATATATGATATGATATGATAGGGTATTTAAAATGCGCTTAATACCCAGAGGTTTCTAAGCGCGGACCCGGTGATCGAACCTGTGGTGCTCCGTGTTGTCTTGTTTCCAAGGCTAGCACGTTGCCCCTGAGCTTTCCTCTAGAGACCTGAGTGAACAGCGGTATGGCTCTGCTTACTTTGCATAACTCAATGAACCCGTATTACATAAAGACATGTAATAGACCATCTGGTGGCCACCAAGAGTTTCATAGTTTCCCATTACACAACCCAGCACTACGAGGCAGAGAATCAACCTGGCAGAGAGAATGCCTGCCAGCAGATGACTCAGATTGGAACCAACAGAGACCTGCGATGCATCAGCGGGCAAGCGTTCAAATGTTTATATGGCTTTGCCCCCTCCACTGTTGACTCTCAGTGCCAAATCAGTGATACATGGGGATCTTGCAAGGAGGAAATTGTTTATAAGTCCATATAAGGATTGGTGTAGCACATTATTTTAAAACTGAATGCTTCATTATCCTTTATGCCCAAGAAAAGGGTGGGATTTACATTTTTCGAGGATTCAAAGTCAATATATAATTTTAAATGTGTATCATTTTGTGTAAAACAATTGAACAACTCATTGAATAATTTCCATTACCACTTTTTCGGTAACAAATGCGGTCTGTAATTCTTCGTTTATAGAGTAAACCTCTTTAAGGTACTAGGTTAGAACAACGTCAGAATATGATATAATTGTTTTGCACCCAATATCACCGTTTAAAATTCTGTTTCAAGTTAGAGTGTCTGAAATTTAGTGATTGGTCAGTAATTCTGGCACCGTATTTTCTTCAATGAAAAACAGCAGTATCTGTAAGGTATAGTGGCCCGGATGTAGCGGAAGTGGAAACAACTTCATGTAGATTTTACAGTCTAGGTAATATTTATAAGTGTGTGTTCATGATTTCTTTTGTGGAGAGGATGTTCTGTACTTGCTAATGCATTGATTTGCCTGTGGCATGTGTTGGAAATGTGCAAACCTATTACACATTAGGTTTCCTCTCTGTATTGAGAAAATGTTGTTGCCAGAGGGATTTACTGTAATACAAATGGCAATCAGGTAATGGAGTAGCCTGTTACGCAAGGCTTTTATCCACATTTCAAAACACCTGATGAAATATTCACGAAATAGAACAAAAGAAGAATATCCACAGTATGTAAGAAACATCTCTCAGGTGATACAATTAGCTTAGGTAGAGAGCGAATACGGGATAAGTTCTGGATATTGCATGCATTTGAGTGTAATGGGAGACATGCATTCTAATATTCTTTTTAAATTGTGCCTTAAAACAGAGAAGCAATCGCAACAAGACAAACTTTGGGGAACACCCTTCAAGGAAATGGAGGTGCTAACCTGCTCTCCCTAATGGGACATATACATTTAAAATATATTTGGGCATTTTAAGAACCTTGTAAATATTTAAAAGCTAATGTTGCACCATTAATTGGTCAGTCGAAGGTAGATTGCTTTGGCAATACTTAAATGAAGACTTAGTTCTCCTGTTGCATGCTCTTTATTTGAACCACATATCATAGTTTAAAAGGAATATGTGAATGTTCCTTTGAAGAAAACGTAATATGGAAGATTGGGGTTTGCAGGTACTCCCACGTAACAATATGTTTACAAATGAACATATACCATAACCTCGAGTTGTCTTTCTTTTTCATAATAGTAGACCTCATGGCAACTTTTGGTTGCTCTTCGATTTGCACCACATTTATGGAAACCAAGGTTACATTTGTTCAATGACAAATTGCATCTCTTGTACATTTTACAAAAACATGCTTTTCAAAGGCAAATGTAGGCTATTCTGTGATGTCATAAGCAAACCTGACTAGAACTTTATTTGAACATATTTTCACAGAGGATGCTAAAACAGTGATGCAATTTAACAAGAGCCTCAAACCCGTTCAGGAAGCACACATCTATGGTTTGTCTTTAAGTACTACTTTATCAGAGTACCTAGTAAATATATTCAGACATTTGCTTCATACTGCATTTTGCATTACCATACAGTGTGTAAATTATGGGCATGAACAGCTTGGCAAAAAGATTAAGGGAAGTACAATGTGCAACAAAATCGTATTGATCTTGCTGAGGTCTTCCTCTATGCAATCTCATAAAGGCAAATACATGCATATCGAATGTTCTCAGAAAGACACCAGAGCAAGATGAAGTTTCACGTTAAAGGGCTTAACTTGAGCACATCTAAGGTCTATCACATAGCCACAATCTAAAATTAGATGTTTTTAGTTGTTCTTCTTGGAAATGCCTTCAGGTAAATAGTCCTGGCGCTTGCAGACCCCTTTGGATTTATCATCTAACATTCTCTGCAATACTGATCCACTACCCGTTCAAATGTATTGACATGCATCCAAAACTATCACAAACACCATATCTCTCCCTTCAACCGCCCTTTTAAAAAAAATCCCTGTTTTTCTCATATTCACCCCTATTCGCCCACCCCTACATTGCCTTCCATTTGTCTGTTCTTCTGCAACTATCATCTGAGTAACTCTGAAAGACGCACAATTTGGCAATTTCCAGATGAACTTCGGTTCTCTGAGTAGTGGTGATTTGGCACAATATAAAAATATTTGTAACATAATACAATATGTTCTTTGTGATGTTCTTGCTAAAACCATTTTCTTTTCAAGATTGCAGTTTACCTCTGCAGCAGGAGCCTATACCTTGCTATTTCAGAAAACAGAACGTTTTACTCAGATTCACTCGTTTACTTGTTGTGCCCACAACCCTGCGAGACAGGAGAGACGTAAAAAGAAGATGTTTGTCCACACCATTGGGAGACTAGAAATATAAAAACCTGAGTCTTTGCTCTCATTAGCAAGAAAATAGAGGGCAGATTGTATTTCATTTCTGTGGACAAACTGCCTGTATGTGTGCGGAATATTGTCTGTGACTTCCTCAGCATTCAAAGTAATGGGGCCACCTTTATTTTTTTTATTTAAATAAAACAGAATATTTAGATTAAAAACTAATCTGATTCTTGTAACAACATTTTGGGGTGGGATTGTTGTGGTGGGGTGTTTTACATCCAGGAACATTTCTCAATAAAATTGAGTGTGTGCCCTCACCCATACAAGACAGGAGACACTTACAAATTGAAACTATGCCCTCACGTCTGTGAGACAGGAGAGACATATACATTATGTGTTTGTGCCCTAACGTCTCTGAGAGAGGAGCGATATAAAATTGAGGGTGTGCCCTCAACCCTTTGAGATGGAGAGATTAAAAGGGAGTGTGTGCGAGACAGAAGAAATATAAAACATGAGTCTGTGCTCCACCTCCAGAGAGACAGGAAAAGTGTATTTAACAATCGAGTGTCTGACCTCATCCCCATGAGAGAGGTGAGATGTAAAAGTTCAAGCTGCTCCTCCACTCCTGTGAGAGAGAAGGGATATTAAAGTTCACTGTATGGCTTCACCCCAGTGAGACAGGAAAGATGTAAATATTCAGGGTTTCCCCCCCACTCCTGCAACACAGAAGAGACGAAATAAATGAGTCTGTACCCTCACTCATGCAAGACAGGAGTGACATAAGTATTGATTCTGTGCCATCAACCCTGCGATACATGAGCCATAAAAGTTCGAAGTCTGTGCCCTTGTGGTAATGACCTTTAAAACATGAATAAAACTCAGAGCCAATACGTAGGTTGTTTGGACTATAACGATAATCCAATTCTTTTATTAACTTAATAGGTATTTTCTTTCTCTTTCTCTCTAGATATTCAAAAAAAAAGGATACAGTTTCTCTTGAAGACTTCAAGTGTCGGGTAGATGGAGTATTAGTCAACAGTTCAGGTAAGACACTATAAGATTTTTTTCCTTTTCGCAAAGTTCAAACTTCAGAGAAAAAAATATAATTCTTCTTCCTCAGGACTCCTTTTCTTTTCTCCTTTTCTCTGGTCTATTCTTTTGGACTGTTCTTATCTCTAAATATAATTCTTCTTCCTCAGGACTCCTTTTCTTATTTCCCCTTTTCTCTGGTCTATTCTTTTGGACTGTTCTTATCTCTTTATCTTTCCTTTTCTCTCTTTTGTTCAGCTCTTTCGTTTGAATGGTGCAGCCTTTGACTGTAGGGTATTCAGCTTCCTTTTCTTGTGTATAGATATCCTCAGATGGGAGTGTTCTCTCCCCCTTTTATAACGAATCACTCCTCTTTAGTTTAGTTATTGACCAACTCAGTTCATCGCTTTCTCTTAAACGTATGGTTTTGTAGTACACATTGGATGCATGAATGCTAACTCTCCATGCTGGGGCAAGCTTTAACGTTTCTTTTCCCTTTTCAAGGGCTCCCAAGCATTGATTGCGCAACGGCGCGTATTGAACCTTTACAATCTTTTAACTTGGTTGACAATAAAAAAAAAACACAGACGCAACGGCGTCAACTTCATTAATGTTTTCTGGACGACAACGGTCGTTTTTAATGAACTCTGCTCGCGGGTAAAGCGGTATGGTTTTCCTCTCCCCCTCTATATTACTCGCTCGCTCACCTCCGACTGCGTGGTTTCAGTCCGACTCGTCGGTGGCATCTGACGGTTGAAACTGACCTCGCCTCGGCTTCAGCAAAACGTACATCGAGTCAGTTTCCCCTTTTCTTTTTTTGTTTTCTTCGTAATCTTTACGACATCGGTTGTCGTTGAACAGTGCTCCGTAATCAGGTGGCGATCTGTCAGCTGCACATTCTTGGACGTTCTCACATAGATCCCCGCTTGCTTCCCTCTCCGCTGTTCATGGCTCTTTTTTTCTTTTTTTTTAATACGCCCATGATAAAACCGTCCTTCTCGCTCTCGTCCTCCTGCTCCCCCGTCTCCAAGGCAACCAACAAAAGAATTCGCAGGCATTAGAGGAAAGGCCATACAGGAGGGACTTCCTGGTCTTCAATACCTTCACTACTCGGTACTAGTTTCTATCATAATTACATCAGAACGTCACACCCCCTCTACTAAACCCTTACGTTCGGGAAGGGTTTGTGCCCTGGATAAATAATCAGCTTGCGACAGCAGCTTCCCAGGATTGTGAACAGTTTTAAAAGAGAAGGGCTGGAGGGAAAGGAACCACCTTAGTACTCTTTGATTTGAGTCCTTGTTGCGTGCTAACCATACCAACGGTGCATGATCCGTTATTAGAGTAAATTCACGTCCCAGTAGATAGTATCTAAGAGCATCAATGGCCCACTTAACAGCTAAACATTCTTTTTCTATTGTTGGGTAGCTAAGTTCGTGAGGTAATAGTTTCCGACTGATGAACAGCACAGGTCTTTCGCCGTTCCCTTGATTCTGGAGAAGGACTGCCCCAAGTCCCGTTCCTGAAGCATCCGTCTGAAGAACAAATGGGGATTCAAAATCAGGGCATTGTAACATTGCCTTACTGGTGAGAGCTTCTTTTAAAGCGTTAAAGGCTTCCATAGCTTCAGTGTTCTGCCACTCCTTCTTTGGTAAGGAGGGTTTCCTCAACAGATTTGTTAGTGGAGTAGCCAAAGTAGAAAAGTGTGGAATAAATCTTCTGTAATACCCCACAAACCCAAGGAAGGCCCGTATTTGTTTTGTATTTTCTGGGAACTTCAGCTCTTTGATGGCCTTTACTTTCTCCTCTTGGGGTTTAATTATCCCTTGTCCAACATAATATCCTAAATACTTCGTATGGAACTCAGCTATATGGGTTTTCTTCGGGTTTACATGTAAACCAGCATCCTTTAGTGTTACGAGCAGCTTTCGTAAATGAACCATATGTTCTTGCCAGGTTTTACTATATACAATTATGTCGTCCAGATATGCACCCACATATCCTTCATGCCCTTTTATCAAATGATTCATCAGCCTTTGAAAGGTTGCTGGTGCGCCATGTAGACCAAAGGGTAAAACCGTAAACTGGTACAGTCCGGTTGGCGTAGCGAAGGCTGTTTTCTCTTTGTCGGCTGCTGATAACGGTACCTGCCAATAGCCTTTGGTCAGATCGATGGTAGTTAGAAACTTGGCCTTCCCTAGATTATTCAAGAGATCGTCGATGCGTGGCATCGGATAAGCGTCAAATTTAGAAATTTCATTCAATTTCCGAAAGTCCATGCAGAATCTTACACTACCATCTGGCTTCGGGACTAGGACTACTGGTGAACTCCAGTCGCTAAATGACGGTTCGATGATTCCTAAATCTAGCATTTCTTGAACTTCCTGGTTGATGGCTTTTACTTTTGACTCAGGTATCCGATAAGGTCTGAGTCTTACTATAGACCCTGGTTTAGTTTCTATACGATGGTGGGTTAGACTAGTTCTCCCTGGAAGGGAAGAGAATATGTCCATAAAATCTTGTAAAAGATGAGACAGCTCAGATTTCTGTAGTACCGTTAACTCCATGTTGATATTTAACCCTTCGACACCTATTTTCTCCTTTATCTGGGGAAAGTTCCCTTCTAATGGTACATCGTTAGTGATCATAGAAACACTCCGTATTGGCGGAATCCACTCCTTAAGCAAATTCACATGATACGTCTGATACAGGAGTCTACTACCGGGTTGTTTCACTTTATATGTTAAAGGCCCCAAAACTTCTTGGATCTCGAAAGGTCCCTTCCAGCTGGCTAACATTTTGTTGTCTGATGTGGGCATCAAGATTAGAACCTGATCTCCTTTCTTAAAGGTACGAAGTTGGGCTTTCTGGTTGTAATACTTTTCTTGGTTCAATTGAGCTTGGAGAAGATTGTCTCTTGCTACAATCCGTAATTTTTCTATTCGTTCTTGCAGTTGTGAGGCATATTCAGTTAGGGATAACTCCTGTTCGGGCTGCTCCTCCCAATTCTCTTTCAATACGTCCAATAAACTCCTCACGGGTCTTCCAAACAATAATTCGAAGGGTGAGAAGCCTGTGGAAGATTGTGGCGTATTTCTGAGGGTCATTAGTATCCACGGCAATATTCGGTCCCAGTCTTTGTCTTCTGGTGAGGTTGTTTTCCGAATCATCTGCTTGATAGTCTGGTTATAGCGTTCTACTAACCCATCCGTTTGTGGATGGTAAACTGCTGTCTTCAGATGTTCTATCTTTAATGTATTGCAGACTTGTTTCATCACGTTGGACATAAAGTTCGTTCCCCTGTCGGTAACAATTTCTCGGGGAATCCCTACTCGGCCTATAAAGGGAATCAATACGTCACATATCTGTTGTATATTAGTGGCCTTTAAGGGAAAAGCTTCTGGGTATCGAGTGGCATAGTCTACGACAACGAGGATGTACTTATGACCTCTTCTCGTGGGATCAATAGGTCCTACAATATCGATACCAATTCTGCTGAATGGTTCTTGTACTAGTGGCATTGGTTGCAGGGGCGCTTTCTTTATGTTAGCCCTATTCTTCTTCTGACATTCTTCACAGGCTTGACAAAATCTAAATACTTGTTGATAAACCCCTGGCCAGTAAAATCTGTCCAAAATTTTCTTAGTAGTCTTCTCTGTTCCGAGGTGTCCCTCCCCAACTTGTACGTGAGCGACTTCTAGTACTGTTGGATAATATTTCTGAGGAACTACAAGTTGCCTTAACTCATCCCCAGTCCGGGATTTACTTACTCGATATAACAACCCTTTCACCTTGATGAAATGTGGACCTTGACCTTTGGGATCTTCCAAAGCTCGTTCTCTGGCATACTGAAGTAAGGGGTCTAGATCTTGAGCAGTCCTGAAACTATCACCATCTTCCTCTATCTTCCAGTCCACTGCTATGGGAAGTACATTTTTACTCTTCCATTCTTCTTTCAGAATTTTCTTTAGCTTTTTACTCTTAAATGTCTTACTGGTTGGTGGGTTGATTTCTTCGTCAAAGAAAGGGGCACTTTCCCACCAGCTTTTCTCAATTTTATGTATTAATTTAGGTAACTCAGGTATATCTGACCCAACTAATAATGGTTTTGGAAGATTGGGGAGAATCGCTGCTTTCACCCCCATAGTCTCCCCGCCTAGCTTAATCTGTACATCCTTTGATGGGTAAGATTTTACGTCCCCATGTACACAGCGTATTGGGATTTCCCCAGAAGAACAATAAGCTTCACCTACCAACTCTGGTGTTATAGCAGTCTGTAGACTCCCGGAGTCGATCAGCGCCGTTGTCATTTTTCCATCCACTTCGGCTTCACAGGTATATAGGTATTGAGGCTGTTTTCCAGGTAGATGTTCCAGATATTCACTTTCCTTCATGGAACTGAAGGCCCCCACATCCATTGGTTCCGTTTTTGCTTTCTTTGGACAGAACCTAGCAAGATGACCCCATTCCCCGCAATCAAAACATTGAGGGCCTCGAACGGTAGATGTAAAAGGACGATAATTGCTAGGGCCCTCACTGTTTGGTCGGGACCGTGAAGCTTCTCCTTCAGATTTCTTCAACATCGAATGTGGCCATCTCGATTGAGGCATAGCTTTGTTCACTGGGTGATGTAACTTGCTAGCTATCGGATATGTCATTATCCGACCCTGTCCAGCCTTTTGATATGCCGAGGCCACATCTACTGCTTCCCTTAGAGTTAGTCTATGGTGTTGTTTAACCCATCTCTGAACAGGTCCGGGAAGAGCCTCAATAAATTGTTCTAATATCACTTTCTCCGTTATTTCATTCAGAGAGGACACCGTGGGCTGTAACCATTTCTCTGCCAATTCTTTAACTCGGTAGTACAACTGTCTAGGAGTTTCCTCTCCACCCAACTTGATGTCTCGGAATTTGATGAGATACGTTTCTTCATCGTGTCCCATCCTCTCTAACACTACTTTCTTCATATCTCCATACGGGGTGTCTCCTGTTGGGTTGGCGGTTTGATAGGCTGATTGCATTTCCCCGGTCATCAATGGTGCGATGTAATGGCACCATCTCTCGGCTGGCCACTGTGCATTTCGAGCAACTCTTTCAAAATTTACAAAAAAATGTGCAGGGTCTTCTCCTGTTGAATATTTTTGTAACACAGAGGTAGGAACTGGAGTGTTGTTCCTGGTATTAGTAACCTCGAGTAGTTGTGCTTGCTGCATTTGTAAGGCTTGTTGAAATGCTAGTCTGTCTGCTTGGGCCTGCTGAGTTTGTAATTGTAAGGCCTGTTGTAATAATTGCTGTCCTTCACTTAGGGTTTTAATAAGGTCCTCCATAGCGTTCTCCTTATCCCACTTCTGACACCACTTGCGGTAATGACCTTTAAAACATGAATAAAACTCAGAGCCAATACGTAGGTTGTTTGGACTATAACGATAATCCAATTCTTTTATTAACTTAATAGGTATTTTCTTTCTCTTTCTCTCTAGATATTCAAAAAAAAAGGATACAGTTTCTCTTGAAGACTTCAAGTGTCGGGTAGATGGAGTATTAGTCAACAGTTCAGGTAAGACACTATAAGATTTTTTTCCTTTTCGCAAAGTTCAAACTTCAGAGAAAAAAATATAATTCTTCTTCCTCAGGACTCCTTTTCTTTTCTCCTTTTCTCTGGTCTATTCTTTTGGACTGTTCTTATCTCTAAATATAATTCTTCTTCCTCAGGACTCCTTTTCTTATTTCCCCTTTTCTCTGGTCTATTCTTTTGGACTGTTCTTATCTCTTTATCTTTCCTTTTCTCTCTTTTGTTCAGCTCTTTCGTTTGAATGGTGCAGCCTTTGACTGTAGGGTATTCAGCTTCCTTTTCTTGTGTATAGATATCCTCAGATGGGAGTGTTCTCTCCCCCTTTTATAACGAATCACTCCTCTTTAGTTTAGTTATTGACCAACTCAGTTCATCGCTTTCTCTTAAACGTATGGTTTTGTAGTACACATTGGATGCATGAATGCTAACTCTCCATGCTGGGGCAAGCTTTAACGTTTCTTTTCCCTTTTCAAGGGCTCCCAAGCATTGATTGCGCAACGGCGCGTATTGAACCTTTACAATCTTTTAACTTGGTTGACAATAAAAAAAAACACAGACGCAACGGCGTCAACTTCATTAATGTTTTCTGGATGACAACGGTCGTTTTTAATGAACTCCGCTCGCGGGTAAAGCGGTATGGTTTTCCTCTCCCCCTCTATATTACTCGCTGGCTCACCTCCGACTGCGTGGTTTCAGTCCGACTCGTCGGTGGCATCTGACGGTTGAAACTGACCTCGCCTCGGCTTCAGCAAAACGTACATCGAGTCAGTTTCCCCTTTTCTTTTTTTGTTTTCTTCGTAATCTTTACGACATCGGTTGTCGTTGAACAGTGCTCCGTAATCAGGTGGCGATCTGTCAGCTGCACATTCTTGGACGTTCTCACATAGATCCCCGCTTGCTTCCCTCTCCGCTGTTCATGGCTCTTTTTTTCTTTTTTTTTAATACGCCCACGATAAAACCGTCCTTCTCGCTCTCGTCCTCCTGCTCCCCCGTCTCCTAGGCAACCAACAAAAGAATTCGCAGGCATTAGAGGAAAGGCCATACAGGAGGGACTTCCTGGTCTTCAATACCTTCACTACTCGGTACTAGTTTCTATCATAATTACATCAGAACGTCACAGCCCTCAATAGCAAGATAATAGCAGGCTTTCTTTAGCAATATGCATGTATTTGAGTGAAATATTGTCAATGACTTCCCGAGCATTAAATGTTAGGGGAGCACTTTTCATTTTATTCAGAGTAAAAACAGCCTGTTTCTTGTATCGTCATTTTGGGCTGGGATTGTAGAGGTGGGGTCCGTTAGGTACGTTGACATTCTTCAGAACTGAGATATATTCTACAGATTAAAGTCATTTCACTTTGTACAAAGGTACTTCTAGATAGGACACCGATAAGCTAGAACTCAGTCAGAACAGGACAATTTATCCTAATTTTGGTTTGAGGACAAGTAACTATATTTGAGTGGGTGATCATTAGCATTAAGGGCCCAGGTTATAACACACTCTACCTAGTATCACACAATACGGTGTGGGAATCGCTTTGAAGAGTTTCAAATGATTTAAACCAGAAGTCTCTTTCCTTGAACCAGTTTGCCACATGGTGGAATTAAAATAGCGTCTCTAGTTAGCAACATAAGAGGAATCTTTGTTTTTACTACTGTCGATCAAAAACCTTCTGCCACGTAGCATTTCAAATGGAATGACATTTCTTTTAAAGTTGCATATATGTAGGGTTCTCTTTGTTTAATAGCCTGAACGAATTATCTGGTCATGTTTTTGACCACACAATATCACATTAGCAAATAATTGCTCAAACAGAAACATACAAAAATGCACAATTGCACATGTATGTTGACAACCTGATAATACATTGGAACACCCATCTGTATTCTGATTTGTTTTTCTGTTCTTTTTTCACTTCCAAGGCCCACATCCAATCTGCACCCACACATAGGGCCCGATTCATGGAATTATTTGTGCATAAAATCGCGAACTTGCGTGTCAAACTGCGTGTGAAACACTGCTCGTCGATTCATGGTACCGTCCGTGCAGGACTTTTCTGGAACTTGCGTGGAGTTTGTGCAGGGTCCGTACGGCTCTGTGAGCACCTGAGTGCCCTGCGCGAGACTCCATGCAGGGAGTGGGCATGGCCTGCTTAGTGGCCATTATAGGGCGAGGAACATGCTAAATGGATAAGAAAAAGCCAGAAAGTGGGCATTATGAGGTAAAGACTGCTGGCAGTCCATAGCACGGCCACAAATGCACACACCAAAGCATAATCACAGAAGTGACCAGGCAACCTCTCGCCTGTGAAATGCCCACACATTGCCCTCGAAATCTCTGCCACCCGAAAGCAGCTTACAAACTTGCACGGACTACTCACAACTCTGGAGGTGGGTTTGCATATTGGATTTAGGTGTGCATGCATGCAAATGTGGTTCTGATAGTACTTAGGGGTGCACATATGCAGCAAAGCTGGATGCAGGTATTGTTTACAGGGGTTTGCACGCAGTTTGACCAGAAAAATAAATGCTTTCCGGGAAACTGTACACATGTCCTCGGAGTGCCTGTTACGGGGGACACCAAGCGGCGAGGTGCAGGCTTTGTTGGGGGACCCCAAGCACTGTTCACGGGAGTCATGTGTTCACGCCCTGGGAGCCCACAAGTGAAAGTGAATGTGGTTGTTTTGGCTTGCCATGTGGGAGTGTCGGGGGCTTTCCGGACGCAACTTGCGAACACGGTTTCTTTGTGCAGTTGATTCCATGAATAGGCAGGGTGTGCATTTTTTATTCTGCGCACAGGTTCGCGCAGTGTCGTTCTCGACATGCGGGAATTGCGAAAGCAATGCAGACTTTTCCATGAATCAGGCCCATAATCTGTGCAACAAATATGTCAGTGACCTTCAACACTCATTTCTGTCTCCACTCTCACATGGCCTCTCCCGGAGCCATTTTTATTTCACCCATGAATTCTCCCTTTGATCCTTGCCTCCGCCTGCTCCATCCTTTCCACTTTGCGCCTGAAGTTTCTCGGAACTTTCAGGCTCCCAGAAGTTTGAGTCTTATATATGAAAATGGTAAAAAGCAGTAATTTACAAATAGAGCCTGTTTTCAAGTCAACCATATAATAGGACTTACTAATAAATACTGTGAACAATGCAATACTGCAGCAGCAAATAGAAAGGTGCAAACTCACCTTGAATATTCACCCATTTTCATCTTCACCACGAAAGTAGTGTTAAAAATTGTAAAATGTCCTCGGAGCGTTTTTGTTAAGTTTTGCTCCAGTACAAGCATTTCTCTTCAATTGATGACAAAACATTTATAAATATTGAAATTTCAAGGTGGCAAAAAATATGGCATTCCACTGTTTCACAATCTTCACCATGTCTTCATTGATTGATTGTCCAATATAGATCGGATGTTTACCTTTTGTGCATTAATAAAATGTACAGTTGTGCAAAACGGTACAATGCAGTTCCTTCCTCAAGATGTTAATGGAAAATATGTGTTAAGATGGATGTGGATTCAGTGAAATAATTGGCGCGATATTTCGGCGAATCCACATCCATTAAACAGTAATGGCGGAGTTTCAGGTTTATCACCAGCAGAAATGGTAATTACCACTGGTGGGCATCTGCCAAGAAAATCCAGCCGAGCTGAGATGAGGGCATTAGTTGGCTAATCACAGAAAGCCGTCCAATGTGGGATAATGTCAGAGCAAAGCCATGACTATCACTGTGCTTCACAAAATGAAAGTACATTTCTAATTCATGTGAACATTTACAAGTAGTAAAATGCAAGAGGGCTTAGTCTGATTTGACAACTGTGATAACACAGCCTTCCCCCATGAAACAACGGATGTTGCATATTTGCACCCTGCTGTTACAGTGGAACTCTTCATATTAGGGAAATAGATAATAGTAAACGTGCACAGAGTAAAACAATAATGAAAGAGCAATATTAAATTAAATTACCAGGTTGTTGATGTATATATGGAAGGAGGGTGTAGACACATTACTTATTAAACATATGCTCACTGCGAGTTCCTTTTTTTTATTCAATATGCGGCAATACATTGTTTTGATTTTACCCTGGAAGAACTTACTTGCCCGCCTTCTAAACAACCCACATGTTGGTTTATTCTTCAAGGTCAAACTTTTCAAACATATTTGTTGGGGGTTAGAATGTTTGTTAGAGCTTGTCCTCCACGAGATCTCAATGAAGCACTCCTATCAGAGGTTGATAGGAGTCCACAGGAGATTTTCAGAGAGGCAGGAGGTTAGTGATAGGAAACGATTTACAATTACAATTAGATTCAGGGGATAGATACAAATAGAACAATATTAGAATTGGAGTATCCGGATGTTTATTATAGGACTAGTGTATAGGCCCGTGGACACAGGCCAAAGTGCAGATTTTCATTGACGCAGTAGGACCACTATAAATCCTAAGCCTACTGCTCCCTTTAGCAGTAATAACAAGCAAAGCTATGAGAATTGGCAATGGGCCTCATTACGGGTCTGGCAGTAGCTGTGCCCCTAACAGAGGCACGGCTGCTGCCGGACCTGTGATTTTACCGGCACCCGTGAATGGGCAATCACCGGGTCATGCCGAGGTCGGTGGACCCGGTAATTGAACATTTGCGGGTGCCGGCAATAAGGGACTCCCCATCCCCATTCGGCTCCATAGGGCTGAATGGGAATGGGGATCTCGGATGCACCAGCACCGTTCAGTTGTGCTTGCGGGTGCTGCACTGCGCGCCAGGTCGGCCCAGGTGGGCAGAGCAAGACCCGCAAGCAAAACTCGTAGTATGGCGGTACGGTGTCAACGGTGCCGGTAGCGATACCGGCGCCGTTGTTGCCTTATCGCCATACTTGTAATGAGGCCCATTCTCTCTATAGATCCGAAGGCAACTGGTCCCTCTACCTGTGACAACAAGCAAATCTACTGCATCACAAAGACATACTGATTCGATTATTAGAACAGGGCTCAGTTGATAATAATTAATTAGAACAGTGAGTATAACGAAGGGTAAAACTGAGATGATTTTTATTTCCTAAAGATTTTTTTTTTTGTTAGACTCGGTTCGCATTATGAGTTTGGCGATATCTTTAAAAACATTTGGTATTTGGAATAATGCTTTCGGAACTGCCTGAAGTTGCAGATAGTATGCAGTATTATCCAACAGAGGACGAGAAACATCAGTATGTAGCATTTTCCTGACAACACAAATAAAATACCACATGCAGACTTTTGGGAAAATCCACAAGGGGTATTTACTACCTCATTATGATTTGGGAAGCAGCCTAAAGATGGTACCCTGGTTTGACAAATGTCAAAATTATGGCATAATTAGATGACGGAAAACTGCTGAATCTCCACAAGAACTCAAAAATAGAGGCTCACACATCGGAGACACCTTGGTACCACCAAGTATCTCAGAAATCACATGATGGCAAATATGAAGAAAATAAATATAGAGTGAGAGCGATGAAGCAACAAATAATATTTGAAGCCAATGGCTTGCAGGGAGAAGCAACCAAGTCCCAGCTACATGCCTACATATGAATACGAAAGGCCAAAGAGCAGGATGGACTCCAATCAGGTGTAAATATGGGCGGGTCTCATCAGCAGCCATGTGTGAAAGCTGATAAGTCTTTGAGGAAGCCATGGTCAATGAAAGATATTGTATATTGGCCGAAAATAAATCAGTGTATTGCATTAGGTATTTTTAACAAAGCGTCAATACTGAGCTAAGTGAATTTGCTATGCATTTACTACCAGTGTAAATGTTAGATAATCAAGCCTCTGATCCTAGTATTTGTCTGTGGACATCTTGAAATACATCTTGGCAGACAAAAACATGATTTTGGTGTACATTGAAATATTATAGCAACACTGTTAAATTCCTACTCACTGTTCTCCCCCCAGAAGTTGGTACAAGCAGTAAATGGCCAGGCTGTACATGAAGTGGAGGAGGACCAGTGAGGGTTGAGTACCCAACAAGTCCAGCTCTCAATGGCTGCATGGACCAGTGGACAAATCATCATCAAAATGTAATTCACTTCACATTGGGTTCTTACATTGTCCTTAACAGGGAAGAGGCTCACAAATCAAACAGAAGTCACTGATGAAACATGCCGATCACCTCCAGCAACCTTTGTCCATTAAGGGGTTTGAAGACCAGAAGGCAGTTTACCTTGGCAGAAGTGTGTGTTAAGGCTCTGTCAGTTAGTATTGCCTTTCGCACCCTAAGGACAGCTCAGTCAATGGGTGCCCTTTGCTTTGCCTATAATGGAGGATGGCACAGGGATAGCGTGCTGTTCTTGGAAGCAAGACCACGCAGAGCAACAGAGGTTCAAATCGCGGATCCACGCTTAATAACCAAACTCCGGTGTTAAGCGTGTTATAAAAACACCAATTAAGATAGAAACAAACAAAAAACGTCAAGTTATTTTCATATATGGATCAGAGATTCTCATCCTATAGATTAAGTAATGGTACGGAGCAGAACATCTGCTTGCTTTTCAGACGGTCTTCCAGTGTAAGAAATTAGCTCTGCCAATTTCCGGCACGTCACAAGTGAACAGATATCCAGCTGATGACTGCAGTATCAGTCATTTGAAACTTTGCACATTGCACATGGTGGCCCAGCCAACTTAGCAAAGCAATGCAAGGAATAATGACTGCTGCATTCACAGTTCAGAACTGGGTCATTCGGTCTTAACACCACATCAGCTGTAGCTGCTGACTCATGCTTTTATTTTGCCACGAACATTTTGAGCTAGCCAGGTGTGTTAGGCTGAATGCTGTGTCACTCAGAAAGATGCTGCCACTGGTATACTTTACGGAAAGTACAATATACAACATGATAGGAAATCTGATTTTTTCCAATGAGGCAGACGATGCACGGCACGCGAGATTCCTACTGTTGC
Organism: Ambystoma mexicanum; assembly: GCF_040938575.1. Classification (NCBI taxonomy): domain Eukaryota; kingdom Metazoa; phylum Chordata; class Amphibia; order Caudata; family Ambystomatidae; genus Ambystoma; species Ambystoma mexicanum. The sequence goes on from NC_090936.1 coordinate 224,548,270, forward strand.
TGTTGTGTGATTTTGCAAGCCTACTTGCAATGAAAGGTACATTTGAATAGCCAGTGTTGTTATTTTTTTCAGTCATGCTTCAGGATGAAAGTGGATGCGTTCAGCAGTATGTATCAGATGAGGACTTGAGAAGACAGGTAGACACTCCAGCTGGGCACACCTCTGCCTGAGAGGAGACTCCTCAATACGTCTGGTTCTCCAATATATGGAAGCATTCAGCTTCACAGACATTGGATTCAGTACCAGCATGTCCATAATGGGGGACAGACTCCTTGTCACCGATTTATGAGGTGCCATGGGGCAGATCCAGTGAACCTGAGCACTCCCTCATCTGCAGAGAGCAGCTGATGAGCACCCTTGATCTGAATTATATTTTTCTCCTTTGCATTCAGTACCCCCAGATCCTGCATTGCACAGAAAAGGCTGCTGTAACTTTTCTTCCCCACCCTTGCCTGGCGCCTTGGGCATGCTGGCATGGGTATTTCTTGACCATTTTATGTCAGGGAAGCTTCTGATAATTCCCACCAGCCCATGATTCGTGGTGAGCTGCCTTTATGCACCTATTCTTACAGTCAAAACATTATGGTGTTCTTAACTGTGTCTATACTGACATAGTTGACATCCGGCCATCACATTTGCTCTTGCTATGGCAAAATACTGGCATATTTTGTGTGCACGGGCACCACAAACTGTGTTTTACAGTGTAAACCTTGCTTACATTTTGGGCAAAGGCATCATGAAAATGCATTGGAAAATGCTCCTGTGCACTGCTGGCGTTGTGGCATATATTGGATTTTTCATGTATTACCCCCAAGAGGAGCCCATAAATTGTATACGTTTTTACTCATTTTTTTCACAATGAGTGTATTGTAAAAGGTTCCATTGTAACCAATTATTTTATCTCTTGCGGTGACTCCCACCGTCTTTGATTGGTTGGCCTCTCTTACTGTGCGCAGTTGCACACATTCACTTTAGGGACATGCTTTATACCCTTACAGTGAATATGATCACATGCCAAAACTGTGTGGATGCTTATCTGCATGTTACAAGCCAGCTAGAAAGGAATGGAGGCCCACCACACTATTGGTTCACTTGGCAGTACACCCATCGTGCAACACATGGGAGAATGGCCATTGCATGCCAAAACTAACCCTTGCTAGTGTATAGTCGCAGGGGGTCTTTAGTGATGCATGGCTATAGTGGCTGACAGGAGGACACTACACTTTGTGTCTCATATTACACATTAAGGATTCGTGGAAGAACACTACATTCTGCTAGACCATAAGACATCAATTCCCCTTTTACAAAAACAGGAGAGTGGCCAGAACAGCAGCTTAGAAGTATAGCGGTGTTCACGTCAGACACCAAGATGAGGCACAGGGAACGTTGTGTGATAATAGTGAAACCGACAGCTCTAGTTAAGGTAGTCACGAGCTGATGGTAATGATGGTGATGATGAGGGTGATGAGGGTGATGAGGTCGAGGACTCTCCCGGAGCACCGGAGCACTGGAGCACATGGCATTAGCACTCTGGCTAGTAGTGGTCTTCACTCTGGCTACAGGCACAGCAGAGGGCACACAAGAGGAGAGCCAATGTTGCGCAGGTGAAAGATCTACACCAGGTTTTAAAGTCCTCCTCCCAAACAAGATGATATTCCATCGCAATTATGTATGCGCCTCACTCCATTACAAAAGGAGTTGCTCTCTCATAGATGTTTGCAAGACTTTCCATAACACAAGATGTCTGAGCCCTCAGAAATGTTTACACCTCTCCAACCAACACAAACAAAGCTGTTTCCTTGTGCTCCTTTTGTACAGGGAAGGGCCTCTTCAAATATGTTCACATCATTCCAACAGTCAAGAGTTAATCCCTCGAAATAGTGTATACCCCTCCCTTCAGCACATAATAGCTGTGCCCTCAAAACTGCTTGGCAGTTCCCGCTTCAACATAAGACTGCTTCTGATTCATAAATGCTGGTGGCCTTCCCTTGCAGACAGGAGGGCCTCTCCCAAGGATTATTGTTATGGCTCTCCATCCGACGATTCAACATTGAACTGCCTTTATTTACGCCCTATACCTATTGGTTATTCATGGAGTATTTATCTGGCTGTGGCATCAGGTCAGCAGATATTCGCCTACAAATAATAGACACTGCTGTATGTTTCTGGCTACAGAAGTGGAAAGTCTGAAGCATTTATAGGCACAGTACAAAAATTAACACTCATCATGAATTCCCAGCCCTTCCACACACATGCTCACACCCCTGCAAGTTGTTATTTCAGATGGATCCGTTAACATGACTGCATTAGCAGCGTCTTTATGTCGTGCACTTGAGTTCAACTGTTGGAATGCAGGAAAGCATATGTGTATGTGCAAACATGGCTACTTCTCCGATTGCCAATATTATCTAAGACGCTTCAGAACAATATGTGAGGGGTCATATTGCGGTCACCACCTTAACCTGCTGTGACACACACCACATCCGGTCCCTTCTGGATAATCCATAACAACATACTTTAAAGACAAATTAAGTGCCAATACAGGCCGCAACAAGTGCATGCAGGCGCAAAGGGTAATAATTGTAGCATATTCTGTTTTAAGTTTGTTCTTGAAGACCCTGTAGAGTGTCATAAATGGAGGATCCGAAGACTTTGCTGTCTTTGTGCCATAGTTATACTTTGTTCAATCTTTTTTTTTATTAGTCTGTTTCAGTTTATGTAACTTTTCAAACAAAGTAAAAATAAAACAGTTCACCAATTAATTAATTTACACACAAGATCTACATTGTATCAATTGATCCTTTTAAAATACAAATATATACACAACAACCGAAATATCAAATAGTTATACGTTTTCAAGTAAGGGGTTCTCATAAGAAATGGAATGCTGTCTATGGCATAGCACCAAATGCAAAATGGAACTGTAAACACTAAAGAGAGCACATTTGGTTTGGCGCATGCTGCTTTTGCCTTCTGGCCCACATTGCATTGCGCAGTCGGTATCCTGGAGCACAGAACCAGGCATGTGCTTCCACACCATAAATTCAGAAGATGTACCTAGACCAGGGGTCTGCAACCCGCAGCTCTCCAGATGTTTTGCACTATGACTCCCATGATCCTTCACCAATAAGTATGCTGACGAGGGCAGACGGAAGTTGTAGTCCAAAACCTTTGGAGATACAGCGGTTGCAGACCCATGTCCTAGACTAATGGCTGAGACAATGTGCATGTGATGTGCACGAAGATAACGATCTACTCATACCCAGACCAGCCCCGACTACTAGAGTACATCACTAGTCATTCTCTGTTTGGGCAAAAGCCTAAAATAATCAACGTAATACACAGAATATCAATGCAATACACAGCAGATGAACACAGTGCAAAAGACTGAGAATTGCCCAAATACATTACATCAAACACATTATATAATTATAATGGTTTTTTGTTATACTGCGCTTAATAACAAAAAGGTTTCCAAGCACGGACAAGGGATTCAGACCTGTGTGGCTCTGTGTCATCGTGCTTCCAAGACAAGCGCGTTGCCACTGAGCTATACTACCTGTGTATAGCAAATGCACAGAAATTGAATAACTACAAAAAACATACAGGTGTTAATGATGTCCATGGAGAAAGATGGACAAAACAATTAAAACGCTTACAACATCCACTCACAATCATTATTACCCTCTTATTCTCAATCTTCTACTCAAATATATTAGCAGCGCCTGAGCCACATCCGGACCTGCGATTAATCAGATGTATCAAATCGAACCAAAACTGAGTAAGCCCGCATGGATTCAAGATTGGAAGTGTGCTTCTTCATTATCTCTGCTACATGTTTGTTTCAGGTTTGTCTAAAAATACACATTTCATCATGAGACTTAAGAAGAACATTGTAGCAAGGCCACTATAACACCATCTAAACCCATGCACAGCATTTCCAATTGAACCGAAAATGAACTAATGCACACATGTGAGTGGTGCTGTTGGGGAGGTGGATTTAGAGAAAATGAGACAAAGGCAGTATTTAGCATGATATACTAGCAGCCCGCATTCTTCCCTGACCCATAGGATTATGAAGGATTTTTTTAAAGAATGACCCACATAAGACAGAATCATAGCTCACATTTAAGCTGTTTGCTTGAGTCGATACACAGCTCCTTCACTTTGGCAATTTCGACATCGTTGGCATGGCTATGACAAAAATCACAGTTTCTGGGGTCAGGGAACTCTTAAGCAGGGTGAGGGAAGAGTCTGAGAAGGTTAAGGTTAAAAAACACACCCATTGTTGTATAACAGCTGTAGGAACTGTGGAGGATTATCTCACATGCATGGACAGGCGATGAGTGCCCAGCCTACCTTTTGATCTCCTGCCTATTGGCCCCACTCTGGCCCCACTTTAGCACCATGGCAGAACTCCTCTGATAATTTTACTCTGTTTCAATTTTGTAATTGCTCTGAGCAGACTGTGTGGCACTTCTTGTTATTTTGCCCAAGATATTTTCCAAATTTAACACGTAGAGGTTTAGGTCAGTGCACTTTGTGAATGTGGACCTGGTCCCTGTTCTGGTGCTGGGCCGGGCCCTAGAACCATTCTGAATACATTGTTATGGATCAGGGCTAATATAATGCTTATACCGGAGGTCCCTGCTAAGGCCTCCTTCCTAAACTCTGTGTTGGCTCATCCCCAAATCCTGAGGTACCTCCCTATTGCTTGTCTGGCTACGGTCTGCATTGCTCATAGCCTAGTGCAGGCATTAGATCTGTGTGGATGAAAGGGATACTGTCCACATTGTAATGTGTCAGGGCAGACCTGCTCAGTTGGTTCAGCGAACAGAGGCTTAGAAAAGGGAATGGCCCATTTGCCTCTTGGTTTAGCCCACCCTTCCATCCAGTTGCCCGATTCTTTTTTGCTGTCTATGAGTAACATCCCTTCATGATGGTTCTGCTGCTAAAAACTGTCCAGTTTCCTCTCGCTCTCATTACCTCTACACAATACATCCTATTGTCTATTTCTGCAGTTGCTTTATTATCCTTTCTTTAACCCCTTGTCACATCTCACCTAGTCCTCTACTTTGCTTTCTTACACTCCAAATTGTTCCTCTCACCACTCCTCCCCTCATACTGTTGCCTGATCCTCTTCTTCTTTCCTCAGTTCCTCTCCCCTCTTATTTACCTCCTGCCTTCTCTCTTTTCCTACTGCTCCCCACCTACATTAACTACCTCCTCCCACCTCATTCTCCATTCACTCCTCCCTGCACCCCATTCAGGCATGCTGTGCCTACTTCATTCCCGCAGTCACCTTCAAAGACCATTCAGGGCTGCACTCAAACTACATCATAGCATACAGACTTACTTTACATTGTCAACACATCAGCACGAATTGCAATAAAACCTTTTATGTCCTGCAAAAGGCCTCATGGAACTTCACACCAACCGTGTTAACTTGAAGACTAGGACATGCAACCCATGAAGACTCCTAAGATCCTCTCCTTCATGAAATCTTGTTGCAGCTCCTTTCCAAAGAAAACTAGGAGGTAAAACCTTAGAGACCCCTGCAACGTTGGCATCGAATGTTCTTCCACAGGAACTACCTGCTGAAGGGAATGATATAACTGAAGCCCTTTCACCTCAAGAACTCCATCTCTGACACCATATAATAAGGCGTTACCTCTCCTGTTCTCTGACGGTATGTTTCCTCCCTCCTTCTCCACCACTGTTTAAATTATCTCTCTGCACTCTCCCTCAATCTTACTCCTCTGAATAGTGTCGGCTGTAGGACTTTATGTTGTCCTCTTCACCCTAGTGCACTTACCATTATTTGACTCCCCAAGCCATCACCTTTTTTGTATTTTGAGATTGAACTTACCTGATTAGAATATTTACCTGAGAATGAGAATGAACAGTTGCTTCCTAGCCCTACCCTTGTTCAGGTAACACAGTGACAGGTTGCAGATGGCACTTAACAAATTGCCAAAAAATCAATAAATAATAACGTTCCCTCTTCTGTGACGAACCCAGAGGTTACGTCCCTGTCTGCCAACAAGGGAGCACTGCTTCAGTCCTGAAAATCCGACCTACCGAAAAGGTTTTCTACATTTTCCTTCACTCCAACACTTATATGCCATACCAAGCCAAGTATTGCAAAGGCTAACCACCAGGCTACACGTGCTGTAAGTACTGGGACGTGGAGGCCCTACACAGATGCAGGAGAAAAGTACCGACAATGTTCAAGTTGCTGGTTTTGAGACTGAAAATATTACACAAATTAAAAGGGAAGACAGACAAGACAAGATAGACGCAGTCGCAGCAGTGATAGTAGTGGGTTTTGTAGCGGACCGAATGGGAGGAATTAACCGAAGGAGAAAGAGACTGGACAAGTGAACTTGCAATTGTTCACTGGACAATGGCGGAAGAGAAGCAGTACAAGTAGCATGCAGCACAGGAAATGAGAGTCCAGGGACATAATTTCACCACAATGACTGGGCGGTCGGAAGTGACATCACTCGACTCTTGCCCTCTGATGACATCACAGGAAGTGATGTCATTTGACCCCACCCTGAAGTGACATCACGGAACACGATGGAACACAGCCTTGCAACCCTTGACAAAACAGCAAGTGGCATCACTTAGTATTGTTCCTAATTAGACTTAACACAATATGACTACGATATCACTGTAATGTAATATATATTTCATACAGGAAAGGATCACCATACGTATCGTTAATATCAGTGTGTATAGGCCCATATTAACAATTACTGTGAATGCAAGCAGGCGTCCAAGGCCAAATCACAATGATGTATTATTATATAGCACTTATGCTTAAGCGCTTTATATAGAACAAATATACAAACAATACCACCCAACCTGTGTTATTACTCATTTATTGACAGATGGATGAAAGGTTGAGTTGGCCTTCCCGGGATTCGAATCTACAACCTGCAGATCACACACATATCACAGCAGCGAGCAATCAACCAACTGAGCTATCTTACCGGCTACAGTAAAATGAGCACATGAATGTTCTCAATGTCAGAAAGCAAATTACACTCTGTAGTGGCTACCATTAATCTAGTAACTGAAATTTAACAGCAGGCCAGTTCATCTGCAGGTCTGGTGCCAAGTTGGCCACATGTCAAGCCTGCATGGATCTACTTTTCAGGCTTCAGAGGTTGTCAAAATACGTACCATTGGGAAGGTTCCTAACTGTGTATTTGAGAATTTAGAGTAGCATAGGGAAAGCAGCGCACTCACACAACATCTCGTACTCTGGGCATTCATTACCTCATACATACAAACAAACATCTTGAACAGTATGCCCGGGAGATAGGAAAGATAGACACATAACAACAAAGCATTAATTGATGCACAATGAAATCAAGTGCGACTTTATGTGCTATGATGAAACATTTCTACAACGTACACAAGCTTTTAGGCAGAAGGATTTTGTCAAGTGAACGAGGACATGGAGATGGAATGTCTTGTGATGATCGTAACAGACAACAAAAGAAAAAAAAACATGTCATAACTACAACTCGGGAAAAACAAAAAACATAGTCCGACAGTGATGCTTATTCTACTCTAGATGCTTTTTGGAGGTTTGTGTCTGCATTGTGAATTTGAGGTGTTTAAGAACAGACTAAATCAGTAACTCAACCCCTGAAGTGTGCCTGAAACATACCTTTAATGAGCCTAGCTATTATTGCATTGAATTCTAGAAAGACATCATTCCTATTTTTTATTATGTAAGGTCACTGCTCAAAGTGTTACACTTGTGGAACCCCTTGTTCTTTTTTTTGAGAGGGCTGCACAAGAAACACAGCCAGTCCAGAAACAATGAGCCACATGGCACTGGCCACAGACCAGGAGCCTCCATTAAAAAACAAGGGGGACACCTCAGGGTTCCTACCTGCAACCCCTGGAGAACCAAAATGACGTCCCTGTGGGAGACACAGCAAATAAATCTGCCAAACAAGAGAGAGAGTGACTTTTGAAGGGAGACAGGCTCAACTGGAGATGCCGACAGGTTGTCGGAGCACTGCAGCTCTTATAGACACATCAACACACCGTAACCTGACAGATAGCTGCAGGAGGCAGGCTTGCCTAAATGAGCCACTGAGGCAAGACACTAGCTATAACTCTCCCACTGTTCCGAAGCAAGATGCGCTGTGGAGCCCTATGGACTGCCACAGACGTTATTGCAGAGGAACTGAATTGAGCCCTGATACTCCAGGTTCACACCAGAGAGCACAGGACAGAAGAGCTTTGAAGTTTCTGTTCCTACGGACCGTGACAGCAACCCAACGTGCACACTAACATAACTACCGAGAAGGTACATGTTTGGAAAGCAGGATGTTGAGTCTCACAGGAGGAGCAGCGGTTCAATAGACGGTGAGACTACCGAGGCACAGTAAGAGACCCGATGAGTAGAGCTGAGCTGACAAACTTACCCAGTCTACTAAGAAGAGCCCCAACAATTGAGAGGCTCATCTGGGACTTATGCATCGATTAGGAACACCCCTACAGCAGGTCCCAGTACTGTACAATGTAGACCTGAGGGAATAAATACAATAGGGGTGCAATAGGCACAACATGATTGTTAGCAGTACCTACTCTTCCTCGTCCCAATGGGGTGGGGAAAAACAATTGAAGATATTGCCGATAGGTTAACCAACCAATTGTTGTAGACTAACACTGTAAGACACACAATTGTTGGCAAGAGAGTATACCAAGGTTGTGGGTCAGACAGAAACCTAAGTGACTCCCAAAGAAAGGCATATTGACAACTTTGATCAATATTGCTTGTAAGAAATCCAATACAAGGAAAGGCCAGGGATGAGGACTGTCCCCTTGGCATATTTCTGGAAAACATTGAACTTTGACTTACCTATTTAAGTGGTATGTTAGAGAATACCAGCAGATCAAGAGACACTTTAGTTTTCCCTTATACTAGTTTGTGTAGTATTGAGTGTGAGGGTCAGAATAGGTTTTGGACACAGGACAGTGAACATGATTTTGGATATCCTGACAACGACTGGTCCACTAGTTAGCTTTGTTGAGGCAGGTTAACCCTTCATAGAGTTAGGGCTGGTGAGGTGTTTTTTTCCAACCCCTTTTATGATTTAAATAAAACACCTTTGGGTCTGTCTCCTTTACTCTGACGCCTCACACTTCCACAGAAAGTGATAATAATGACCAACAACTGTGCTTTTCCAACATTCCAAAAAATGCTACACAATTCAAATACATATGTGTTATGACTTGTCTACAATTATTAAAGAGACATATAGACCATCAAATTAGATATTTTCTTACTTTCTCTATCATGGATATAATTCTGCGAGAAAAATGTAGAACTTACCTTCTACTGCATTAATAAGGGCGGACTTTAGTGTCATCACAATTTCTTCCAATTTACGTCAATTATGTAACAGGAGCACTCTTTTAAAGATCATCCTATGAAAGAACTTTGGATGAGATAGCCGAGCACAGAAAGTGCTCATGAGTCTCAGGATCTTACCGGAATTTTACTGTTGTCAGCGTCTTTTTCCCTCATTCGTTTCTTCTCGAGCAGTTTGGTTTCGTACTCTGGTCTCGGATGTTCCTGACCCAAAGAAAAGTGAAGTAGTTAGGGTGGAGAAAAAGCAAATTGGGATCACTTCAAAAAAAGTCAAACACAACAAAGGTACAGTACTGCAGACACGGTTCAAAATCAGTGAATAAACCATCAGACACGATGAAGACACAGTCACGAAAACTGTAAGAGGTCAAACACTTGCAGAACACTCATAGGTCTATCTAAATGGAAAATCAACCAAACCTTTATACGCTCCTTGGTGCAGAAGTGATGGTGAAAAAGGAGAAAGAAAATATTAAAGGTATTGTGCAGTATGACAAGTACACCATCTGAAGTGACACTTTTTAGCAAAAAATAATCCTACTGTTCAAGCCGGAAGTTCTTCTCTAAAGTGCTATGGCAATTTAATTTGCATAACATATTTTACTGCTGAAAATATGTATGCGGAATGATAGCGAACAACATTCTACCTTATTAACTAACTAAAGGACAGCATGAATTTTGACACTTACAATTTGAAAGCCTTGCAAAAGCTGTAATATGCATGTAAAATTCAAAATTCACATATATTTTTGTTGTGTTTTTTTAGCAATTCTACTCAAAACTGCTTGCCCCTAAAGTCCATTTATTTGGTGACAAACTGACCTGCCATGCATGTATTTTTTGTGTGAGGCCGAAACAGTACATTTTTTTTTTATTTCAACACTTGCATCCATTGGGATAACCAAGATTGTTCTCACTTTTTCTCACAACAAGTTAAACTAGACTTGGGGAGAGCTTATGAGGTTTTTTTAATGACACTGAATGTTGTGTAGGCATTACGCTCACCTTCATCAACGCACATTTGTTTTCAGATCACTGTCATTAAAAATGTATCAGGTAATAATATCCCCACCGATAATATCGCCATACATATGGTCGTGGGGTAAGGCCATAGGCGATATGATTAGTGGGGATAATTTATGGGGTTATTGTGAGCATGGGTTGCGGGGGTGGCCCCCTCTCCATTAAAAAAATTATTGGGGTTGCAGGGTTGTCCCCCGCAGGTTCCATGGCTTAAGTCCCCCGCAGGTTCCATGGCTTAATATTGCTGCAAAAATATGGCGATATTTTTGTATGGCAATATTTTTGCGGGGATATTAACACAAAGAACCTCTAAATATTAGTTTCATGATTCAAGAAATGGGATTTTCATGCGCGGACCACATAAGAATTGATGACACCTCAGAAAATGCACGTTTTTAGCTCCATCCCTCCCATGGAATGGTGACAGATTAGCTATAGGGTAATTCAGGCTACCGATGGTCTCGCCTCCCGATGACACCCTGTAAACCAACCTAGAACGTGCTTGCTGTAGAATAGGCCCTGTTGTCAAGGTAGGTCATGTGACCAGGTAGCCATATTCCACTCGTATGCTTAGCTGCACTTCACGTTCTCACACCCTTCTTACAGATTTAAACGCTATTTATTGAGGACTATTCACTCTCTTCGTTCTTCAGAAATCTTAATACTAATATAAAAATATGATATGCATATTTTTAAAACGTCTTTGAATTATATTTGGCACCTAAATAGAAGCACAGTGAAAAAGCAAAAGTCAGTAATTAGTTCTGCCTCTTATTATAATGATACAAGTGTGCCATCAGCGGATGCTGGGTTATGGTACAATGATTTCTAAAGGGAAAGCTGCTGTTGTGGGCACAGAGCAGGGAAATAAATATAATTAATTATGAAGTTGATTTCAACATAACATTTTGTAAAACATTGGCATTTATGTAACATGATCAAAACAAGCTGGCAGGATTAATAATGTGCCCTTATAGAACAGAAGTGATTTTAGCCACTGGAGTGTCCTGTACTGTTATTACCTCACATTATAATGCTTGGGCTTCGACACAGCCAATCAGGCTGCTAAGAACACAGGCTGCATTCACTCATACAAGCCTACTGTTCTGAGCACTGCACAACATTGCCCCTTTCCACGGGTTGCTGCCTGCATGCCTTTTAGCACTCACAGGGGCTCAGTTTGCTCATCGTCTGTATTTGCCAGCAGAAAGCCATTACGTGTAGAAATACATGCAGGTAGCTCCCTGCCTCAAAATGTTGGTCATTTGTAAGGCAGAGTGCAAATGTGCATGTCAAAAGGTGTCATACGTTTTCTCCTGCACATCCGAACTCTATTGTGTAAATGAATATACGCTGCCTACCGCCCCCCCTTCTCTCTACCGTAGAGATGGACGAAGACATGGAGCGGCATGAATAAAAGGTGTAAAATCCTTACACAAGCCATTTACACTTTTCTTTTACGTTACACCACGGAGCAAAATGAGCTCCGAAATGTCCACATGTGGGTGCTAAACGCTCAACTTGGTCTTTCACTCTACTACCCAGTACTGGTGAAGTCTGTGATGACATCACGTTCATCAACACATAAAATGGATTTCAACATTTCGGCATGTTTGCGGGAAGGATCAAGTGAGCTTTCAATTATTCGTTCCTTCAAAAAACAGCCTTCAGCACATGTGGCTGAACCTTTTGTGTGCTAATGATGAAATCACACTCCAGAGCCAGACAATGCTGTGGTAATGGCATTGCCAGTAGCTTTACTGAACCCGCATTTCAATTTGGCCATTATCTTGGGCAAAGGGCAATTACCAACAGGGTGGGACTGCCCTGTTGGGAAAAATTGCCTCACAGTTAAATGTGACGACTCATGGGATCACGTCACTTCTCCACAAAGGGGAGCCTTTCCCTGTGAGGATAGGAAGGTGAGCATGTTAAGCAACAATTTTATGTTATAATAATAATAATAATTCGCATTTATATAGCGCTACGAACCCTCAGGCATCTGAGTGCTGCTAATTATTACCCACAGTGTGTAGTGCTCATTTATCAATCTCGGAAAGATGAAAATCTGAGTGTGGCCTTGCCGGGATTCGAACTGGCATCGGCAGGCTCTGCACAGATGTCAAAGCGAGCGCTGTACTCGCTATGACATAACTTATGTTATGTTATATACATTTATAAAGCGCATGTCCACCCAAAGGCATTGTGGCTGCAATCCAACCCCTAGGGATGGTGGAATGCAGGAACTCACGGGGAGAGACTCCCCTCATGGGGACAAGGACTCCCTTCCCGTGATAGAACTCCTTAACCGCCTTACCTTTGAGAACATGAAATCTTCAAGATCTTCCAAGAAATAACACAAATAACTACTGTCTGTTATTGTAATGCTCCCAACTTTCCTTACATAAAACATGACAATACCAAGACATGGAGGAAGACACAAGGTGATCATGAGTCATCTCTCAAAAGTACTGAAAGAGTGATTCAAACTACTCCTGAACTAAGTATCAGCAGTACTGAGATGAGGAGGCCCCAAGGAAGCATGAAAAATGGTTCATCGACACAAAAGAAGGACTCTGGCACTCCACTGAGGAGGACCCAGCTACAGACCAAAACAAGCAGGTAGGGACTTACTGAAACACGAACGTGCCATGAAGCCTGTCAACCCCAGGAAGTTCAAACCTGGGGACAAGGAAGAGGGCAGAAGAAGATGTTCCTTGGCCGTGAGGAGACTTTGTGGAAGGCTCGGCAGATCTACTTCAGTAGTAATCTCCCTCCTCACAACAATTACCAAGAAGTTATTAAGGGTGAAGAACACCTCAGAATTGATCTAGTAACAGTGTTAAAACAATCAATGCTGAAGAGTAATCGCCCTCATCACAGTAACTAAAAAGAAGGTATCAAGATTGAAGAACATCTCAGGAGTAATCTACCTAGTCACAGTAACAGTGACAAAGACATCACGATCAGCGCCGAGACATTCGGTAGGCCAGTTTTTGCCGGTATGAAAGAAGTATATAGAGAGACCCAATCCAGTGTTTTATGTTGTGTGGCATGTACGGATGAACGTTGTGAAATATTGTGAATTGTAAACTGTTCCTGATTCATTTGTCTGATCTTTGAGGAAATCTGCAAACTGCCTCCTAATTTCATTTGTAAGAGGCTTATACTCCTGTATTTCTTCTATTTAAATAGCTTTGCGTGATATTGCAGATTTTTTATTTTATCCGCCTTTATCTTTGCATGCGGGCAGGCTACGTCTGCCACGAGAACTACATCACCCAGGTAGCCTATGGCTTAGAAGCCTGTCAGTGGCATATCAGCGCCATTAGGTAAGCCGATTTTCAGCACATTAGGTAAGCTGATTATCAGCACATTAGGTAAGCCGATTTTCACTGGTTTGCTCCCAGCGAGCACTGTGGAGCTGCACACTTCCTGTCCCTTCCTCCAAATATAATTCAGGGTTGTGGCTTTTAATCAGAGACTCAGCCTGGTTCCCGGAAATACATACAAAATTTTTAGCCAAAATCACGGGTCGCCATCTAGCTATTCACTACCAGCAACTCAGACTCATGGGCTCTAGGGAAGCTTTACACATGTCACACAATCCTTGCAGTCCCTCCAACAAACACATGATACCTACATTTGAATCTAAGCAGTGTACAGATCCTGAAATAGACAAAATAATCTCAGATTTGAAACCCACATCATGTATGTATTACCAGATTAGTCAACCTCTCATTCAGGTAAGGCTTAATCCAAAATGCACTGAAGCAGGATTGGATCACGCCACTCCTGAAAAAGAGTACCCTTGACCCAGCTGTGGCGAAAACAATTCAGCCAATTACAAATGTGCCATTTCTGCTTAAAATCTTGGACAGAGTGGCATATTTGCAACTACAGGAATTCATATAGAACAACATAATCTCAGGCTCCCGACAATCAGGCTTCACAGCCAGGCATGGAATCAAAACAGCTCTGCTGGATCGCAAGCCCAATCTGACAAGCAGACAAGGATGGAGGTCAACCATCTGTTTTAATGTTGTTAGATCTCACAGTGACCTTTGATCTCGTCGGCTACACTCTTTTGGTAGACAGATTAAAGGACCTGGCCTGTTGTTCCAAAGAGGCTGCTCTGTGGATCACCTCCTCCTTAGGACCTTGTACTGCCAGAGTGGCAACATAAGGTGCCAATGCTATACCAACAAACACTGCAGATTGCCACAGGGATTTTTTATCACCTGAATCATGTTTAATATCTATATTAAGTCACTGCTCAACCTCTTGAACCACCTGGGTGTTCAATACACCAATTACGTTGATACCCAAGTTGTCCTCGAGTTGTCTGGCAATTATACACAGGACTCTGAAGCCCTTAATGTAGTGTATAAAACCATCCAGGTTTGGATGGACTCACACTCTCTGGCAGTCAATAAGGATAAAACTGAGCTCCTCATTGTGGCCTCAGGCCTCGACTACAGATATTGAACCCTGTCTATGAAAGTGTCAACATCGCAGGCATCAGGAACACAGTAGTTAAATGTGTGTGTAAAGACTATGGGTGTGTACTTGGACACAGAACTATCTATGAGGTCACAGGTTTCTCACACTCAATCTATGTGTGGCTATGTCCTAAATCACATAAGGCCTTCCATTTCCTCCAGTAGCAGATGTCTTCTAGACACTGCCTTAATTAACACCAGGCTACATTATTGTAAAAACATATTGGTTGGAACCTCGCAAGCCAACATTCAATCCCTCCCAATGACCCAAAATGGCCCTCTTTGCACTGTTCACTGTCTTTCCAGATGAAACCACATCACGACCACCAGAAGGGCCTTACATTGACTCCTGGTCAAGCACAGAATTACACACAATCTCCTGACACTATCGTATAAATGCTGGATTTCTACAGCTCCTAGATATCTCAAAGACTGGTTGATAGTGAGTCAGTCTAATCGAAACTTGAGGTCCAGGGATAACTTCAAAATGGTGCAACCACAGTTTAAGCTGGCCAAATTTGGTGGCGTAAGCTTTAAAGTACGGGCACCAAAAGCATGGAATAGTCTCCCACTCACATTGAGAGCTCCTGGCTCTCACAGACTTCAAAAGATTGGTTAAAACTCATTTGTTCAATCTTAAACCAGGCTGAATTGAATCTGCTCTTGCTCTCTACCTTCCCACTGATATGACCCCCAACATGTCACTGTATTTGTCTACGTCCCGATTGTTATTTGTGCAGCCAGAGTGCCATGGACATGCAGTGCTTTAAAATAAATAAATAAATAAATACATAAAATAATAATAATAATAATAATAATAATAATTATAATAAAAATAAAGAGCAATCTCCCTCATCACAGTGCCAGTGCCAAACTTACCATGAATGAGCAGAGCATCAAAAGAAAGCTTACTCATCAGAATAATCAAAAGGAAGATTGCAACAGCAAAGAGTGCCTCAGGAAAAATCTCCCTCATCACAATAATCATAAGAGAGATATTGAAATTCAAGGAAGTTACAAGAGTGGCCTCTTTAACAAGCGTGCTGTGAAGAATAGCGCAAGAATCCAAGATTACTTCAGGAGCGATCTTGTTTGTATTCCTTGTTTCATTGCTCAAGGATAAGACCAGAGAAGCCCAAGACTGTACGTTGTATTGAAAAGGAAGAACAGTTGGACATGTGAACAAGCCAAGGAAAGTCCCTGTGAGGAACTACAAAGAGTCTTGAAGGTTGTCACCAGAGATTATTCTGAAAACATCCTTTTAAAGTGATACATTTTGACCAGGAGAAGGGAGTTGTTCTGTTGGTCACACGTTTGGTTGAATCAGAAGCTATTTCAAAAGATTGTTAGAAACAGCCCTAAAGCTGAACCAGCTAAATCAGGAGAAGGGAGTCATTCTCCTGGTGATCTTCAGTTGTTTAGAGTGCTTTTATTAGTGGTAGGGTCAGAGTAGGAGTTCTGACCACTCCTTTTGGACATAGGACAGACATTTTAGTTGACAACCACCCTGATAATGTGCATATAAAATAGAATTAATTCAGTTAGGTAGGGAAAATTCATTAGCTGTAGGGAGAGAAAGGTGTGTTTCCTTTTTGTTAAATACAACTGCTAAATTGAATTGCCACCTCTTTGTCCGACTCCTTCTTCTGACTAACCACAGAAAACAAAGTGGTAAAAGAGAGTGATCGGTTGAATATGTGTACCACCACACATCATTCTCTGTCCAGCATCACACCATGCACTCAGCCATTGATGACGGGGTGCAGGATCAAATGGCATGGCAGTGTAAAGGCATACCATACATTTCAGGAGAGAAAAAGCAAACACAATTAGAAGTCAGCCTGCATGCTTTATGTATGCCCCCTCAGAACATTTTCCTGATTCTCCCTTGCACGGCCCTGGACTGTTGTGTTGTGCTCATACCCAGCTCACAGTTCTACAAAACAGACAACTTTCAGTGTTTAGTGGAAGGAGGAGGTATGAGGGGTGTGTGAATAGAACAGTGGCAGGATTTTTGCACTGTGAGGTGCATCAAATGAGGCCTCTACCAGGACTTTTGATTGCATTCGGAAAATTGTGATGGTCTGGGCAGTAGAAGATGGGCACAAAAAGATGCTAATTGGGTGTAAAATGGATTTGACTGAACTTGATGGAAAAAACTGTATTGTGCCTAGCATTATTCAGTGGCAAATACATTATAAAATACAGCCTGTACAAGAGAGATTTTCCTGCTATATTTCAAAAGTGCATCTCAAATATCTTAGCATGAAATTATATGGATTCAAGGTCAACCACAGAGACACAAATATACTGCAGGTTTACACAAGGGCATTACATTATAACAAGTAATAAGGTCAAGAGGTACATTGACCATTAAGGTGTGGCCTTCTATTAAAATGCATTATTATATTGGGTGATTTTGAGTCCAATAATATGCAGTTGCAATTTGGTTGTCGAAATACGTCAGCACATGTGTGTTGGCAGACAAGCAGAGCCTTCACTTTAAGGACCAGGCATGCGATTTGTGTATTTCACAAAAAATAAGGCCTATCATTTTCAACTGAACTACATATTAAGCATACATTTCTGTTGACACAATTATTGCTCTTTTTTCATTGAACTGATATTCTATTAGTTTGCCCTCTGTCAATGTCAGTGTCTAGCTTCTCTTGGAGATGAGTTTTTTTTTTTTTAAATCACATTACATCTGCTCAGCTTCTTTTCTTCTGTGCTGGCCTTATAGTGAAACCAGCTAAGCTCACAACATTTATTGGCCATTGCTGATATAATATTTGCCATATTCTTACCCTACTGAAGATGAGCTAAAATTAATCAATTGAATTAATTCATCTTTTATAACGTGCTTAATACCAGAGACCAGGATTCAAACCTGTGTTGCTCTGCATTGCATAGTCTTCCAAGATAAACATTTTGCGCCTGAGCAATCCTCCCGGCTAAGACAATATTTTACCTTTCACATCCTTAACATTGCTTGGAGAGGTGTGACTGGCGCATGGATGGTTGAATGACTAGCAATGAATTACAGGGCATAACATTGTTTCACTGACCTCAAGTTTGTCATCTCTAATATTTGCATGTGTCAGGACTACAGGAGGAAATGCATTTTTTCTTTATTTATAATAATTATTCTTATGTTTCTATGTTTCTAAGCATCAGTTAAAGAATGTTTTCATGTCACGGCATTGCATGTTGATGTTTTATTTACCTACTTTCCTGAGGTACTGTGCACTTGGAACATGTAGAAAATGCATCATTTGCTACACAATTGTGTATCACAAGTGAAACCTCTAGCTCAGAGCAACTGACAAGTTTACTATTGGACAACAAAATTGTTGTGGGCCTACCCTCATAAAAATGTATTAGTGACATCTGATTGTTCTGCCATTTTTGACATATGTGTTGCTATATTTTTAATGATGGGCTGAACCCCCACACCCTACTCCCATGCCCCCACCCTCCCACTACCCTAAAAATTAGATGTACCCTTATGCTGTACCCCCCCCTAAATATGCATCAAAAAAATGTGGCAAAATGGCTGTATCCCCAAATGCAATAAATTGGACACAATCCAGAAGAGCTGGTACCATAAAGTCTAAGAAGCTATTTTTCTTACACTTGTGTAAATGATTAACATTGTAAGTCATCAATGTCTTCCCAATACATTGTTATCACTAAAATGGCAATATAGTGCCTTTGTATCTTTAAACTCATGTATAGAAACATTAATATTTCTCTCACTCTTTTTTTGCATTAACGTGTCTTTATTTTCTTATTGAAATATTATATGAGCATTAGATATATTATAATTAAAAAATAAGAAGTCCCTAATAATGTAGTTGAATATAGTCCTAGCAGCCTACTCTTCTCTTATTCAGTTCTGGAAATCCAAAACCAACAACCAATCAACAATATATACATATAGCCATATAATATATGGCACAGTAAAGCTAGAAATACACTCACAATACTGTGGTCGAGTCATATGCTGTTATTCCAACCACTCTATCTCCATTATAGGGAATGGGCAGAAATCCCATGACTCCTAAGGGCACTGACTGAAAAGAAATCTAAAGCGATGAATCAAATACACATGCAAAACAGTAGCATCGTTTTCTCCCTCCCTTGCAGAAATGTTTATGTATTAGTCCACTGATCCTGCGTAGGAGAAGTCAAAGAAGGAACAGAGTGTTTCGAAATGTGCTTTACACAGACTTGTACCTTGCTGTGGCTTCTCCAAACATTGGGTGATAGTTATCTTAAGAGCTATCGAATAATTATGGCCACTCTTGGTTTGATAAGTCAGTGGAAAACAACATATTAAAGTCAAAGTCAAACCCCAAAACTTTAGAAACAAGAATACATGTATAATTTGAAAAAATTGCCAAGAAGGCAATAATTGTAGGATCATTCGAAAAATTGACTTTGCTCTCGTGAATATATTAGAATAGATGCTACTGTCATCTTTACCAAGCTAATTAATTTATTTCAGCTCTTCACTATATGGAATATACTCACCAGGCGTGTATGACACCCCTTTAGAGCTTACTAAAATGGGTTGATTTAATGCGTATCTTAACATCACATGTTTCCTAAAAGCCAATCCAACTCAAGTAGTGTCATTGTAATTATCTCTACAAGCATTTGGCTGTCCTTGCCGATGCATTACAATGGTTATTATTTATACAATGGAAGTAATATTGTAATCCCCCCACCATATATTGCCAGGAGCTAACTGGATTTATCTAACATGGAGGAATATGTGAACTAATTTATTTCCTCAATTAAACTTATTTTCTCATATAAACTATCAGCAGTTTACTGCCTATACTAGCATGGAATGTTTTGTAAAAAAACTAAGTGATTGAAATTGTGAGCAGGAAAGGTAATACAATAACTGCTTCATTCGCACTTTTTCCAGTCGTCTTTTTTTTAATTGCACTTCCATTTGTTCATATAATGGAAAAATATTAATTATCCAGTGGATTGCAGCATGTGTATAGTAACCTTGGATATGAAGAATTGTAAAATATGAATATTTATTACTTGTTCTCATAGCTGCTGTTTTTTTATTTGTTAATATATTAAGCAACTCTAGCAATTAATTACAGCACCAATGAAATTGAGTCGACAGGTAATAATGCAAAAACTTTTTGAGCTAGATCGAAATTTTGAGAAGCCTACCTTCCGGACTAACGAAGACTGTAGCACGGTGCAATACGCCTTTGCAAATACAATTATCACTGCCCGTAACAAAATGTCTAATTCCATGACCAAAAGCATTCAACACAATATTCAGACACAGAGAAATATTAAAGACGTGGGTTTTTCTCTTTAAACCAATAACCGAAGCAGAGATACTTATCTTCCTCAGTTCTATGTGCCCTACTTCCTGCTCTAGTGAGATCCTCCCCGCTAAATTCATCTTGCGCCACCCTGGAGCTTTCGCCCCTTTCCTGGCACACTTTGTCAATGCCTCTTTCAGCCATGGTTCTGTTCCTGATTCTATCAAGCAGGTAGTAGTTACACCTCTGCTAAAAAAAAAAAAACTGGTCTGAATACAAGAGACCCTTACAACCTGCATCCCATCACAAATACCCTCTTTTTAATGAAAAGTTGTAGACAAGGTAGCAACTTTCCAGCTCCAACAACATCTTGAGGACTCTGGTATTCTTCACCCTAAACAATTGGGTTTCGGAGCAAATCTTGGAACAGAAACTGCTTGACTCGAACTCTAGACTCACATGCTAGAGTTTCTGGAAGAAAGCGGGTCTGGGATGCTGATACTCTAATATCTGTCAGCCGCCTTTGACCTGCTTGACCACCAGAGCCTTCTGTACACTCTGGCTACCATCGGCGAGTGTTCTGGAAAGGCTAAAATTTGGATTGGCTTGTTCCTGAGTATGCTGGAGCAATGCATCTTCTGGTGTTGAGCCAATATCTTGTGGTGTCCTGCAGGGCTGTTTGTCCTTAACTTTATATAATCTATACAAAAAAACCTCTGCAACCTCCTAATTACCCATGGTTTACATTTTACAAACTATGCCTGATGGAGTTGAGTGGAGACTACCCAACTGACTCAGCTAAACTAGATCACATTTACAGCTCGGTAAAAAGCTGGATGTCCAGTAATTGGATGTGCCTGAATATTTCCAAGACAGAATTGATGATTATTGGATCCACGCAGGCCAGAGCAAAGTGGAGCTCAGAGTCCTCCCATGTGCACATTGAGGGAAACCGTATAAACATCTTGCAGAAGGTTAAGACGGGTGTTTACGCTGAAGCCTCTCTTGGCTCTGATGCACATGTAGACGGAGTGGTTGGTGGCACACAGTACCATTTTAAGGTGCTGAGACTTGCCAAAGCTTTCCTGTCTTCTAAGATTCTTCAAACACGGGTCAGAGCTATTGTCGTGCCACACTTGGACTACTGGAACACCATACTGCTTGTGGCGAACAGAAATTGTATAAACAGGCTTCAAATACTGCTAAACAAAGATGTTTAATTCATTTGTGACATCTCAAAGAGGGAGCATAATTCTAATACTAGTAAAAATCTTCACTGGCTGAAAGTGCCCGCAAGAATCCATTTCAAGGCTTTCTGTTTGATCCATAAATGTTTCAATGGCACAGCTCCTTTCTACCTCAAAGACCTCAAAGATCAGGTTACACTGCCCTTAGACCACTCCGCTTGAGTAACTGTGGGCACTTGTACGTGCCCGTCCTCGCAGCTCGAGCATGGAACAAGTTGCCAATTGATCTGCGTTTGGTACCACGTCATCTGGTGTTTCGGAAACGTTTGAAGACTCTCTTGTTCAAATAATCTGCCCCCTGCTCTACATACCGTTGAACAATCTGCCGTCTCCTGGTTAATTCGAGCCATGTGTGTATTTTCTGTGTTGTCCCATTCTTTTTAAGTCGATTGTCTGTTTGTAAGCACCCTGATGGCTGCGGACTTTGGTGCTATACAAATAAATAAATAAATAAATAAATACAATGGCCCATTTTGAAATGAAAAATGATCTGATGGTGTGTTTGAATACTTAATGACTTGAATGTAAAAACAGCCATGTGAATCACATTTCAAACATTTGTACTGTTTGATTCAGTAAATAATATGTTTTAAATCAAAACGAAGACCTGCAAATTATATTTGGCACAGGCGAATCTATTCAGAATGATTAGTCATTAGCAATGACAAAGCAAGTCTTGAATGTTGAAATGAAAAATTATAGAGGCTATAAACCCTGCATGCTATATAGCTATTGATTTCGTGAATGTCATGTTGCAGGCCTCATGCATGTGTGCTTGGCAGGTTTGAACATTACAAAAGCCACAATAAGCCACTGAGTATGGGTTTGCCACAGAAAAAATGTAATTAAATATGTCAGGTGTCAAATCCAATAGTAGCATGGTTTTTAACTTACCATGAAAGCCATTCGTATATTGTTCAGATACGAAATGCCTATCTTTTATTGTTATGTTAAAGAGGCACATGGTTTGCTGCTTGCAACAACAAAGATGCTTCAGAGTCCATCTCTTGGAGTGGGTAATAAATCCAATGCAGATAAGTGAAAAACAGTAGAAATAGGTAACTTCTGAAGATCTTTTGGAATGCAGAAGTCCTGAATACTTTCCTGGGCAAGACGAAGCTAAACAGTGGCAGAAATTAAACTCTTCACGGATTTATTATATTTCAGTAAAGTTGTTGTTAGCAGAATCATCAGTAGAGTGATACCATTATTTATTCTGTTTTAAGAGTGGGTACATGTTGTTCTACATTTATTATGAGCAAAATTGGAGAAGGCACGTGGGTCCGATTCAGATGCTCAAATTGATTAAGCTAAATGGACCAAGATTAATTGCATTCAGACAGCGGAGAAGCATGAAAGAGAAGCTTTGTACCTTCTTACTCACTTGTTGGTTTAATGTGAACTTGGCTGGATTGAGCTTTAGAAAACGGTATTTATAAGCATTAAACTTACACCTGGATTTCTGGACATGGAAATACCATTAAGGGGAATGATGCAGATTGCCATGAAACTCTACATTATACATGAAATATCTCCAGTCAATGTGTGATGTTCCTATAAGTTGAAATTGATTGAATTATGCAGAATGCACCAGGAGCAGGCCCTTCGGATACCAACAGCCTTCCTATGGTGTGGTTGTGCATGCCTGGAAATATATTCTTGGAGACAGGAAAGAGTAAACACATTCCACCCCACAAATATTCCACTAACTACTTTCCATTATTTTTGTTGCAGCTGGATTAATTCCTGCAAGGTATTTCAGGTATTTAAATGGCTATTCATCAGAGTGAGCTTCCACAATTTAATACAAGCATGGATGGCGCAACACAGACTTTGTCTAAACAGTGACAAAACTGAGCTGCTAATCCTTGGTACTCACGCTAAACTGAACAAACTTAATACTGCCTTCAAATCTTTCACTATAGATGGCAACACCATCACTGTCTCTAATAATACGAAAACACTTGTTATCTACCTTGACGCCACCTTATCCTTCACCAGACAAACTAACGCGGTGGTAGCGGCATCTACATACACTTGGAAATTAATCACCGTTTGCAGACCTTTCATCACTACACCCAATTGCATCACGCTTGCCAGGACCTTGGTTCTGTCCAAAATTGATTACTGTAACGCCTTTTACTTCGGGACTAGCCAAAAAAACATCAACAAGCTACAAATAATTCAAAAAAACGCCATCAGGGCAGCCCTGAACATCCCGAAGAAGTCTCACATTTCTGACACCAGATGCAACCTGCGTTGGCTACCGGTTGAGCAGAGAATTTCACTCAAAACACTTGCCCTAATACATAAAGTCAGGGCTAACCTCGCTCCAGCATACCTTACCAAACAACTTTCTTCACATTCGTCCTCAAGACCACTTAGAGCTACCCAAGCACATACAATGTCCATTCATACTTCAAAGCTCTGGGGGCGCTAGCTTCCCAGTCCATGGGTCCAAGTTATGGAACACGCTCCCTGCCTCCCTCAGATCAGAACCTTCCTTCCATCCATCTATTCAAGTGCAACGCTGGCTTCAGGACTTTGACTCAGCGATAGCCTAGCTTCTTTATAGTGACTTCAGAAGGCCTGCTCTCCCCACATGAGCATCTGCCACACTATCTTCCCGGATTGTATTTTCCTACTAAATAATGTGTATTGAATTAGTATACTGTGTACCACTGTCACTCTACTTTGGTTTCTATTACCTTACTTAACTTAGTTGATATTGAATGCTGTAACCGGTTGGAAAATGTTCTATATAAGCTGTGTAACCTGGATATGCATGTGCCCAGTTGCCCCAGGGCCAGGAGCATGTTACAAATAAAATAAATACAAATACAATCCCTTTAGCAAACTCATGAACATACATGAGGATGTAATGTGTTTCTTCTCACATAGCTAGACTTGAAAAAATACCTTTAGTGCATTAGAGCATATTTGTTAAGCAACATTGTAACAGTTTTATCCCCAAATGAGGCCAGTGGAATACCTTGCAAAGCTTCCGAGTTTCTAGCGATCCACTACCAATGAGCCTGTGAAAGCCTTAGGATTCCTGAAGTAATAGGGCCAAATCCCTGTGAGGTGGTGTGTAAGATATTTAGTGGTTGACCTGTAGAGCACCATTTGGGAACGTATACCTCTGGAATGACATATAGGGCCAGGATTGTATGTGAACGCATCTACCCTTATTGCAATGTCCACTTCACTTAAACTACCTTTAGAGGCAGGCATCAAAGAAGCATCCCCAATTAACTCCCTTTGGCAGACTATTTACTGGCATTGCATGGCCTCTTCTCTTACCAATGAACTCAAAACGAAAAATGGTTTTCTCTCTGGTCATCTTTGTGCTGGCTTTACTCCTCAATTGAAACACACCCTTATCCCTGGGCAATAAACAGGTTGTGTATCTATTTTTCAGTCATAAACACTTCCTGTAGCTAAAACCCCTTTAGAAGATGATTGAGTCTTTAGCGGAATGGAAAAACAATTCTGACTGAGAGGCGATTTACAACTACTGTCACTCCAGGACACCAGACTGGTATAACACCCTGTATTCAAATGGCTGATGCAAGTTCAGGACCTCAACCTCAAAAATATTTGATCTGTCATATTGCTGTTCTCCACAGATGATGTAGTAAAGATTGCACACTGCACTCTCAGCCACTCACACAGTCACAAGAGAATGGATCACTTCTCACCACCTAACATATTTTCGAATACTCATGACATCCTGAAGAGAATGTATGTGCTTGCAATAGATTATAAAACAAGGGTAACATTAAATTCATCAGTAAGTATTTCAAATGTCATGTACTCATGTTGGCATTTATGGGCTGGCAACTGGCCAGATCTACTAAGAATGTTGATAATGGGATTGCCAAGCTCTTAAATCCAACATCACCTGCTACAGAACGTTTGTACTAATGAAATTTGCTTCACAATCTGCATCTATTGTAGGGCAATTTTACAACCTTCATATCTGATTTGTGTAGGAACACTCGAGAATGTTTGCTTGATGATGGAGTGGGGAATGCAAAAAGTTAATTGGTCCTGAAATAGGGGAGAAAGTGGCCATTGAACCAATATAGGAGGTGGTTCTAGTGTAGTGTACAGTATCTGAGGCTCAGACTGCGGGTTCTAACAAGGGCAATTGAAGCCTCTTGCTCCTGTTCCTACTTAGAAGCACAAAGGGAATTTTATTGTGTATCCTGTGCAGAAGAATCTTTTTTCTTTAAAGTATTCTGGTTGATGGGTAATGTGATGAATCAGGGTATTCATTATTCACTCCTTCTCCCCAAAGGGAAGCTGCCCCCTTTGAGGCTAGGGAGCTGAGGCCTCTCTGCAAGACCATCCCTAGTGGTCTGGGCAAGCAGGAACTCACTGGGAGAGACTCCACTTAGGGGACAAGGTCTCTCGTTCCTATGAGGAACTATCTAGACCACCCCCCATCGTTTATTTATATAGCTGAATGTAAGTATGTGTGTGTGTATGTTTGTCCAGCTATACAAATCAACACGGTTAAACCCACGTCTACCAAATTTTGCATGGATTCCTCTTTTTTCCAGGGCAAGATGGTAGTCTATATTTGGATGCAAAAATATTATATGCAAAAACAATGTCTATGCGGGTGTGTGTATGTTTGTCCGGCTATACAAATCCACACAGTTGAACCTACTGCTACCAAATTTTGCATGGATTCCTCATTTGTCTGGGGCAAGATTGTAGTCTATGTTTGGATGCAAAAAATGTACTTCGTAGACACCCTCATTTACTGATGCTCACCCTGATTCACTACAGTAGGTACTAGAAGGAGGCAACATTTGGAAAAGTGTGTGAAGTTAAATGATCGATATGTTGGTTATTTCTTTAAAATGTATTACTACTGTATACAGTTCTAAACTGTTTATTAAAGCATTTTTAAAGTGAACTAAAAAAGAGATTTCTTTTTTTATCACGCCACTCCAAATATAGGAAATGGCCAGGTTACAGTTTATACCAATTCATTCACGAGAAGAGAGCACAATCAATCTTTCTTGGGCATTTTCTCAAATGAGCTCAAGCCATTGAGTGACTGAAACACGCCGAACAAATAAACAAACATCACTTGGAAAAGCTCCATCTGATGCAAAGTGAAAATCAATATCAAGAGCTTCTGAAACACAACAGCAAACAGCTGCACAGCTTGCTGACCAGAGGACAAGAGCAACTTTCTCCAGGGCAAATGAGTTGGTAAATCTAACTGAAGCAAGACTTGCTGACATGAGGACAAGAGCAACATCCTCCTGGGCACACGAGACACCAGAGCAAACTGAAGAAAGACTTGCTAACAAAAGGACAAGAGCAATGGCCTCCAGTGCACATGAGACACCACTCGATCAGGACAGGGGCAACTCTGGGTACCCCAGCTAGTATTAACATATATGGGACCATCAGATATGAAGAACATTGTAAGTATCGGCTGAAGGAAAAACTCAAATATCTCATTACGCACATGGAGGAGGATCTGTCTCGTTAAGGAGAAGCATACATTTAACTGAGAAGGATAGGCTGAAGAGGGAGAGCATGCTGAGTAGAGGCAAGGCACAGAGGGAGAGAGAGAAGAGCATAAGCCGGGGAAACACCCATACAACATGACACCTGGAGGAGGCGGAGCTGAGGATCATCGCGGAGCCCATGACTTTCAGAAGAGTCCTGAATGCCAGAGGGAGATGTGGAAGGTCTCTTGAGAAGCAGAGGAAAATGGAATCCTCATCCCATTGATGGTCTGACCACGACGACTTTGTGGTGGGCAGTGTGCCAGTCAAACAGTGCTGAAACCATCCAGCTGGGGGTCAACGAGATGCACTATGACTCGCATCCAAACCCAGTTGCAATGAGAAAGAAGTCCGAGAGTGGGACACTGACAACAACAAGAAATACTAGAACCAGAACGGAAGAGCCCAATAACGTTCCCCTGCAGAATGAAAGTTTACGGGGAGAATGTGAGAACCATGAGGCCGCCGGGACATCGTTACGAAGCAACAGAAACTTGCCTCAGCGAAATTGGTGAGATACTGAATATAAAGCCATTAAAGTGGAACTGTGCTAATCTGATGTATCTGATAATAATCTTGAGAGAGGGACCATTAACCAATGGGAACAAATACCTTGGAAGAGGGGAACGTACTCCACGGTTTAAGAAGTCAAGAGTAGACTAAACCAGAGAAAGATGTCTATAAATATGAATGGGAACTAAAACCCACTGAACCACATAAGAGGAGAGATAATCAAAGTGAGCAATCCCAGGAGAAGGGGAATTTCAAGGCACTACAAAATATACCCAATCTATGACGTTCTGGAATACATACAAGCTAGGAAGTCATACAATCCTAGCTCAAAATCTAAGAAAGAGTGATATAAAATACTGTGGAAAGACTGTGCCTAAAGAGGTGACGAAACCCAAGTTCATTGTGAAAGAGTTACATGGTCTTGTCCAGAAGGTGGCAATGAACTATTTACAGATGTCATATTGAAGAGAACATTGTCTGTAAGAGACAAGCCGGAGAGAGGAGAGATTCTCCTAGGATAAGTTAAGTTTGTTAAAACAGTGGTATTGTCAGGTAGAAATAGTTTTGGACCGTGGACATATTCATTTGAGACTTCCTGATGAAAGGCCAGCACCTTTAGATACTATATAGGCAGGGACCACCCTCTAGCGATAGGGAAGGTTATGCCTTATCTTTATTATTTTAATATATACCAGTCAAAAGGTCTTCCAAGTGTCTGCCTACTTCTTTTAACCTGCAATCAACAGCAGGTAATTCTTCCTATGAACGTCTAACATGGTTTACTGTCCCATAAGGCTTAGTTCCTGGTCCTTTACTGTGCTAACCTTTTAATGCTCCTCCCTCTTCTATCATTTATTTTTTGAGCAAGACTGTCAAATCTATCAGATGATGTTCACCTTTTTAACCTACCATTCTTCTGTTGATTACATCCATGCTTCTATCTCTGGCTGACTTTCAGCCACTAAACTCTGGATGCTTGCCCATTTTCTTGATTTAATGTATCTATGATAACAAAATGTTCTTTCCCACACCCTCCCCTCTCTATTGTTGATTATGTGCCCTTTTCATGCCTATCCTAAGCCCCCACCCTTTTCTTCTTCTGATCACAATATCACAATCATGGCATTATATGTGATTCTTCACTTTCTTTTCACTCTCACATTTCTTCTCTTGCTCTCTCTTGTCTCTTCCCTGTCTACAACATCCCCAAGTTGTGACCTTTCCTTGCCTTCTTTGTTAACAAGTGTTTTGTTCTTACACAGGTCCTCCTCAGTCTTGACTGATTCAGGGCAAGATGTAAAGATGGAACATAAAGGAGAGTGTTGCAAACTCTTTTGTAGATGCGATCATTGACACAATGTGTCCATACCACCAGTCCAGAAGTGGTTTGGTAGAGCCCTGGTGGGTTCGCAATTGCAGGAGAAGAAGCATGATATATCCTGTTTCTATTACAAGTCATGCTCCTATGAACATTGTTATCATAGAGAGAGCTGTGTCTAGCTACAAGGAGGTACATGGAAAAAGTTGTGTACCTCTTTTTCACTGTACATTTTGGGCAAAATGCATGCATTAAGTACAAGCATCCTGTAATAAGACATGCCAATGGCATATTTTTCACAGCATTGTAAGGGTCTGGGTTTCTGATAGATCATACGATTTTCTTTAAATAACAAATATCAGTTCATAGAGTGCACTTCACTTCAGTGAATCCAAAATGGTCTGTAGAGAGCATTGGTAACAGCACATGTGATAATGTGTGGACATTTTGAATAAAGTTGTGTTCCTATCAAGGTCATTCCCCAAATGCCATTTATAACTTCCAATCTATGCTGGTGGTTATTATGCAGATGTGATTTCATGGTATGAGAGTATTATTATGTTTTTGCATTTGTAGAACATACCTGATATGTGTTTATATTTGAATAAACTCTTTCTGGACAATGAGTGGGGCTTACTTTAATGAACACTAAGTCTACAAACAGTACATTATAGTATTGATGTAACCTGTGTGACAAGGCCTGCTTTCAGGCCCTATATGTCAGGAGACGGAGGGGGGAACCCCATCCCTACCCCCTCCAATGGTGCGAGAATGCCTTCTGGCAGCCCAGCTCCCAACCTCTCCTTACCTGGTGGGGTCTGCTCTTATCCAGGACAAGGAGGTCATGGGAGATGTAGACATGGTGATGGAGCAGAATACTGGAGCAGCGGGTTCACAGCTGGAACCGCAGCTGAAGCAGGAGCTGCACTGAGGAGCCAGGGAGGATGTTCATGTGAGAGGCCGGCGCTGAGACTGCTGTGCTGGACCATCGGGAGAGGTGAGGTGCCAGCAGGACCCCACAGGACACAGTGGCAGTGGCCACATCAGCAAGGACAGGAGATGAGGCACCACAGGAAGAACTGCAAGTTGGCACAGCAGTCTGGAGCAGATCGCAGCTCCAGCAGACATTGCCTTCTGCAGCCAGCCTGCCTGCTGCAGCCTATGCCCAGGCAAATTCCCACTAAACCAACAGCAATTTGTGGTTATTAACAACAGAGAGCTACAAGTAGGCCTCAAGAATAGGGAACAGCAGTGCCCTAAGGGCCATTGTGTTACACATACCCTGAATGCAGCAAGCAGAGTGTTCCAAAAAGGGTGTGTGGCTTAAATCCCTTCTCAACCATCTCCCACCTCCCTGTCTTACGCCCTGGAGTCAGGCAAGTGATTGGGCAGCTAGAGGTGAGCAATCATGGGTGGCAGTGGATAATTTAAGGAGTGGGAGGAAAGGGTTTAGTGTGGTGGTGTAGTGAATGAGGGCAGTCTCGTACAGTGAAGGCGGAAAGACCAGAAAGTGGACTGAGTCGAGGCTGGTATTGGGAGAGGGTCCTGAGGAGTGATTATGCATGTATGAGGAAGTTGTAGCAGAAGTGGAGAGAGGATGTAGTAGTGTGAAGAGGGTAGCAGGTGAAGTGGGTAGCAATAGTCAAGGTAAGATATAGCAGCATAGCAAGAGTGGTATAGAGAAGTAGCAGAAGGAGAAAGTTAGTAGTAGTAGCAATGGAGAAGTAGTGGGAGTGAGAAGTGCTGGTAGTGAGTGGTAGTGGAAGGTAGTGTGTAGTAGTAAGGAAAGAGAAAGAGAAAAGTCATTGTAGCAGTAGTGGTAGTGAGGAGTGGTAGAAGTGGTATTTAGAGGAATTGTGGCAGTGTTAGAAGTGGCAGAGGAGAAGTGGTAGTAAGGATAACTGGTAATGGAGTAAAGATAATAATAGTGAAGAGATAGTAGTGGTAAAGAAGTGAAGTGGTAGAAGAGGTGGAGTGGTAGTAGAAGAAAAGAGATAGTAGTAGGTGGAGTAGTAGAATGATTGGACGATGAAGTAGTAGTAGTGAGAGGAGGAGTAGGTGAAGGAGGAAATTTGCCATTAAATCCTACACAACCTGACAAATGCATTCTTTATAATGCACCTTTTGCCATAATCTGTGCAATGGTTTTCTTGGTGGTGATCCTCCAAGGCCCTCGCTAAAATTGCCTGTGCCTATGTTTTGTCCCACACTGACCATGATGCTCTTCCTCTTTAGGCACCCTTCACTACATATATTGAGAGATGGAGTCTTTTGACTTCAGATTCTTAATTTGAACCAGATTTTCACTTAAACCAAACTCAAACTCTCCCTCTGTTCTCATCCTCCTCAATCTGTCCTCGATGTGGTCAATCATGCCACCCTCATAAATCGGCTCACTGGTTTGGATGACCTCTTTCCTTTTTGATAGGCCCTCCCAGGTTCAACTGGGCCCTTTTCTCTCCTCCACCTCACTCTCTACTTGCGGTGTCCCTCAGAGTTATATCCTCTCTCTGTGGCTTTTCAAAATCTACCTTGCCCACTTGATTTCCATTGTCTCTCCTCATTCCCAGTGTTATGCTGATGACACACAGCTCACCTTTAAGCTTCCTTCCTCTACCTCCTCTCCATCCTCTTTCATTCCAGATTGTCTGACTGCTATTCAGGCTTGTGCTGCAAACAATCTCTGCCTTAATGCCAGTAAAACCGATATCCTCCTCATTGGGACCCCTCCCCGTTCTTCCCTCCTACTCTCTGGCTTCCCTCTTTGGGCCCCCTCCCCTTACCCTCGTCTGAGGTAAAAGAAAAACTGGGTTTCATCTTCGACTGCTCTCTCTCCTTCTCCCTTCACATCACAGACCTTGCCAAGAAGGCCCACTTTCAGCTTAACCTCCTCAAAGCCATTCTCTCTTTCCTCACCTTTCCCCAGAAACTCAATGTCTCCAGCGCTCTGGTCCTCTCCAGGCTGAACTACTGCAACAGACTCTTCCCCAATCTGCCTCTTTCCTCCCTCCACCCTCTTCAACTAATCCAAAATAAGACTGCAAGACTTATCCTTGGCCTCAAGCCCAGGGACCACATCTCTGCAGCCCAAAAATCTCTCCACTGGCTCCCAGTTGCTGCAAGGATCAAATTCAAGACCTTCTGCAACATCCCCACGGCTTTCTGGGACCTGGGACCTCACTACATCCAACTTTCTCTCCCTAAATACCTCCCTGCTAGAGTCCTTCGGTCCTTAGCTCCAACTTCCTGCAGATCAGATGTTTCTCCAAGTAGAGGGTGGGGCGTAGATCTCTTTCTTTGGCAGGAGCCTCCCTCTGTAAAGGCCTTACTGCCCCTCTCAGACTTGGGCCAGATCTCCTCAAGTTCCAGAAGTTTCTCAAGATTTTACTTTTTTCCTCCTCCTTCCCTCTCCCTTGCTAATGTCCCCCTGCCGCTGTGATTGGTTGCCTTGTGCCTTATGAGTCTTACAGGGGCCAAAGTGTCAAGTGGCCTGCTACAATTACGAAATCAATTTTCCATATCTTCACTCGTGCCAACTCCTTCCTCCCTTCTTTTAATTCAGGCCATAGACACTATAATTTCAAATGTTTTTCTCTTTATGAACTTGCTCTGACATTTTAAGTCACTCCGGCCCATTTTCATACTGCCACTAAATTGCGATGCCTAACCAATCCATGTCCATGCTCTTTATACACAGAGCTTGGGGACAGAACTTAAAGACCACTTCTCCTGAGCGCGTGTGCATCAAATGCAAAGACATCTTCACACGCTTTTTATTTTCATGCAGGGTGGAGATGTTAGAATCCAGGTGGATTTCCACCAGGCTTTTGCACATGCCAAAACCAGGCAGAATACAACATGATTCATGCAACTGCTGTCTGCCAGACATGCAGCATTTCCGACTGTTTTAGGGGTGGTTTGTCCTTGAGGCATATATTCGTACTTGTGCACAGTACGCCTATAACAATCAAAATTGCATGGAGAGGTCAGCTTTACGTACGTGTAAGCATAAGCTGTCTTCTCCAGGGATGTCATTTCACCAAAATGCCAGGGGTAGCAGAAGTGACATCACATGACCCTGACCTCTGATGACATCACAGGAAGTGATGTCATTTGACCCCACCCAGAAGTTATATCACAGGAAGCGATGGAAAATGACCTTTCACCCCTTGACAGAACAGGAAGTTCCATCACATAGCATTGTTCCTAAGTACACTATGAAAAATATGGTTACGATATCACTAGAATGTGATGTACATTTCATACAAGAATGGATCACCATATGAGTAGTTAAGATCAGTGTGTGTAGGCCCATATTACCAAATTACTGTGAATGCAAGCAGACGTCCATGGCCAAATGATAATGATGTGCTATTATATAGCACTTACGCTTAAGCACTTTATATAGAACAAATATATGTACAATATTACCCAACCTGTGTTGGTACTCATTTATCAACTTCAGAAGAATGAAAGGCTGAGCTGAGGTGTTTAAGAACAGACTAAATCAGTGACTCACCCCCTGAAGTGCCTGAAATAAACCTTTAATGAGCCTAGTAATTATTGTATAGAATTCCAGAAAGACAAATTATTTGTTATTCCTATTCTTTCTTATTTAAGGTCACTGCTAAAAGTTTTAAACATGTGGAACGCCAGTTTTTATTTTTTTATTTTTTTTAAGAGGCCTGAACAAGAAAGCCAGCCACTCCAGAAGCAAAGAGTGACATGGTGCTGGCAACAGACCAGGAGGTTGCATTAAAAAAAAAAAAAAAAAAGTTTTAAAACTTTTTTTTTAGTGTTAGCAAAGGGAGACCACAGGGGTAACAAGGGATACCTCGGGGGTCGCAGTTGTGACCCCTAGCAACCCCTAATTTACGTCCCTGGTTCTCTCAGTGGAATTTAATGTTCACTTTTAATTAAATGACCCTCTGTGCTCGTTCTTGTTTATCCGGCAGCCATGTCTTGTTAGAAACACACATTGCACCCACAGAATATTATTCGGCGCGTTTTTTGGTAGCTCTCTATTGTCTGAAAAATATACCCATCGTTGCTCGAAAAGACCACCAGTTTTCTGCAAATAAAAAAGACCATGTCATGCAAACGACAGACATTTCACGCAGACAAGCGTGCCCCTGCACTTGTAAAATGGCTTCCAGGACCCAAGAATGCTATCGCTTCTCGCGGCGGCAAGTAAGAACAGGTTGAAAGTGTGCCTTTACAACGAGCTTTCACAGGAGCAGCACCAGCTGTTATAAGCAGACTGTGCCCCTCGGGCCTCGATGATAAAGTGTTTTTCAAATTTCCTCTCACAGCTCCAGTAAAATAAAGAGAAAGGGCCGGCTACATGTCCTCCTTAATTTAAACACAGGTTATGATTAAACACAACATGTGGTTGCCAACCTAGCAGCGATGACACATCGAAATACACAAGCATGTATTAGTTCAAAAGGAACGTGTCTAAGAATGCACAGGTTTGGTTTGAAAAAGATGGAGGCAGGGGGTTCTGTCAACTTTTAAATAGCTTCCCCCTGTTTCCGGTCCTTTCTTTTGCGTGTGCCTTGGAAAGAGAAATCAGAAATGTTTAAAAATAGTATGGGATTAAGGCTCACTCTGTGTATTTACATCCAGTATTTATTTGGCAGAGGGATCTACTATGCCCGGATATTGGTTCCTGTGTCGAGGGTGAGAACCATTCAGGCATACATAATCTAAGGGGCATGCTAGATTGAAAGAGGTAATTCAGGGCTTTAAATAGGGTAAGAAATTGAGGAGATACCACATTTGGGGGCGTGGCTTGCAGGATGGGCGTAGCCTGAAAAGAAAATGCACAAACCATAGTAAGGTAGGCAAACAAATATATACATGTATGTAAGCATTTATGTATTTGTATGCATACCTTACTATGGTTTGTGTACTTTTTAAGCCATCTTTTATAAACATAGAAATATATTACATATTTCTATGTTTATAAAAGATGGCTTGAAAAGTACACAAACGATGCTAAAATATGCACATAAATATATAAATATATAAATGCTTGCATTTATATATTTATATATTTGTTTGCGTACCTTACTATGGTTTGCATACTTTTCAAGACTTTTTTATAAACATAGAAATGGGGCTTATGTGGCGTAAGAAACTGGGGGAGGGACTCATTTGGGGGTGTGGCTTGCAGGATGGACGTGGTCTGAAAAGTACACAAACCATACTAAGGTATGCAAACAAATACATTCATGTATGCATTTATATATTTGTATGCATACCGTACTATGTTTTGTGCACTTTTCAAGCCATCTTTTATAAACATAGAAATATGGCACAGAGTCCCCAGGTTTGCCGAGCGTCATAGACGCCTCAGTGACCTGGGGAGTGGGTGGGGAAACAAAAGGACAGTAACTTCCTCTTTTGACCCCTCACGCGAGGGGTCACAAGAGGAAGTGACAATGACTGACAGAAGTGCCAACAAGCCACAGCATCAATCAAACTGTACATTTGAGCGACGCTGTGGCTGGCTGGCACCTCTGTCAGCTTGGCGTACGCATCTCCCGTTGCGGCTGCGGCCGTGGTGGGATAACGTGTCCTGCCGTGGTGTGATGGGACCGGGGGGCCCAGTAGGGCCCTGACTCAGCACCACTTTTTGGAGACTGCAGGGGCCCAGACCTAGCTGGCCCAGCCCATTTAAAGCACTGGGGTAATTTCTGTAAGAATTCCAAACTGCCTCTGGCCAGCGTCTGCTGGCATCGCCTCCATTTAGGATGGGGACACATACACTTTTAATTTCTTTAGGAAAATTAAGGCAAATTCTATTGTCAGTAACTTGGCAGAAACAGTGTACGAAAAGAAGTAGTGGAACTATGTTCGCTACTGGCCTGCACCGCTCCCCACAAACCCCATTGATGCACCCCCTCCCATGCACAATACAAACGCCAAAACACACGCACCTGACGTTTAAGGGAACATCCAGTGCAGTGCACTGAAAGTGCAAGTTTCAATGTGTTCCTACACCTTTATTTTAAAACGAAACCATTCCGGAACGGTTTCTTTTTAAAACAAAAGTATAGGAACGGTAAAACCTATTTAAAAGAAGTATAGGAGCACTGCTCCCGTCCGCTCCCGCCCACTTCAACCACTGGGCAGAACATTTCCTAATCCTCAAATCCCTTAAATTGTCTGTGTTTTTTTTGTGTTATCCGTAGCAACTTAGTTTGCCAGGATTTGATTCTGGAAATCAACATGGCACAAACGACTGATGGGACAAGGACATTTCTTGAGTGAAGAATTGCCTAGAAATGTTCAGAATATTATCCGAACCAAAGAGGTTTGCAACACTTGCAGGCCACTCCCCAATGGGATCGACAATGTTTAGCTGGAGCTATGTATCAAGCTATATAAAGTAACTGGTGAATAAACAAGTGTAAGATTGAGCAATAAGACTTTGGCTTGTTTTATGCTATACCGCTTAACTGTAGTGTGCAATGTACTATGTCTCTTGCTAACTTTAAACTATTCAATTCATGTTTTTTTACAAGAACCTGAAAAAAAAGTACTAGAAAAAAATTAACGACGGGAAACGAGGGAGTGAGGATTTATTTATAAAACATGCACTGGAAATGCAAAGAGTGTTTGTCATAATACTAGTACCTGGCCATTAAATGGCAACACTCTGGACATGGTTTGAGTCTCTGGAGAAAGGATAGTAGTGCCTGGCCAATGACTTTGGAGCAAAACAAAAGAGGTGACGGCTGAAAGGTTTTAAATAAATCTTAACCTCTGGCATTGCTCTGGGCCACTCTCCAGACCATCATTCTGCACCAGCCAAGCCATTACAGAAGGGGAAAGGCCATATGCAAATCAGGCTTGGTCCCTCCCCAAAAGGGGCAGTCCAGGCCAAACTGCTAGGTCACATGTCTTCTGCACAGAACCACAAGCATCCCCAAACCTGTTTCGGCCTTGTTGGGCATCATCAGGATGAGGAGAAGCTTGAGTCTCTGGATCCAGCAGGCACACGACCAAATTCTGGGCATACCTATCCCACTCGGGTGACTAAAGCAAAACAAAAGAGGTGATGGCTGGAAGGTTTGGAATACATTCTAACCTCTGGCATTGTTCTGGGCCACCCTCCAGATCATCATTCTATCACCTTCCAATCCATTACAGAAAGGGGAAAGACCATATGCAAATCAGGCTGGTCCCACTCCCAAAGGGGCAGTCCAGCCCAAGCTGCTAGGTCACATTCCTTCTGCATGTGAACACAGCCAAACCTTCCAGCCATCACCTCTTTTGTTTTGCATATGTCACCCCGAATGGGATAGGTATGCCCAGACGTGGGTTCGAGACTGCTGGGTCTAGAGACCAAAGTTACTTCTCACTGATGATGCCCAATGAGGATGAATCATGTCTGGGTATGCACGTGGTCTCGTGCAGAAGGGATGTGATCTAGAGGTTTGGGCTGGACTGCCCCTTTTGGGGTGGGACCAGCCTGATTTGCATATGGTATTACCATTCAGTAATGGCTTGGCAAGCTGAAAACGTTCTAATTGCCAGTCTCGCCAGTGAAAGGGTTAAGATAGTATAGCTGGCCGCCTCAGTAAAGAAACACAATTTTCTTCAGTACATTGAACACGACTGCCATTTAGACTGAACGATGGATGACATGGGCTTCCAGTACATTTCCAGGAAGTTTTCGCCTATTTGCCTTCTGAAAAAGGCTTTTATGTTGCCTTCCCACTTTACAGCTCTCATATTTTTCTTGCCAGATACTATTTTGGAGAGAGTAACATTTGCAGCAGGATATCCATTGTGTGAGCCATGCCCTGTAGCCTGGAGCACACAATAGCTTTAATGAGATGCATCAAATCTCTTAATTTTGTGCACTGCTGGAAAGGTGTGGTGTGCATGTTCCAATTGTATACAATATTACTGTTGGGGTCTTTCAAGCGAACCTTCCGCCTTGGACATGATCTTAAGAGTGCCCAGCTCAAGTGTATGTCCACATCTGATAGACAATATTCACAACTCACAAAATAATATTGAACCACTCACCCTTGACTGGGGAAAGAGTGCTTCAAATGATTGGATTATTCTTTGAACAATACTTTGTGACATGGGTAAATTAATGAGGCCACCTGGACATTTTGCGCCTATTCAAATGACTACATGCCATGTTTGGTTAATCATTGTGTGACGCGCCAGATGTTTTGGACTACAACTCCCATGATCCTTCACCACTGAATGTGCCAGCTAGGAACTAAGTAAAAAAGCATTTGGAATGCCAAATAATGAATATCCAGCCATACATCTCCACTCCACGATCTTGGGTGGACATGCAGAATAATATAACTTGTTTCCCTAATATTGATAAGCATTTTTCTGATTTGGGGTGTAACTGCTGATCTTTCACATGGGCGTTATTTCGTCTGAAGCAGTTATAGTTATGTTGATCCTGTTTGCTCGAAACATCCAAACACCGCATACAATCAAGCCAGGTGCGTCGACAGAGAGCACAGTGAACACCGGTGCTAAAACATTGAGCGATTTATCTGCCAGCAGCCGCCTGGCAGAGCCGGAGAGTGGCACTGCAGAGCTGCAGAACGCCTGCGAGGTGCTAATCACAGGTAGGCATCAGTGAGGCGGAACGTACGACCGTCGCGTAGTTTACGGCTCAATTTAGGCTCATGCGGAGGCTGACCGCATTGCCCTTATTCATCTTAGTTATATTAGCAGGTTAAATACATGTTCTTCAGTTAATTAAGCGTTTTGTTCTAACCTTGGAGGGAACAATGTCACGCTCTCAGGCAGGAAAATGTGCAAGCACAGCACGTGCATATGTCATTTGGAGCCACCGAGCTTCTAGGCTGGAGGCGTGAGATGCTGTGTGTTTCCATAACCAGCACAGCACACACTTAGGCAAGGTTGAGGCCGCCTCTGTGACGGCAAAGTGGGCACTTGCAACGTATCCTTGCAGCTTCCAAGGTGATGTGTTCATGTTTTGCGACTGCCTAAGGGATGACAGCGCATAAAACACTTAAAAGCTCCTTGCTGGACTACTGTAGTTGTGCCATGTGGAAGTGCCACCATCAGCGGCGTTCCATAGGATGGATGCATGCTCGCGTGATTGCTGTTTTGCAGTGTGCAATTAATGTGTGAGCTGTCTGTTATCCCTGGTCTTTAAAGGGGACTTGGATTGTTTCTTAGAAATCAAATGGCTCAACATGTTCACAGTGTTTCGGCTAACACATTACTGAATTGCCTGGGTAACGTAGGCCCGGCGTCATCCGCGTTTAACTTCTTGGAGAATTCCAGTTCCTAACAGCATGCATCTTTTTGGATTGCCTCTGCCAACATTGGGGCAGCTTATCTAAACCAGGGGTCTGCGGTCTGTGTCTCTACAGAGTATGTTTGGCTATAACTCTCCTCATAGAGTATGCTGGCAAAGGCTAATAGGGGTTGAATGCCATAGGCTGCACCCCCACCTAAACTTTGCCCATGTGCAATAAAAAGACCATTGAATTTAGCACCAGTTTTGATGCATACATAATGTAGAATGTAGCAAACAGCTTTTACACAAATCTTAATAAAAAAAAGAAAATCAGGTCAAAAAGAAGAAAACTGATTTTTGTACTATGTTTTCTATGTAACATAACATAACATAACTACAGTAAACTCCTTTATATTTTAATCAGCGCGCATAGTAAATGTAACAGTCTGAAATATTCTGGCCCAGTCCAGATAATCAGAAAGTAGGTGTTGGAACAAAACATGCCTGCTCCATTCTGTGTTATCTAAGCATCCAAACAGGTGTTAAATGCATTGCTACATTGTCTGCCCCAGTGCAAACGCTCGATGACCTGTTGCATGTTAGGAACAGACCTGAACCCTAGCTGGCACCTACCTTCCTTGACAATATGGTTCGTGCACAGCATTATTTGGTACAAGCCCCTACAATGAACTAATCACAGGCAATGCAATGACATGCTTGCATTCTAATGTACTGTGGTTGACGTTAAGGTTTCCTAATGTGGCAATGGGCCCTCAGTGGAGCCTCCAGAGGGGATGGGTTTGCGATAATGCTAATTTCTCCTTGTCCAGAAATCTCACTTTTCAGGCATCACATCTGACAATGGTGGAGAACCAACATATCCCGTTCCAGATATCACAAAAGGCAGCAACATGCCAGCATTCCTAAAGTGGGGCATTCAGGACACCACAATGTTGCCTTGGGTGTCTTCTTGAGATCAGTTAGGAACTTCACCTGATCTTCAGCACTGTAAAGGTACCAGATTGTACCCTATGATGATGACTGAACGGCTTGATCACTGTTTGACCAGCGGCCTCCAGATCCGGTTCTTATTATCTTCTTTCATGCATTGGTCGCTCTGAAGCCCAAAAGGTAGACCTCCCATTATGTGACAGATGTCCAGGATTGACATGCCATCCTTTCGCAGGGTGACTCTTAGATCCGAAGACAACCTCGGGGACTGCACTCGTTGCTGAGTCTGGCACCATTAGATGTGATGGAAAGATCCACTAGGAGGGGTGGGGTGTGTTAGGTGAGTCGACCTAGCAGAATTATACAGGCCCCCAAAATTATGCCCTCTAAGGGTAGAGGATGTACCATTAGGAAGTTCATTGTTGCTGTAACTGACTAAATGCATCGTGTTGCCTTTCAATTTGATGCTTTTTGTGTATAATCCTCGAACTACCCCGAGGTTGCTGTGCTCGGGGGGGGGGGGCAGAATTTTGGGACATGGATACTATGTTGCTTCCCAGATAATTTTTCTGCAGCAGTACAGAAATAAACGGTGTCTCTGCTTTTACTGCATGGTAAGCATTTGGATTACTTGGTCGAAGGCTTCAGGATTCAACCTTACCAAATATCTCCAGCAACAGTGTCTTGTGCATCATTGCAGAGATGGTGTACAGGTGGATCTTTAAGGCGTGCCTGGGGCAGTGCTTTATTTGTAAGAAAATAAGTGCCAGAGCCCAAATATTTTCTACAACGCCTGTTACAACTCCCTGCCCACTGTTGACACTATGAATGGCTGATCCATACTGGACTGCCCCTGGGCAGGACAAAGACTGATATGCAAATGGATATTTCCCATCTGTGAAAGGCACAGTGAGTAAAAGCAGTGGCTGCGAACTCTCAAGTGGTTAATAACCACTGAACAGGTTATCAGGCCTTGTTCTGTCGAGAGAGGGGCGCCCGCTACCTTTGCAAACTGATCCATACTGTGTCAACATATTTGTAGTTAAAGCTGCAACTGCAGCCAGTTAATTGAGGATGATGTATCCACAGTGCAAATTGCAGATATAAATAGGCATATCGTATTTGTTGTGTCTGTGAAATAAACTAAATGTGTAAATGTTTCTTTAAAACACATCATCGTTAACATTTTGCTCTGATCCTATCTGTGGCATGTGAAACATCTTAACCATCTATACACAGAAAAAAGAGGAAGCATGTTTTACTGCTATGGTAAATTGATGGACAAATACAGGCAGAATCCATACTTAACTTATGAACTGGCCTATCAAACACTCCAGCAAGATTGTCTTATATAGATTGTCATTCATGACAGGAACTCCTCTTTGATATTGGCCTTTTCACTGATCTCACCCCTGTGTTGGGGCTGCTGGTTGGTGACTGTCCTGTTTTTGACCATCCATCCTGTTGGTTATTACAGTAGAGAATTTGCAGCAATGTCGTGCAATGTCATGCAAGCTGAGTGGAGCAGTGTGCGAACATGGCCAGCATCAGTGCCCAGTATAGTCACTGTCCAACTCATTCTTATTCATGAACATGGATAATTAGCTCTGCCAACATGGGTCATCAGGTCCATGAATACCAATGAGCTAGCCCATGCAGAACTCGAAATTAAGGTTCAAAGAACAGGAACTAAAACATGCTCCTGGTGTCAGGCATCAGCCAGTAAGCAGGCGCTACAGCTAGGTAATTAGGAGCCGGTACCACAAATTAAACTTCCATATGATATGCACAGTACCTTTTTGGCTATTATATATGATCCATTATGTTTTAATGTATCCTAGATGTGTCTTAGTTCTTCTTTATTAACATTTTCAAACACTCAATGTCACATATGCATGTTTGTAAGACACCACTTGGACTGTGGAGACAAAAGTAATTCCTTGTAGCTGTTGGTTTCAAGTTAACCAGGCTCTCATAGGGTAGAGGTAGGAGTTAGGAGCTACATAGTTCCCAGCAATTTTGAACCTTGCACTGTTATTATATTACTATGAGTGAGTGACTGCCAGTTGAAATAATACATTTGCCAAAACACAACAACATAATCAAGCTGGAATCAGCAATAAGTATAGATGATTTGAAATAAGTGCCAGGGCTGAGCCACGGCAGGCCCCACCATAAATTAAGCACTGGGACGGGGTTGCCAAAAAGAAAAAAGATTGGTTTGGTCCTTGAATGCAGATCCTATTATAGAGATGGCCAAAGCCTCTTCAAAGGGGGGGGGGGGGCAGATTAATTGGTGCAAGGTCAATCTGCATAGTCCTGGCCTTGCTGCCTAAATATTCTCCATGGAACAATATTCTGACTTTAAGATGGGTCCTGGCTTCCCAGCTTGGGGTGATTGTTCGGGGAATGCAGTCCATCCATATTCTATTATTAATGAAAACTGCTATTTCAGAATTCTTGCTCATTTTCCACTGGCATGGCTCAGGGACATCATTTGGGGGTCGTTAGGTGGTCGCAACTGCAACCCCTGACAATTCCTGTGTGACCTGTGGCACTGTCTCTATGACCCGTGGTTAGCGGTTGCAGAGGCAGAGAAAACAAACTCAAAGAGGTCTCAGACGAGAGCCCTCTTTATGTTCAGCTGCACCCGCCAGCATATGTCCTGGCAAGGGCATGGGGAAGTTACATTTTTAAATAAATGATTTATTTCTGAAGTCACTCTGACTTATTCCTGTTAACAAAAAACGCAAAGGAAATAATTTCTGTTTTAAGTCAGAGTGACTTCAGATAGTGGTGTCTGGATTCCACCCACCCGTATTTAGACCATACCCCCTAACTAGAGCCCTCTTTGCCTATTGGGTAGAGTCAAGCAAGAGAGCTGGGGCACACTGGTTTTATACCTTTGTTGTGCCAGCACATACTTTCTGTTCCAAATCTCAGGCCTGCGCCCTGCTGACAGACTGCCTGTGGGGGGTCAGTGTCTGTAATTAAACAATAGGAGGGTTCATGAGCACCAAAGGTACGACACTAGTGTGACCCAGCTCTCCTTTAGTTTCTTAAAGAAAGGAGATAATACCCATCAGGCAGCCTTCTTATTCAAGGATCCACATGGCTAAAGGGCTGGCTGCGGGGCTCAGTGACCCCACAAGCACCCCTTCAACTATACAGCTGATTGCGTGAAAGGACTGCCTGTAGGGCAGTTAGCTCATCTCACTAAGAAAGAGTAGGAGAGCTGGAGCGCCCAGATACTCCTTTTGTTCATTAACGAGAGAAGCCAACCTCCAGCAGGCAGCACATTTAGCCAAAGAGCTGCATGTGGATAACAAACTGCCTGTAGGTGTCCGCAATTGTAATTAGGAAAAATGAGCAGCATCTCTCCTTTTATGTACTCAGAAGTGCAACGCCTGCACAAAGCCCTTTAACCACATGCACCTCTTTGGCTAAATTGACTGCCTGCTGGTGGTGGGTGTAACTGGGGTTGGTGAGGGGAGCAGCAGGGCCCCAGCCCACTTAAAGCCCTGGGTTGAGCTAAAACATAATCTATGAGAAAGCAGGCACAATGTGTGTTATTAGTGGCTCAACTGGCAGTTTGGTACAGCCCGTCTAGTAATTTCTTACTGTGGCATGACATTTTTACTGGGCATCAATAATAAATTAAGCATGAGGTGTGTTATTACCTGTCTAGACTGGTATTTGAGTGCAGCCAGTCTAGCCTTTTCTTACTGTGTCGTGGCCTATTATTCTGGTCATTGTTGGCATGCACGTTCATGCCCTCCCAAAATGATTTAGGCTGCAGAAAATATATGAATGCACAAGAAAGTGAACATGTGAGGCTGCAGTGGGGCTGGAACATGTGAAATGGAAATAAACATAGTTGCTTTTGTACCAGTCTTGAGCATATGCATATGGCCAGGTAAAGAGCACAAGTGATATTGAGGCACAGTAGTTGAAATGTAATGTACAAGGATGCAAACGCAGGCCCTGGTCCCAGAAGTGAGAAATACTGAAGCACTGCCATATTTGAATAAGGCCTAGTATCATGCAGGCCTCGCTGACAGTAGTAGAATAGTGTGGTAATGAGCTTTGAATCACCTTCCCAACCCAAGCCCCACCAGTGAAACCGAACACAGAGGCCTTCACAAATGTAATTGTATCAAGCTATGGGCCTACGAAACCCAAAAGAAATGTGAATGGCTGAGCAAGGGCAGGGCTGCACCGTCGGGATTGAGAAACTCATGGGAGCCAGGCTAAAGATCTTGAGCTGCCAAAAGGCCCGGCCAAGATTTAGAGCACTAGTGCCCCCCAGAATAATGCCCATCCCGTTTGAACTGCCAGGCATTCATTAACCAGACCACCTAAATCTATCAGAATTTGGCTGATTAGTGTGGTCCATGAGAGGCCCAGGAGAAGTTATGCCAACAAATGAAGTCCCATGACAGGACACATGGTGGAGGCGCCCACATGTCTGGTATCAAGAGAAGCATTTCTTTAT
The DNA here is from genome assembly GCF_040938575.1 of Ambystoma mexicanum. Taxonomy (NCBI): domain Eukaryota; kingdom Metazoa; phylum Chordata; class Amphibia; order Caudata; family Ambystomatidae; genus Ambystoma; species Ambystoma mexicanum. The sequence goes on from NC_090936.1 coordinate 224,592,823, forward strand.
TCTCAAGGGGCAATTTGACCTCAGAGGTATCCACTGAGCCATGTTAACGACCGGGTGCACACCATGAGACTAGACCTGTGGGGAGAAAAACATTCTAGAAAATCTACCAATCAGGTAGCAGACAACCAAGGTAACGGAGAAAGGGATCACGTGTTCGAGTGTAGGGTAAATTAGGATGTGGCCACTTGGCCGACGGGCTATAGGGGACTGGTAGTATGTATATAGGTGGTAGCCAATGAGGGTGGCAGATGAACACTATATACTGTGTGCATCATTATGGACGATGTTTCGCCTTATAATGGCATGCTTTTCATTTGCATTGAACTAACAGTGATCTCCGTGGCAGTTGGGTTCTACAAGACCCTCTGTTACCCTTTTCCTTTCTGTGTACAAAAGAAACATATTTTCCTTGCAAAGTGCTGACCTTTTTTCCCTTAGAGGATTGCTTTTTCTTTGTCTGGTTGTCTGGAGGTCTGCCTTACAGCAGGTACAATAAAGTAAGTGTTATTACGTGGTTAGATTGGCATTTTGGTGGAGCCAGTCTGGGTATGTCTTACTGTGCTGCAGCATTTACTACTGTGCATCATCAAGGCTACAGCAAACATAAATGTATTATATGTCTGTTCTACATTGTGCAGCCAGTTTTGAGATGTTATCTTATTGTGACATTGCATTTTTATTAGCAAAGCGGTATGATTGCTCAGCGGGTTGAACGCTCGCTGTTGCAATCTGTGCGATCTGCAGGTCACAGGTTTGAATCCTGTCAATTTCGACTCAGCCTTTCATTCTTGCATGGTTGATAAACGATGCATCAACTTCAGCTGGCATGATAATTGTATGTAAATATGTGCTATGTCTAGTAATTTGGCAAAAGCGCAATGTATATTGTATTGTATTTTATTTGTTATTTATATAGCGCTCTTTCCCCACTTGTGTGGTTTCAATGCACTTTTTTCTTGGTTGAATGCCCTTCGTGACCGTAGCCAATGTGGTTAGAGATTCTAGAGGATTAGCTTAGATGCGTGTGTGCATGTTTGCCATTCTAAGATTGGGTGGCTGGCAAGGCTCAACTAAGCAGCCCAGTAGAGGTCAGACACGTGGGTGGGTGCTCTTGAAGGTTAGAGATAGAATGCTGTTGTCGAGAGAGTCTATGTGAGGCCAGTTATACTGGGCTTCTTTCGGGTGGTGGTCGCTGTATGATAGTGAAAGAAGTGTTGTGGTACGTCAGGTGTTTCAGTCTGGACGGCTATGTGTGAAACTAAGCTGGATGTGCTTAGCCCTAGACGCATTCTATCATGCATGGATGTATGCCCATGGCTGTGGCCTGTGTCCACGCTAGTGGTGTGAGCTATACGTACTGTAGGCTGCGAGAATGCTTATTTGTTCGGGTCTCGAATTGAGAGTCCTGTAGCGATGGGCCTAGGTTTCCTACTCTAGCCGGTATCCGCGTATCATAGGCAGAGACGGAGTCAAAACCTAGATTAGAGGATCCTGTACAGTGGGGGGATGGCCTATGTTTCACAGTGCCAAAGGTTTAGAGATATTGGGAACTTAGGTTGAGGCTACACCTAGAATTGCAGATTCTGTATAGGGTAGAGAGGCCTGGATATCACACTGCAGTATGATTTGTCATATAGTAGGCGAACTGGGAGGGTTCACCTAAGAATGAGAATCCTGTATGGTGGGCAGAAGGGCCAGGTTTCGCAGTGCAGGAGGTCTCCACATATAATGAACAAAAGGAGAGGGTTAGTGTTGGGCGCTTCCCAGAATGAGCGATGCGGGTGAAAGAGGCAGTGAAATAGTTAATGATCTGCGTGTGCTAACCAGGGCCACTTATCTCATTGTTAGTTGTCTCTCATGTGGACTGGTGGAGTTTATTAGTGGTGTATTCACGGGGTGCAGTGGCTTAGGAGAGTATTGGGAAGAGCCAGGTTTTTAGGGCACATAGAACATATGCAAGATTTCTAAATGATGGATAACCTGGTAAAAGCTGAGTAGGGCGAAACATTGGCATGTGCTCTCCAATTGGTTATTGTAGGTTTTTCCTGTAACTGAAGGTTTTCTCCACAACTGGATACAGATGTTTTGATGATTTAAAGGAGTATGGTTTGTATTTGGAGGTTGTTAAATACACTTTGATTCCAAATGATTTTGTTAATTCATGTTGATTTTTTCTTAAATTAACCAATCCACAGCTCTTGGGTTTCTGGCTTTCTGTTTTCTTATACTAGTTGTTGTTAGTCTGGGTTAAGTCTCCCATTCACCAGACCCTGCAGCTAAAATGGATCCAAATATTTGGAATAAGAGTGTTTGGAATTAAAAAGCATTAGGAGTGTGCATTGTCCCTTCACCTTACACTTATCTCACTCAATCAGGTTTTAAGGGCCTTCCTGAATTTCAGGTTTTTGATGTTGCGAATGTGTAAGGGGATGGAATTCCAGATGGTTGGCACTTGGACGGAGAAGGAGGAGCACCAAGTCTTATGCAGTTATGCAGTGGGATCATAGGCGGAATGCATTGCAAGATCTGAGGTTCCTGGAAGGTTGGTAAGGGACAATTTTGTCTTGCAGGAATTCAGGGCCATTGTTGTGGATTGCGCGATTAATCAGTATAATTAATTATGGCTCCTGTGCACTGTTGGTGACTTGCAGCTATTGGAATTTTGGATACTGTATTGGTATTTTATTATATTTATTTATTTTATTGGTATTTTAAAAATTGTACATGTATGGACTTTTTTTTATGCCCTCAAACCACATCCGGTGACGTCATCATGGTTAGAGAGGAAATGATGTCATCCAGGTCAAAGGGAATTAGACATCACTTCCTGTGTTGTCATCAGGCGCATGATGTCACATCCATTACCCCAGGCATTTTGGTGAAATGACATCCATGGCAGAGCTCCCTCTGCCATAAGCCTGTCTAGATTTGCTAGCTTTCTTGAGTTAATAATGGATAATGATCTTAAGTTTAAATAAAAGGTGCTACATCACTTTAAAGTAATGTTTATGAAAACAGGTTTCTGTTTAATTGTTTAGCGAGTACACCGATTAATATATCAATATGGTTTGATCATTAACCATTTCAATGCAAATACTTTATCTCTACCTAATTGCAGAGTACGTCTGTATTTTAGACAATAAAATATACGCTGATCCTACTCTGAATTTATTTTAGGGTTCTGCAACAATTAAGTAGGTGATTCATTGATTGTTCAACTATTTATCTGCTTGAGGTCTATCGGTTGTTAAACTTATAGAAATTATGTAAGATTATAAACAAAAATATACACTTTTTTGGTTTCAGTTACATTTACAATGAAGCTACCCATATTTTGGTGGGCATTTCATATATTCTAGCTACAAAGCAGGTTTTAGGAAGACTGGGACAACTGAAGGTCACACTGGAAGAAGTTAAGGGTGGGATAGGGAGCCAGCACCTCTAACAGGCTTTAACAAATTAAGTAATTGACAGTTAGTATCTCACTGTAACCATCAACAAAAGCTTTGTTTTCAGCACAGCGCCATGCAAGAATACACATTCATTAAAAAAAACAATCATTTGACAATTTAACATTTTTGATACAAGATTACCTTTAAAAATCTGTTAAAACATATTGTTTTATTGTTTTATAATGTTATATACTAAACCTTGTATCAGTGCACACATGGGCCTCATTACAACTCAGGTGGTAAGGGGTTTACGGCGCCGACCCTTACCGCCTGAGTACGAGGTCCCTTAGCGCCATGGCGAATTTAACACCTGCTTTTAGCAGGTGTTAAAATCCATGGCGCTAAGGGACCATGGAGTTAATTACGCCACCGTAATTTACGGTGGCGTAATTAACGCCTTCCCCACTCCCATTATGCCCTATGGGGCAAAAATGGGAATGGGGAAGGGTAAATGGGGATTGGGGACTTACCGCCCCGCCAAACTCAGAATGGGGCGGTAAGTCCGCCAACCACCATGGCGTAAACGTAGTTTACGCCATGGTGGTAAAGTCACCGCCCAGGCGGTAACTTACCGCCTGGGTCGTAATGAGGCCCATAGATTTAAACAGTTACTACAGAGGCTCCTTAAAGTGCTTTTGTCTCTTGGGTCTAAGTTTCCAGCTTCTGTGTGTATACCGCGCTGTTGCATATTCCTCATGAAGTCAGTTAGACTGTCTGCAAAGGGTTTGTGCTGCATTGATATGACAAAGCCTTGCATTTATAAAAAATGGGCGAAGGTATAAACATCGTAGTTTAAGAGAACAAGAGCATATCACCAGAAAGTGAATCACAGACTCCCTCTTAGCCCCACAAAGAGGACATTCTTCGGCCTCATTTTGATTGCAGATTTTAGAAAGAGATGCCAAAGGTGGTATTCCCAGCCTAAACCGTAGCTACAGAGCTCTTTCGAGTTGTGGGCAGATCTGGTCAAGATACTTTTCAAAGCCTACCGCTGTCTTATGTAGGAGGTACTCCGGGTCCACTTTAGTCTGTTGGCTGCTTCCACCAGATGGCTCCTGGACGTCCCATTCGTTGAGTCTTTTACGCGACTGCCCTCGAATGCTTGGGAGGTTTCCCACAAGCTGTTTTTGCCCAAGATGGATAGGGTAATTTTTATGTGTCTTACCCATTTGAGCTTCTCCCCCGCCCCTCCATTGAAATCAGCCCCATTAGCCCTTGTCTATGTAGCTCCAGTCCATCTGTATGCCACAACATTAACCAGTATAATACTGTTTTTACTGCAATCGAATCACATACCAGCATAACGCCCAAATCTAATCAGACGCACGCGGTTGGGGCGCTCAAAGTGAGTGACAAAAGATTTGTTTTAAATTATTTGGATTCTGTAATGTACAGGGCCCCTATGGTTCTGCAGCCCCAGATTTCCACTCCATACGTTGCTGATGGTATGGCATGTTGCTCTTGGTACAGCAAAACTGCACCACTCCCTAGCTTATGATTGTAAGACTTTAATGACCCCTCGGCTTACTCGGGATCAGGTTACATTTCTCGATCTGTGCCACCTATTCCCCATTCTCCTGGAATCGGATGCCCAGATAGTCGAAGCACCTCATCTGCTGCAGTAAAACACCCTCTATTGCCAGTGGGAGAGCACAGAACTTTAAATGTTTTAGTCTGAAGAATATTACCTTGGTCTTTTCTGTGTTCACCACCGCCTCTAACTCGTTACATTTAGTTTCAAAAGGTTTTAGGGAGGATCTCAAACCTTGAGGTGAGCTTGCCAAGATGACAGCATCTACAAAAAGGTATCCATCCGCCTACAAAAGTGTTGGATACCTTTTCGTGGGCATTTTAGGGCAATCCGAAAAGCCCTCCATTATTGCATCAATAACCTACTGAATGTACACACAGAACCAAATTGGGGCCATCACACAGCCCTGTCTGACCCCTTTCTCTACGGCAAGGGACTTTGTTACTTCCCCCCTTAAGCCATACCTTACTTTCGCAGTGTTCCCAGTGCACAACTGCTTTGCTAACGAAATCAGAGATGCTGGACACTTTCATTCACGCATGATTCCCCACAGCAACTTTCTGGAGACATTGTTGAAAGCTGTTCTTAGATCTAAGAACACAGTGTATAGCTTCACCTTGCATAGCAATATATTTCTGTATTAGGAGGATTAAGACAAAGCACTGATTTTGTAAGTTGCGGAGAGAACCAACTACAATGATTTTGTCTGTCTCTAATGATTCTGGTTTTAACAGGAGCTATGCTGTTGAGCAAGTCGGTCATGGCAGAATTGTATCTAGAAAACAGTAGTATATCCAGTGAATCAAGATCTGATGTATGTGCCATGATTCTGAGTAGACATTGATGCAGATGAGCCGGTCAAATTCTATTAGTAGTCCTACAGGTTACCTTTTTACGTGGTTTCCCCTGGGGAATAGGTTTCCTGGGAATGGTTATTTCGAAGAGCCCAGAGAAATGGTCCAACCAGACACAATGGGTGGTACGGATTGAATCGATCTGCATATTTTTTGCGCAACCCTGTCCAAGATGTTACCTTTAACATGTGTCACTTCGTTATTGTAGACCAAGATATTGATATTTTTTAAATCAAGCTCAAGAGAAATCGCTTCTTTATCTGCATGATTAACCTTCCACCTCTTGAGGTCTCCCATAAGCAAAATAGATGTATTAGGGGTATTTTAGTTAGTTAAAATGGCAGCGAGGTCCTCGTCAAATTCAGTTCCTGGTGGTGGCCGTTGTAGGGGACAAGTTTGTGAGGCCAGCGTTTAAGGAGAGTCGGGTGCGCATTCTGAGATGTACATTCCTCGACGTGAGCAGGCGTGGGTGTGAGAAGTATAGTTCTTAGGTGGTTCGGCACCAGAGCTGCAGTTTATTTTGCTCAGTGGTACATGGTGTGGAGTACAGGCAGTGGATGTTGTATTCCAGCTGTGCATTGGAGACAGCAGTGCAGTCGGGGCAAATACTGTGAAAACACAGCCATTTTGGGTGCGTAACTGTTAAGCAGTGGCTGGGCTTTCCTGACTGTATGCAGTGGCTACCTGTGGTGGGAACTTGCCTCGGGCTGCATTGAGAGGCCGGTGAATGTCGCAATGGGGAGCTAGGAGGCAGTGGGTGCTCCAAACAGGCTGCTTTAAGTGCCGTAGCAGCCATAAGGTTCAGGGCAAGCGATAGAGTGTCACAGTAGGTGTAGTGGGATAATGGGTCAGGTGGGCTGGGTTATTGTGCAGCTTTTCTGTGTAGAAGGCACGGGACCAGAGTGTCCTTTGGGGTTTGGGCATGCTGGCATGAGGAAAGGTGTTGGGCATGTCAGTGGGATGTGTGATGCACACGCTAACATGAAAACCCATTAAGTTGTGAGCAGGGGGGCAGAATCGATGTTGTTAAAGCCAAAGGTGCCTAGACTGTTTGGCTTACCTTGTGGGAAGGAGGGAGATACAGCAGAAATCTGCATAGCATATGTCGAATCGCATGCGGCTACTACGCGGCTGAGACCAGCAGAGACTGGATGTTGCTGTGGCCTTGCCTCCATGCCTTGACCAAGTGCTATCCATGGTGTTATGCCTCATAATGTGGTAGTGAAGGTTTAGAATTTACCGGCAGGGACTGGATGTTGCTGTGGCCTTGCCTGCGTGCCTTGACCAACTGCCAGCTGTACTGGCATGCAATCCATGGTGCTGTGCCTCACAATGTAGCAGTGAAGGTCTAGAACTTCCAGGAGTGCTGGCAGGTGATTCAAACCTGCCACGGGAGGTGTCAGGTGTAAGGTGGTTGTTGGAAGCTATGTGGGTCTTTTAGGTGGCATCTGGCATATCTGAATGTGGTTCTGCATGGTGCAATGCCAATGCCTGCCCTCTACCCATCCTCCCTACCACAAACCAGCACTGCATCCAGTGACGTTTAATAATGTTATTTTGTATATTTAATTAGTAGTCCTCTTTCGTTTGAGGCACTTGGCCCCTTGGGTTCATGTTACCTTTGTAAGTCACCTGTTTCCTTATAAACATTTAGTTTCCGGTTTTTTTTCCCCTTGGTATATGTTCTAATTGTGCACACCCTCATAACGCGGCACACTACTTGTTTTCATCTTTATACTATTGTACAGACCCCCTTCATGAAATGCCTCTGCTATCTGTGCATGTGTTATTGTAAGTCATTCCTCTTTGAAATTGATATCCCTGTTCTTCAAATAAATAGAAATAGAGATACAAATCACCACGCAAACTTTAGTAAATGTTGAGTTCCACTCTGCACATTTCCATTTGAACCACCTCCCCTTTGGGCACAGTAATGTAAATCTACACCAAAGACTAAATGACTGGTACTGGTGGAATAGTTTCCTGACCTTTCATACTTTGCCCCTACAGTAACTCTTTTCCCAACTCAAGACTCCTATGATCAGCCACCCCCAACAACTGCCAAGAAAGCTTCCTATCCTCATCCTCCTACTCCTCCTCCTCCATAGCTGTCAACTATACCACTCAGTTTCCATCCCTTCGGCTCAGATACGTTTTCCTCATACCCTACAGCTGTGTCTCGCAACTGCATTATCTCCACATCCTTCTCCTCCTCTACACCAGCTCCCTCCTGCACCCATAACTGTTTTCGTCTCTGGCAGTTGCCACCTCCTACACCAAGAGCTGTCATGTGCACCCCACAGCCAAAATCCTCCACCACAACCTCATCTACCTCCTGCAATAGCACCTCTGTTATGACGCATCCTTCCCTTTCTACATCACTGCCCAAGCACCTCCTAGAAAAATCTCCTCCCCCCACCACCTCATTGAGACTCTCAGTGTCTCCCATCTCCTCCTGCACCTGCAGTCCACCAGGGACCTAACTTGGACGCATTATGATGCATCATTGGCTATTGCATCTTGATCTTCCAGAAGCACATGCAACTCTTTCCCTTCCCAGCAAGCTACACTCAGTCTTAATGATCAGGGACTCCCCCTGCACCACAAATACCTCCTCCACATCAACTTCCTCCTCAGAGAAGGACACGCAGAAGCCGAATTGCTCCCACAAAGTCGCTTTTCTAGCCATCTCCTAACTTTCCTCGAACTTCAAAAGAGTAAATGAAAGGCAACAAAGAAAGACAAGGTGGAGTGAAGTTAAAAGCACATTTCAGGAATAATTAGTAAATTAATGGATAAACTAAGTATTAATGTAAAGCAAAGAGCTGCAATGAGGGTAAGGAATGAATGAATCAGAAAATCGTTTGAAAAGAATAAAACAGAAAGAGCATCCAAAGATCCATCAACAAATAAGATGAAGAAGGAAAAATAACGCTATCAAAATTCTGAACTGCAAATTCAAAGCACTCTCTTGATCCTCAAGCTGTCGGTTTACCATTTCCCTCCCTCCAGCAGGCTACCAAACCTTGCAGAGCGACACAAAGGGAGCTGGCTTCTCATCCGACATTGAAACGCTCTCCGAAGTTTGAGCGTTCAGGTTGGTTGCCTTTAAACTCTCTCAGAAGTTCACGTTTTGAAAATGACTAAATATTCAAATGCTATTTTAAGGTGGAAAACTGCAGGAACCCACGGGTCACCTTGAAACAAACGGAAAGATTAGGTGGCCGGCAGGCTTATCTTGGCGATGTTTGCCCAGCACTATACATTTTCACAGAGAAATAGAGCGAACTTCCTCCAGAAATGTAGACTTTGTAAATAAAAAGCACAACTGAATACATATAAGACACACAGACACCCTTATTTTTATAAGTATTTGAAACACTGATTTCGTAAGATGAAAAAGTCTGCGTTGCTGTACATTTTGGCTAGCAAGGTTCCTTCTCCAGTTATGCAGGCCCAACTGGGTACAATTTTCCGCAGCGGTGGAATGTGATACTCTGCGAACTGACCACAATTCTAGTCCCACTGCCATTGTAAACACTGCACTGCAGTGCGCACGAACACACACACAAACGCGGCCATTCTCCCTCATTAGTACATAACATATCCTACTACCTTATTTAAATAACCTTCCCATGATGAATCTTCATAGCATGGGCTTGCACTGCTTAAAACTAAAGGTCAAAACATTCCACGGGAAACCACTGCTGAGAGCACGCGCACTTACTTCCTCCTCCTCTAGTCCTGTTAAATCCCAGTAGTAGCTCAACCGCATCTGAAGACGTTTCCAGTGTTCCAGGAACAAAGTAGCTGAAACAAAACAAGCAAAAAAATAAGTCTTTCAGTCTTTGCCTCACTGCAATGTTTTTAATATTATTATTCATTGAGCACAGACCTAGCTTCAAGAAGCAAGGAACGGAGAGCTTTACAGAGGTATACAACAATACAGATAAATAACAGAGTGCTTTACAGATATACAGAGGCGGGGGGTTGGGGGGTCGTATACAGAGGTGGGGTGCAGCCGTCCCGGGTGGCAGGGAGGAGAGGGCCGGGCAGCGTCTAGAGAGTCATGTGGCTTGAGCGGCGACATGATGGCCTAGGTGTTGAGGAGGAGAGACTCCTTGAATATATCTGATGGTAGACTCCTCCAAATGTTTTCAAATGCAAATGTCTTTCTTACACCAGCATTTATAATCTTCAGATCTTTAGTGGCCAGTCTACCACAAAACAGAATGTCAAGAATGAATAGCTAATCCACTAAGGGCTTGACGTTTTCGATGCAACCTATGGGAGCAGGGTGCATGCAAAAGTGAGTATGTGTGGAATACCTTAAACAGCTTCTTGATTACTTGCTCACTCGCCTGCATGCCCGCTCACTCACTCATACACAGGTTCGTAATAATCACTTCACTCATCCCGAATACATGAATTCACTTCCTGATGACAAGATGATGTGTACTATAACTCCCATTCAATTCAGGCAGTGTAGTCAGTATTGAGGGATCATGGTCATCATGGACCAAAACATCTGGAGAGCCACAAGTTGCAGACCCCTCCTTTACACAATATACAATAAAGATATTGGGCCTCATTACGAGTCCGGAAGTAGCCGTGCTGGAAAAAACGGCAGGCTGCCGCCAGACCCGTACTTCCATTCCGCCTCTGTGATTGCCAGAATCACCGGGGCATTACAACCCTGGTGACACCATAATTCTGGATGCGGAATTCTGTAAATCCCCATTCCCATGGGACTCCATGGGGATGGGAACCATGGAAACACTGCTTCCGTCTATAACAGACCTGGCGGGAGTGACACCTCCTGCCTGCAGGACTCAGAATCAGCCGATCCGGAAACAATGGTGGCGGCAGATTTACCGCCACCGCTGTTTCCAGACCGGCTGACTTGTAATGAGGCCCATTGTTTGCCTATTTTCTAAATAGCCACCTACTTCAGAACTGCGCAAAAAATATGACATGCTCCAAGGGAGATTATCATCAAACGTTACTACATGAGTCACGTGTGCATTCAGGCCACGCTGGAACCATACCCATTAATTGTAATGACTAGAGGACAACTGCCATTCAGATGTTTAAACAGCTGGATATCATTACAGATGCTTTGCACTTGTGCATGCTGGTTTGCACTGTTTTACAGCTGGGGAAAAAAGTTTTGAATGAATACATTTGAGGACTATGTCAATGTTTGCCAAGCTGACAATATGGTGCAGAATGACACACTTGTGAGAATATTCATCCATGAGTCCCCAGGTGAATAATCAGCATCCTGACAACTTACTAAGAGGTTACAAGAATCTTTTGAAAATCAAAGCCAAATTTTGTGTCACTGACCTAGACTTGAGTGATCTTTCAAAAGAAAACTGAAAAATAAAGTATTTCTCTTCTGCTCACCCCATTGCCCAGTGCTGTCATTGGGCGTGATCTTCCTGGATCCGAGATCCAGCAAAAAAATGTCTGCCCATTCTCAGAAATCCATGTGCACTCCCATGTGCACCTCACATTTACTTTTGAATGCTGCCGTGCGTTCGTGTTGGGACAGGGTTTAAACAGTGCTCGCTAAGTTGAGAGGCAAGACACGTCCCCACAAGGAGTGGTCTGAATTCCCATCTCAATGTTACAATGCACAGGAAATATTGATGTGCATTTTTATTTTTTTGAAGGGTTGCACATTTTATACTTTGCTAACAATATTATCAAATCTACGACTATTTTCCAGGGGTTTTTGATTTATTTTCTAACGGGTTGAGGGGCAAATGTTTATGGGGGTGACTAAAATATTCCGTGCCCTGTCCCCGGCTGAAACCCACCACCTGCCCACCCTTCTCCCGATTATCCACGCACTAGGTGGAATACTGCGGTAAAAAAGTCAATATCCACCACTGCACTTACCCCATTTTCTAATGATTCCCTGCATGGTGCAGGATTGATGGAAGGAAACCTCACATCATAGTTGGTGTGTGGGGTTGCCAGCACTGTGCAGGGAATCCACAGCCTATTCTCTGTGGAAAGGGCTGATTCCAATAGATTCTGCTCAGAGCTGGAGGTAATTCAGGCACCCCACCATCAAAAACTGTCGGTATTACCAGCACCGTTATTATTGGTGCAGGTAATACCAGCTACTCACCCCATGAAGTCCTGGACTCCATGAAATCGGGAGTAACTACCATTGCCAGCACTTGGAATTTCCGGCAGATCCCGTGCCGGTAATGGTAAAATCCATTTGATGGTATCCTATCGTATTTACTGGCAGGATACCACCAAACATATAATAAGGCCCACTACTTTGTTTTGACCGCTGGCATTGCTGATCTCCATCATGCATACATGCATACATGTTGCGGGAGAAAGTCTGGTATTGAAAATGTAAAGTACTGCCCTAGCACACTGCTGCATTACAATTTTGAGTAGGTACTGAATCTGCCATTTTTAAACTACTGTTTCTTGCCAGTGCAAGGCGAGGCTTTAGACTTTATTGCTCATGACCTTGCAATGGAGGCCTTTCACCTAAGGTATAGCTATGCTCACCTTCATAACTCTCGCTTCTGACATGTTTCCCTTTTGGCAAAGGTAAGCGTGGTTTAGGCTCCCGCTTTCTTAGGAAAAGCAGCTTTAGCAGATGGAAGTTATCATACTCTATGTATGCTCATGTGCCTTAGACCGTGTGTGAACCTCTGTGGAGTATATTCAGCTCCAATAAATATATCACTTCATGCTGTCCTTCCTGATAACACTGTGTTAATGCATTAACAAAGCTGGCATCAGAAATGTTTATAGTGAGGCTTTGTTCCCTGCTTGTTTAATTGTTTCAGTATGATTCCCTGTCCTGTCTAGACCTCCCCTTCCATTCAAATGCATGTGTTCCTTTGGGTATAAGAGAACGGTGCATGGAGGGAGGAGTGTTCTCACTTGCATCGAAGTCTCATACTGTCATTGGTATTTTGTCGTTTTGCTGTTTGTTTTTGACATAAATTATTCAACAATCCACTGGAATAGTCAGTGGTCATTTTTGTATTTGTATTTGTATTTATTTATTTGTATGGAGCGCCAAACCCTGGGGCATCTGGGCGCTGAAAACTTACATGAAGTGCATACAAGAATGTACAAATATTAACAATACCAAATATATAGAAATAACAGTAAATGGTGAAGTATAGAGAAAAGGCATGTTACTCAGTCAAATATATACAGATAGAGGCAAAAAATATACAGTTTAAAGGCATGTATGCAAAGATAGCGCATGTGCAATGGCAGAGTCAGTGTTGAAGGTGTTATGAAGTGATTCTGTTATGGTTCTGATCCATGAACCATGTTTTGATCTTATTGCGGAAGAGCGAAAGGGAAGGTCCTTCTCTTATGGTGATAGGGAGCGCATTCAATTTTTCGCTGCAAGGACTGGGAAACTGACTCCACCCGCCCGTTGAAGGTTAAATAGTGGGATGACAACACAGTGAGATTGTGCTGTTCTACTGGGCCGCAATGAGATGTGTCGAGAGAAGGTGTCACATAGATATGTAGATGCCTGGTTATTGAGACACTTGTGGGTAAGCGAAAGTGATTTAAGGTCTATTCTTTTTGCCATGACAAGATTGGTGCCTTCAATGTCGGGTTGCGGCTGCCTTGCAGCCAAGTCCAAAAGTCGCTGGGCGCACCTCCCGTTGATCTCTGTGGGCCCAGGAGATACAATTTTGTCTGAGGGGAGAGCTGGCTGGAACTCCCGGAGACTCAGGGAAAGTGGACAGAGCAGATGCAGAAGCAGAGCCGACTGAAAACCGTGGGTTGGGGAAAACAGATAATTGCATCAGTGTATTGTCAGGTCTTGTATAGTATTGTTTGAAACAGGTTGGGGTAAATGTTTTTCTCTGGTAAAAAAAAAGCTGAAATCTGCAATCTGAAAATGGCAGCAATTATCCAAGGATACAGGAGGGGAGGTAGCCTGCCTACACAACTTTAAAGTTGAATAAGAAAAAGTGAAAGTGTTTGGCTACTGCCACTTAGAATAAAAAGAAAAAGCAGTGCATCCATGCTCCCAAAGGGCTTAAGAGGATATGAGACAGCTGTGCAAGTCAGAATAGTGTAGTATGGATTAGGGACTTGGATGGATGTATTCTGTGTAGGTGTGAAGAAAATATTTTGGATGAGAGTTGCCCAGTCTAAACCATATTACTATACAAAAGGAAAGCTCTAGTAATTATAAACCTATCCCCAAATTAGACTCCCGGAGTTAAATAGTGTATAAAGTCAATGGGCCTCATTACGACCCTGGCGGTCCGGAAATAACGGTGGTGGTAAACCCGCCGCCACCGTTGTTTCCGGACCGCCTGATCCCGACCCCTGCAGGCGGGAGGTGATGTTCCCGCCAGGTCTGACCTGGCGGGTTTAACACCTCCCGCATGCAGGCGGACGAGGAAACACCGGCAGCATTACGAGATGCTGCCGGTGTTTCCATGATCCCGATTCAATGGGAATGGGGATTTACACCATTCCGCCTCCGTGATTCCCGGAAAACCGGGGTTGTAATGCCCCGGTAATTCCGGGAATCACGGAGGCGGAATGGTAATACGAGTCCGGCGGTAACCAGGCGGTTTTACCGCCGAGGTTACCGCCTGACTCGTAATGAGGCCCAATATCCTGGTGTGATGTATGATATGTAGGATTGTATGTAGGATAGTATGATTAGATCTATATAAAATGCATTGAACATCATTGGTTTTATTGAAAATATCATGATTTTTAATATTATTAAGTATGTGTAATAATAATAACCTTATGTAATAAAATTGAGATTGTATTTTTTTATCATTTTATATGGGTAATGGTCTATATGTATTTCAAAGATATACCTTAGGTCTTTTCTAATGTATGAAAGTTATTCACACAATTACTAGAGCTTTCCTTTTGTATAGTAATATTGTATTCACCACAGGGTAGGAAAGCGAGTTGCCCCCAATTGTGCGATTAACCGTTTGAGAATAATAGATGCCCTGTCTAAACCCCATACATTGACACCTGAAACCCTAAATGTGCAACTCAGCTGTGACCCTGTTTAATATTTCACACTCTCCTCTTTCCTAGTATGGGAGCTGTAACAGGCTTTGTTTCTACTGAGTATGTGTCTCACCTACCCAAGTCTCTGAAAATAGCTGAAATACCACTCTGTATTGTGGGTAGCATCACGGGGGATATAGGCTGTGAACCTGCAGTCAACTGAATATGACCAACACCCATGGGTGTCACTGAAATGTCTGTATAGGGGGTGGAACGGAGACCAAGTGGTGATACCTGAGCCTATGGAAAGACATGGCAGAGCAGTGAGCTATGAGCGTGCCAGCTCGCCAGCCACAGGACACAACAGCCTCCTGATGCAGACGAAGTTAGGAATTGACCTGAATCCATAATATGTCATTCCCTGTCTTACCCCTGTGAGAATAGGTTCAAGTCAGTCTAGGAAAGTGGCACTTCCTTCTAAAGGAAGTCCAGCACACTTCATTTGTACTCACTACTAGCCCAAAGCATGTAAGTACATGGATAAATGGAACATATATACACAGAATGAATCACATAGACGCTTCCCCCAAGAAGCCAAATTTGACTTAGATAAGGTAACAAGCTTTGGTGGATCAATTTGTTATGGGTTTGCAGCCTAAGGTATGAGAGGTGGGAAGTAAAGGGTTTGGTAGAGGTTTTATTAGCTGCACAGCACCTCCACAAAAAGGTCAAAAAACAGAAAGAAACTACTGAAGCAGAACTTATGGCGTTGCAGATACAGAGTTTACAACCTTCCCAGAGAAGGACAGGGTTTTGCGCCATACCATGAGGACAAGGATGGGGAAGAAGGAGAGGAGCATCGCAATCACATGAAGCTAGGAGGTATTACACAAACATGTACAGTGATCAGAGTAATTACTGCAAAAAGTGTGGACACTTAAAAGCTGTCTGCCCACATCAGACTCATTATGATGATCGACACGGACAGCCAACCATGCCAAGCAGAATTACTAGGTCCCAGCCTCCACCGACACCACTTCGGATGGATGGTTAGATTTGCCAAGGGGTCTCCTAACTTGTTCCACCACTCAAACCGATTGATTATACGGTTGTGTACACTGATTGTGTTATTGCTGGTCAAAATATTTCATGTTTGGATGACACATGAACATCAGGATCCACACTAAAAGCCTCTGTGTTTCCACCAGGAATGCATTCTGATGAAATGGTTAATGCTGTAGGTATAGGGGGTACACCAATAACCCACCATGTGCCTACTCCGCTTATGGGCATGATAGGTCAATTTCTGACCAACGTATATTCTTGCAAAGTCCCTGTCTCCCGTTAACTTGTACTAGATATATTGTGTAAGCTAAATTGCTCCATTTATTGTTCTCTCGATGGCTCATACCTTGACATCCCAGCTCACAGAGAGCATGATGTACTGACAGTATCACAGGAAATTAACCATTCAAACTCTGGGGGGGGGTGCTCTTGCCCACGGGAGAAAATGGCCGCTCCTGTGTGTGCTCTGGAGTGAACCAGGGCCGTAATGTAGATATAATTGTTTAACGGGTCCGGTTCTACTTCTATGAAACATGGATTGAATGGCATTCACTACTGATCGGGACGGCGAAACCTGGAAGCCAACGGTGAACGGCTCTGCGAGATAAAGCATCATACGAACTCCACGGAGAACTGGGAACAGAGCCTGAAGTCAAGCCAGAACTCGAGGGGAGGAGCCCGGCGGAAGAAAGCACGAGCGGCGCCCAGGACACCGGAGGCCCATCGATATTGGAACCTGCTGCGGGTGCTCTGCTCCTCATAGAGCGCCTGCGGGGACCCCACCAGCTGCCGCCATCCCCCTCCTTCAGGCACCTCTGAACGAGCGGTGCTCGGCTTGTGTCCGGCGACGAGAATCCACCGACGATTTGCAGGAGCGGTAACCCCGGGCCCTCGGCAGGCACAACGTAGATAAGTGGGGCGGTGAGGGGGAGGTGGCAGCACTGCACTAAGCGCGAACCGCCGGCCCCTGCAATATAATTGGAAGGAATTACAAAGAAACGCGGCAGACAGTGTATACGAAGGCGGAAAGGGAGGTCTTTCAGGGTCACTCTAGAACCGCATCTTCACAACAAGCGAAAAGGGAGCTAACGCGACAGACCGTATCAAGCTCCCACCACGGCACTGGTGCCACAATACCGAAATCGCACTACCTGCAACAAGT
This sequence comes from Ambystoma mexicanum, assembly GCF_040938575.1. NCBI lineage: Eukaryota > Metazoa > Chordata > Amphibia > Caudata > Ambystomatidae > Ambystoma > Ambystoma mexicanum. Next base: position 224,609,890 of record NC_090936.1, read on the forward strand.
ATACTGACGCCGACCCCCCACCTCTGATAAGACTTACCAAGAAACGAGCCGTGAACCGGAATACGGGGGTCACAAAAGGAGTGTGTACCTGATCAGGCCTGCTGTCTGCAATACATACCGGGGGCCATGACCACACCTCGCATTTGCTGCCATAGTTCGGTCAGAGAAAGCAAAGCTCGTTAACCCTACTGAACAATCAACCAGAAAAGGGGGATAATGCCCAAGAGTTTTGGCCACAAGAAGGGCAAGGGGGCCATCGACAAATACACCACAACTATCCAGAAAGATTCAACACCCGAGATGGAGGAAGTAATGATGCCGCTTGATAAGCAGGCTCTGCCGGCTATGTTGATGGACCCTCAAGCGGTTTTCCTTGCAATGCAACAGGGTTTTTCAGCACTCAACGACAAACTTGACGGGATTACCGCAAATGTGGCGTCCATTAAAACGAAATTGGAAAAAACAACAACACGTATAACGGAGGCAGAAACAAGAATATCGGGCACTGAAGATGCTCTTGAAGCCCTGAAAAGAATGGTCTCCACGATGGCGATCGAATTAGGAACGGTGAAGACTAAATGCGAGGACTTAGAAGCAAGGTCAAGGCGCAACAACATTCGCACATCGGGGGTACCGGAGGAAGCAATGAAGGGCTCCATGGAAAAGGGAGTTGAGGCCCTCCTGCGCACACTGCTGGGAGACCATGGGTGGTCACCAGTGTTCATTATTGAGCGGGCGCATAGGTCTTTGGCCCCGAAACCGAAGCCAGGAGCATACCCTAGACCAATCATAGCCCGTGTGATGAACTATAGGGACAGGGACTTGATACTGAGGGCGGCAAGGGAAAAGCAGGAGCTGAGATGGGAAGCCAACGTTATACGGATCTTTCCAGACTTCACACTGGCGGTACAACAAGAGAGGAAACTTTTCAACGGGGTTAAGAAACTGCTCCGGGAACGACAGGTCCAGTACGCCATGCTTTACCCGGCGGGACTTAAAATTCAATATCAAAACAAGATCCACTTCTTCACCTTCCCCGAGGAAGCCGCCAACTTTATTGAGACACATATCCCCACTCCGTCGAGGAGCACTGAAGTGAATGAACAGGAGTAGTCTTTACGGTTGCGCATTAGCAGAATGTTTAACTAATGAAGCATAGGTCCTGAATTGTCAGCTCCCCCTTTTGGGGGTAGCTCTATGTGGGGGCGGGAATGTTTCAATAAGTGTGGTATGCTGCATTGTAATGTCCCCCGCAGACAACAACATGTGAGAGAGCAACTTATGGAACCGGTTACCCTTACTCAAGGTTTAGAAAGGCATAGGCACTGGGAATTGCCGCAGGCCCCCCTGTAGCAGGTGCGCACTCAGTTGGAGGGGGGGAAGGGTTGGGATCCTAAAAGCACAGTTGAAGTTAGGGGAACTGTGAGGGTGGGGGGAGGGGGGAGTTTAACACGATGGGTGGGAGTTATGTTATGGAGGGGAAGAAAATAAAAAGCACACAGGTAATGTACACTGGACATTCTGAAAGTATTGTAAAAAAATATTTGCAAACACACGTTCATGATCACTTCATGTGGAATGGCTGAAACAGGTATTGATGATATTAAAGTAATGGAATGTTCGAGGTCTGGCCTCCAGAGTTAAGAAACAGAAAATTATAGCATATATTAACAGACAGACCCCCAAGATTGTTTTCTTACAAGAGACGCATGTAGGGCCACAACTGGAGGGGCAGCTGGTTCCAAATTGGGGAACACACCAATATTTCACAACTTATTCGAAAAGGGCTAGAGGTACAGCAATCTTGATACACAAGACCTTGCTGTTCACATGGAAAGAAGTGGAATGCGATACTGAGGGGAGATATGTGTTAGTACATGGAATTCTACGAGACAAAGATATAGTCCTCAACGTATACGGGCCGAACATAGACGACCCGGAATTCTACTCCACAATTTTTGGGAAACTGGCAATTTTCCCCAAGGCCCATTTGATATGCGTGCGGAACTTCAATACTATTCTTGATGTGAATATCGACCGTACTTCGACACAAGTGAGAGCGTTAACCAAAGCAGCACAATTATCACACATATGGCAGATTTGAACTTGAAGGACACATGGAGGACGCTACATCCCTCTGAGAGAGGGTACACATATTACTCGACAGTACATGATATGCATTCCAGGATAGATATTTGGTTGGTGGATAACACAGCATTATCATGGGTCACAGACACTCAGATGCTCCCCAGGATGTACTCAGATCACTCCCCCATACTTCTGGCATTGCGAATACCTGGCGCCGCGGTTGGTAGGCCCCCATAGAGATTCAAACCGGCTGTGCTACGAGATCTGGCCTATAAAAACGCAATGGACCAGCACATACAAGAATACTTTGATCTCAATGAGAACTCAGTGTCCTCTCTTGCGATATTGTGGCAAGCATTTAAGGTGTATATAAGGGGCATCTCCATATCAACAGAAAGCGGCATCCTTAAAGACATTAGGAATAGATTGCAATGACTAGAAGCGCAAATAGCATCAATACAAGCCCAATACGTGTTTACTCCAACACCACAACTCACTCTAGATATAAAGAATAAGCTGGACGAATATACTCAGACAGCGGACCAAGAGATCCGCTGCTTTGACAAACCGGCGGCTGCATGCCGCTATGGAGAAAGAAAAAGCCCGGGATGTTGTTAGCCAGAGCAGTGAGGGGAGAAAGGGGATCAACAGATATCCCATGTATACAAACAGCAAATGGCTCGGTCACCGCTGATCAGGGTAAGATACGCGACACATTCCACACATTTTATGAAGAACTTTACTCACCTCAATCGGACGCTACGGATGCAGAGATTGAACATTATTTCTCCCAAATCCCGATGACACTCCTGGCGGAGGATACCAGGGAGTTGTGGGAGACGCCGATAACTGAGGCGGAAGTTGTGGAGGCAATTGAGGCACTCCCCAACGGGAAGGCCCCTGGCAACGATGGCCTTGGTGCACAGTTCTACACGGAGTTTAATTATCTGTTAGTACCCAGACTACTGGTGGTGTGGACCGAAGCCCTAGATAAGGGAGAGCTCCCCGAGACTACAAAAGAAGCAGTAATAACGCTACTGCTCAAATCAGGGAAACCCCCGGATGACTGTGGGTCTTATAGACCACTGTCATTAATAAATACTTATGCAAAGATCTTACCAAAGATACTCACAACTAGGTTAACACCATTGATGCCATACATGGTCCACGAGGATCAGGCAGGGTTCATTCTGGGTAGATCCACGGCGACTAACATCAGAAGATGCCACGAGATCCTGACTACAACACCCTCAGATCAGCAGGCTATAGCCGTATCGCTGGACATGCGTGAAGCATTTTATACGGTATCCTGGCCCTTTTTATTTGGGGTTTTGTGAAATTATGGGTTCGGTCCAAACTTCCTGAAATGGATACAATTACTATACACAGGCCCCCAGGCCAGAATTAGAGTCAATGCAACCCTAACAAAAAAGCTCGAACTACGAGGGGGCACTAGACAGGGATGCCCAATGTCACCACTACTGTTCGCCCTAATAATAGAACCATTGGCGGACATATTGAGGACACGTTACAGCGCATATGGGCTGAGAATAGGGAGTAAACTGCACATTATAAATCTGTATGCAGATGACATTTTGCTATACCTAAAAGATCCAGACAGAACACTGGGGATGGTCCTGGCAGAAATAGAGCAGTTTGGTAGATTTTTGGGCCTACGACTGAACCCCAGCAAATCAGAAGTATTCCCCATTACTGAATATACGAGTAAACCCCGAGACCTGCATGGCCTACTGTGATGCCCGACACATTCTGTATCTGGGAGCGTGTATTGCTAGGATGGCTCAATTATCGCGAGCACTAAACTATAACCTGCTGGCAGATGCTCTATGCATTAAGTTGAGGCGTTGGAGTGCTCTCCCCTTTTCAATGATGGGTAGGATCGCATTAGTAAAAATGATAATTCTCCCAAAGCTCTTTTATCTATTTAGTACTGTGCCGGTCTGGCCGGGGCAAGCCTTGTTCACTAAGATGTCTAGCGCATTTGTCTCATTTGTATGGGGTGGTCACCGTAGGGTGAGCTGGAGGGTGCTAACTGATGCCTATCAAAGGGGTGGTCTGATGGCACCGGACCTGGAACTATACTACTTGACGGCAGAGGCACAATATGCCGCCCAATGGGCTACATTATTTCTGAACCCGGCGGGCACTGTACCGAGCCAGCCCAAAAAGGAGGCCACGATGGCGCTCCACCAAATTACGAGGACAACTCCCAAGCATTATAACGGCATAAAACCCTCACAGGTGGTGACTACAGCATGGGCTAAAATAGTTGATATATTTGACACTGATAAGATATACCACCCGAGTATGCCGCTCTGGGGCGACCCCCAAACACCCTTCAGTATAGATGGGGAAGTAGCCCACCACTGGTCCTCCAGGGGCATATCACAATGGGGTCAACTATTCACTGGTGGGCACTTTATTCAGTGGTAGGATATCAAGGATGTAGTGGGGAATACGCACAGGACCAGACAACAATATAACAGTATACAAGCAGTCATACAAAGTATATGCCTGGCCTTCCCTAATGAACCACCGCTGAATATGGGATTGGGATATATGTTCACGGGGGGAACCCAAAAGATCACGGCTTCAGCACTGTATAAGTTTATACTCCAGACACGCCCGATAGTGCAACGCACAACTAAGACCAAGTGGGAACAGCAAATTGAAGACGACGAATGGTCCTGACTCTGTGCACTTACCAAGCAGATTTCATGTAATTCTAGATACAGGCTAATTCACTATAAGATAATACAAAGAACACACTACTCCCTGTGAAGCTCAAAGGTATATATCCGACTATGTCTGGGAACTGCCCGAGATGCAATACAGAAGATGCAAACATTTACCATATGTTATGGGCATGTGTAAAACTGAGGGGATATTGGGAGGAGGTGTGTTTGTCCCTAGATGGGATGGCAGATCAACCAGTGTAATGGACCCCCCGAATGTGCCTGTTGGGGGTAGTCGAGAAAATAAACCCGATTTGGCATAAACCTTTGAACTTAAGTCTGCTCCTAGCCAAAAGGGCGATCCTGATCAAATGGAAAAGTGCAAATCCCCCAACCAAGGCGGACTGAGATAGAGACATGGTATGGGCAAACGATATGGAGGAATTACACATAGATTCGGTATTACCTGTATCCCGGCCAAAGAATATATGGGAAAGATACAAACTGTACCTGCTGAAAAAGGCCGAGCAAGAACATTCAGACTCAGAAAAGTAATCGAAATTGTATAATGCATGAACATACCAGTACTACAGTTAAGTGTTTGTATTAACTGTGTGCACAAAAATAAAGATTTAAAAAAAAAAACATTCAAACTCTGAACACCGGCCCAGCACTCCTTGTTTATGACAGTCTGTTGGATCGAGTCCCTGCCAAGTTATGGTCAACTCATATAAATAATGTGGGTTACATGGTAAAAGCAGAGCCAGTCAAAATTACTCTAAATGCTGCCAAACCCCTGCCTTGTGTACCTCAGTATCCTGTTTCCCGACTGGCTGTAGAATGTCTTCTTTAACAAGGTATTATACCAACTAGTAGTCCTTTCAATTCTCTGATTTTGCCCACAAAGATGGCAGGTAAAGAGGTTTACCTTTTTATTCAGAACCTATGTGTAGTTAATGCAGCTATGGTACAAGCTTTTCCTGTTGTACCTAACCCGTCTACCATCCTGTTATGCATTCCTTATCCAGCCAGGTACTACTGTTCTAATACAGTGTTCAGCATTTTTTCCATACCTATACATCCTGACAGCCAGATTCTACCCATAAATCCATGCAGTACATGTTCACTTGTCTTACAGTGGGATTCATAGAAAGCCCTACCCTATTATTCCAAATTTTAAAGACTCAATTCAGTTCTAAGGAGGGTCAATGCTGGTGAAGTATGTAGATGATCTACTCTTAGCCTCTCTCTTTCCCTGGAAGCATGTGAGGAAGACTCTCTCATCCGGCTGACAGCGCTTCTCGAAAAGGGTAACAAGGCATCTAAAGACATGTTACAGTTGTGTCTGGTTTGAGTGAGCTACCTGGGCCATGGGATTTCAGCTGGGGAAAGACATATATCCCAAGATCAGAGCACAGTGATCCAGAAAATCCCCAAGCCCCAGACTAGGAATCAGGTGAGAGGGTTTCTCCGGACAGACAGTTACTCTAGATAGTGGGACCTGGGATATATAACCATAGTTAAGCCCCTTCAAAATGTCACACACGATTAGGCACCCGAGCTTCTGCCATGGACTCAGAAAGCAGAAGATGCCTTTGCCATCATTAAGCAAGCAATCGCAATGGCTCTGGCTTCAGGTTTTCTGGATTACTGTAAGCTTGTTCTGCTGAAATGCGATTAAAGCAATGGCTTTGCTCAAGGTGTGTTGACCCAGTTACACAGTGACAAGCACCGGTCTGTATCCAATGGAAGTGTAGCCTTAGATCCAGTAGCCATTGTACTCCCAGCTTGAACACGAGCTGTTGCTGCTGTTGCACTGTTGATAGAAAAGTCGTACTCACTAGTACACAGTCACCCTGTCATGATTGCAGTTTCCCCATGCTGTGCTGTCATTACTGCTGAAAGGGAAGACACAGCATGTGTCCAACTCCCATGCCTCTTTGCTGCCAACCCCGCAGGACGGAGCGCTGCATGACTGTCAGACAGTTGTAGATACACTTCTGTCCCCCTGATGAACCCTAATTGATCCTGGTCGTGGATGTCTTATGCCACCTTGTCCCATGAACTGGGGAATTGGTCATTGTTTAGTCTTTTATTTTTTTGGTCCGTGTACCGCTACGTCTTTTGAAAGCTTCTCATGGGGTTCAGTTTCAAAGAAGGTTGCACAAGGTTCATCCGATTGAGTTGACCGAGTTACTTCTTGAAGAATGTCGGACTCTTAACGTGAAAGGTCATGCCCCCTGTTTTCTTTTCTTAATTCTTTGTAGTCAGTAGCTGACATAGTAGCTCCTTGCCACCCTCTTTTTGGAAGGCTGAAACCTTTGGCGGCATGGTATTCAGCTGATTTAGAACCCAGAAACAGCTATGTAGGCGTCTGGAGAGGCACTGGTGACGGAACTGAAAGATCGTCTCTTGTATCCTTTATAAGCAAGCAGTCCTCTCTTATCATCAGATGGTCCGTTCTAGCAAAGCTAAATACTATGCCACCTGAATAAAGGAAGCAGCATGTGCCTATTGAGAGTTATTCAGAGTGGTTTAAGAGCTTTCTGTCTGCCCTTCGGATAACTCTGTGGTATCTTCGGATGCCCAATCTAGTTGTGACGAAATTAGCAGCTTCTTTTCTGAAAAAGTTATTGAGTATCGCGCATAAGGAGCCCATGGGAGACTCTGTGGATCTTTGTCCTAGTAATGCCTCTGCCTTTCTCCGGACAATGTTTTTTAACTTGATCCAATTTGTGAAGATACTGTTTGGACTGCTCTTTCTGGCCTTAGATCAGCTTCACCCTTTGATGCGGTTCCTCTTTGCATCCTGAATGCCCTTCCTCAAAGGGCCTTGGGGATGCAGGCCGATGCATTGCAATATTTGTTTTCTATTGGCACTGTGCCGGTCGTCCTTAAACATGCTGTGGTCCTCCCACTTTTAAAAAAGTTAATCTTGATCCTCGAGTGCCCACTAAGTTTAGGCCTATTTCCTTTCTCCCATCAATAATGAAGTTGATGGAGGCGGTGATTACGCCTCCGATTTCACGATTTCTGGAAAACAATGAACGACTCCACCCGTACCAGTCAGGCTTCCGTCCCAAGATAGGGACGGAGTCCGTAATGATATCATTGCTGGACGATCTTGCGTTGCTTCAGGACCGGGGAGAGACCAGAGTTCTTATTCTCCTGGATCTTTCTACGGCCTTTGATACAGTGGACCAGCAAACTCTTTTGGATAGGCTGTAACATTTGGGTGTCACTCGATCTTTTCTGGCCCGGTTTAAGTCCTTTTTGGAGGGCCGATTAAAGATGGTTTATTTTCAAGCGTGCTTCTCTTCTCTTGTAGAACTTTTTTTCAGAGTCCTGCAGGGGTCGGCCCTACCCCCTCTCTTATTCTACTTGTATGTTTGCATTTTGGCCCATCTCATAACAGAGTGTGGTGTACTCTTTTATTCCTACACGGATGATACGCTGCTGATTTTCAGGTTGGAATCTCCTCAGAATGCATCTCCCAGCCAGTTGCTTGACTGCCTGGAAAAGTGGGTTCTTGGATGGTGGCCAATTGGCTTCAGCTAAATGGGAATAAAACTGAGATTTTAATAGTTGGACAACAGGGGAGGCACCACCTTTGGATTTTACAATATTGGCCTGAATTCCTTGGCCCATCCCCTGCGCCTCAGTTAAGAGCCTGGTTGTGAAACCTTTGCCCAATGGCTCACGAGAAGCCCAGATTTCCACTATTTGCATTTCTGGATTCGGAAAACTGAAAACTTTGAGAAAGAATCTTCCTCAGCTTCCCCCGTAAAATCGGACTACACTGGTTACATCCTCGATGATGAGGTCTGAAGATTACTGCAATGGTATTTACTTGGGACAGCCGAAGAAGTAGAAACAGCAACTGCAGGTCCTACAGAACGTAGCAACACCTCTAGCGCCTAAAGTTCCCTGACTGACTCCATCTGCTGCTCTTCTTTACCAGCTACACTGGTTGCCTGTTGAAGCAGGGATAGAGTTTAAGACTCTGTGTATTGTACACCAAGCTCTCTACAACTTCGGTCCTCAGTACCTGAGGAAGAAACTGGTTAGGTACGTTCCTACAAGAAATTTGTGCTCAGAATCACAGGCTCTCCTGAAGATTCCTAAGTTTCGTTGTAAACGGCTCGGTGGCCGCTCCTTTTTCCGTAATTGCCCCCAGCTTGTGGAATGCCCTTCCGCTACACAGAAGAGTTCAGACTGAATACCTTCTTTTTAGGAAAGCACTCAAGATCTTTTTAGCTCAGTTTCTTTCTGAGGTAAGTTTCAGTAAAACTGTTCTTACCCACCCAGTGCCTAGATGCCTTCTGGCCATAATAAAATGTACCCCCATGCCGTCCTAGAAGCATATTGTTTGCCCGTGGCGAAATATGCACAAGCAACTGAACTCGTAGCTCTCACCTCTGCCTGTGCCTTTGCCTAGGATAGATCGGCCATGATCATCACCAACTACAGGTATGTCCACAGGGTTGTGCACAACTTCAGAGTCCGCTGGAAGCAGTGTGGGTATTTAACATGCATGCACACCATAATATTGAATGGAAAAAATGTGTCAGCCTTAATGAATGCATTGTTACTTCCCAAAGCTGTAGCCATTGTTAAATTTAAGGGACATGATCGCTCTCAGTCGTCCCCAGCCCAGGTAAATATTCTAGCAGATGGTGCAGCTTGTTAGGTGGCCTTAAACAGGCCCCTAGCTCCTAATGATATTCTTGTTTGTGTTGCAGTCCATTGGTCACCAATGACCTTCCTTTCCAGCCTTGACATCCTCAAAGACCAGGCCCCCGAACCTGAACAGGTGACCAAGACCCAATGTTATTGTAAGTTGGAAGAGACTCTTTGTGGTCTTCCCCAGATGGCCGCCTGGTGGCACCCAAGGTACTCATCCCCTACATGGTCCGTGAAGCGTATTGCTTAGCCCATTCAGCAACAAATGCTGTGATTACCCTACTGAATCGAGATTGGATGGCTCATGGTTTAGCCTCTATGGCTCAAGAGTATTCTGAGAACTGGGTGCCATGTTTAACACACAATGTTGGGAGAGCAGTACCCACAAGGCTGTCTGCACGTCCAGTAGCAGAGGGTCCCTTTGTAGATGTGACTTCATGCAGCTCCCCATCTTTATGAACTTTACTTATGTTATGTTAAAGGATATTTATATCATACATTATGACCACCTGAGTGGTGACCTGCCACTCTGGCAGATCTGAAAAGAAAGAGGGTAAGGTGTGGGGGGTGAGTTAGTAGGACTGAGCGAGAGAAATGTGCAACAGAGCTGTGATGTATGTGAATTTTTGGTCAGTAGTTGTCATGTGCTGTTGTGCAAGGCTATGTGTGGTTAGTTTTGTTGTTGCAATGTAGTGAAGTGTGTGTGGTTTGTACTGATGTAGAGGTATGCTTGTGTTTAGTATAGAGTTTGAGAGTTGGAAGCAGAGGGATGAGATATTTTTTATTTGATTTTTTAGTATGGTCGGTATGTGCCGATAGACCATCACACCCCCTCAGCTTTGGCCTCAGCCTTGGCCACCTGCGGCTGCAACTTCATGTTTAGGGATGGTAGATGTATTACCTGGATGGATAGTGGCCTAATCATGTAAAAAGGTAGATGGTATTACAGTGGCAAAAAAGGCAGGTTTTATACCTCGATTCGTGCTGCCCCTCAGTAAAAACTGTGACCGAGGTATCATTTCACTGGTCAGGTCATTAAAAAAGTGTGCAAAGCTCTAGGAATAGCTCAATAGTTCCACTGCACTTATCACCCCCAGTGCAGCATGGATGTAGAATGCTGCAATGGGGACCTCAAGCAAAGGCTTGCTAAAGTGTGTCAAGAGACGGGGTTGAGATAGGCCCAAGCCTCACCCAGGCATGTGTTTGCCATGTACAATATCCCTGCTTCAGCATAAACGGAAACTGCACACAAAATCCTCACAGGTCGCCCTATTAGAATGGGAATTGCACCACCAGCAGTCGCGCACATCCAAAGTTTGCCTTTAGAGCATGACACAAAATCCTCACAGGTCGCTCTATGAGAATGGGAACTGCACCCCCAGCAGTCCCACACATCCAAAGTTTGCCTTTAGAGCATGACACTTTAATACCGTTACATGTTGATTAAAACTGTTCGATCTCCCCACGCTAAGGTCCATAGAGCCCTGCCTGAAGCAGCAACTGAGCCCTGTCATCCAGGAGATTGGGTACTGGTGACGGTCCATCAAGGGAAATCTGAGCTCCAGCCCAGGTGACACGGCCCATTCCAGATCCTCCTGAATACTCACACAGTGGTTAAATGTGCTGGGATCATGGCGTGGATCCATGCAGCACACTGTTGCCCAATAGCCAGCCCAGCTGATGACACCACCTTCACTTAGACGGATCTTTCTTGGATTGGCTCTGGTCCCACTGCAACCACAGACTCCTCCAGCAGTGAAACCGTTGGGAGTTTACCAATGTCAAACTCTTCCAGCAATGCTCGAACAGAATAGCCAGTATCAGAGGATGAGGTTGCAGCCCTTAATCACACACCATGTTCACGCGCTGAGCAAGTACACACAGGTTCTGAAACGTTTCCATGCAATAAGTCTCAGCTGGAGCTATTGTAAAGGCTTCTTTGTTTTTCAGTCGAAACTCTGTAGGAAACAACCCAGATTCAGGCCTCCCTTCTGATATACCACCTTCAGTGCCATACTCCCCTGGATCTCACAATGCAGTCTGTAAAAGATATGCTTTGCGATCTCGCAGAAGAGCTGCTGAGAACCAGTAGCTCTCAAATGAGTGGCGACTGGTCAGGTCACTTGCCCCTGTATCTGTCCGCTCAACGATGATGAACTCCCCTGAGGTGGCAGTGCACTAACAAAGAGTGGAAGCCACCTCTGTTGTCTCACCAATATCTGCAAGTTATGGTCCCTGCTGTTACCACCTGCTGGCCATAATCTTTGTTTGAATAACCCTCACATGCACCACCCTCTGGTATGTTGGATATCTCTAGGTGGACAGTTTAACTAAAACTTCTGATTATTAACTATTGTCTAAGGAATCCCTTGATCAGCACCTGATATCTGTTGAAACTTTCAAACTGTGACATTTACTTTTCTGCAACTTCACAGAGTTTACAACACTTTGCAATGAATGTACTGGCTTGGCAAACTTATATCACTTGTGCCCTGCACATCACCTGCCCTGGTGAAATTAATAGTACTTTGTCTTCTAGCCACAAACATTTGTGCTGCTGCAACAACCTGACTCTGGAACATGGGCACTCTGGGATTGGCCCCTAGTGTATACCATATAAGGCCATATTCCTGTTATCATTGTTCAACCACCCATAAAACATAATGATGACATCTTTCAATAATCTGTGAATAGAATTCTGAGGACTGCCTATCATTCACTTTTATATTGAAACACTGGGGTAAGGAGGCTGAATGGAGCAATGATGATCTAGAAAGCATAGAAGCACAGGTTGCACTCTAGTGGTTGTGAGCATATGATATGTGCCGGAACATTTAAGACCCCCATCCAGCATAGAGGAGGTATACGCTGTCTGTAGAATCTTTGTCGTCTCCTGCTGACCAAGGGACTGTAGACCTGCAGAGAAGACTGTGGAGCCTGGAGGCTCAGGAAGACGGTGGAAGAATGAGGATTGCTGGAGCAAGTTCACCATGCTAGGACCGAAGCAGGAAGAGAAGTCTTCCTGGTGGCCACGGGAATTGAGAAGCAGTACCAGTGCCACCTGAACATGGAGAAGGGCTCAGCAGCAGAGCGGGAGCTGCAAAGAATGTCGAAGCCACTAGGTGGAAATGGTGAGCCCATGAAGTGGAGACAGGATACAGAGCGCTGCTTCAGGTTTACTGCGAGAGGACCGCACACCACCACAAAAAACTGGTGGGCCACGAGAAGGGAAGCTGGGCCAAGGAGGCACTTCAGCAATGCTATAAAGGCCAGTGAAGTGAATGAAAGGGCTTTGAAACCCAAAGTGTCACAAAGGAATGATAACAGAAGTCAAGATTGCAAGTGTGTACATTATGAGAAAGCCCTGGCAGGAGAGTATACCATGCAAAGTAAAGTTAACAAGTTTATAAAGTGAACTGTGCGAGAAAGTCCTGGCAGGAGAGTATGCCAGGCAAAGTCAAGTTTGCAAGTGTGTAAAGTGAACCACATGAGAAAGGCCTGGCACGACAATACAGCAGGCAAAGACAAGCTTGTGAGTCAAATTGCACTGAATGTGGAGAGGAACCTGGCAGGGGAGTATACCAGGTGTCCTGCAAGGCTGGGACCCGCATCCACGTTATTTTGTTGAACAAAGATTCCCAAAGAAGACTCATGCCCTTAGGATTTGGAACAATTTGAACAGATGAGGGGAAGGGAGACATTTCCTTAGGAGTGTAGTGCAGCATCAAGAGGAGGGATGTATCCTCTCGGACTATACATAACTTTGATTGTTTATCTGTTGTATTGATGAAGAGCAACCAGGAGAAGGGAGCCATTCCCTGGAACTTTAACACTAGCCATTGGGAATGTATATGTTGGAGTTACACCATTCTTTAGAACTTGAACATTTGTGCACTTTCAAGGTCAAATACATTACCCTTAGCACGCTAGCGTAACCTTTTAAATGTGAGGGCTAGGATAGGATTTCAGACACAGGACATTTTGCTTTGGACATCTGGACACATGACAGACCCTTAGTTTGTGATTTAGTAGGTGGAGCAGTGAGGCATTTTCCAACCCCTTCATTATTTTGAATAAAACTTTGTAACCACAATCATGAGTCATCTGTGCCTATGTACATTCCTGGCTCTTCAAACTGTCATAAAAGCAATGGCCCTATGCACATACCTGGGTTCACAGTGAAAACACTTACCTGCATCCTAGCAGTATGCATGTATGTTTTATCTCATTGCTGGGTCTGTGCCCATCTGCCTCACGACTTATCCTCCAAGTTCCCTATTGCACCCATGCCCTTCCAGCGGGAAGCTGTGTGGTTGGATCTTAAGCTGGTCACTGAATCTCAAGCCGCAGAACCCTGAAGGGATGCTCATTCCCTTCTGGGATTTACCAGCCTTTCCAATTTCCACGCCGCAGACAAACCATGGACCAAGCTGGCAGCACTCCACCTTTCCTCCCTCCTGGAAACTGGCTTTGTATGCTACACCAACTCACATCCTCTGTTCATGGGAATTAGCAAGTGACATTATTATTTATCCACCAATGCAGTGTAGTGATCAATAATGTCACATTTGCCTTTGATTCTAATTCTTCCTTTTCCAAACCCGGGTACACCACGTATTCCAGGACCTATTTCATTTGTGGGGACAAGGCTTATCCCTGGCTGCCCATTAATTGGGGAGGGAGCTGCTAGATGGGGTTTGACCTGCCCACAGTGAGGGTTTACTAGGACCTCTGGGTGCATCTATCAGTCAGATTTTACTCATACCACTAGTCATCATTCAAAGGGTGTCCTGTTTGATGATGGCTTGCAAGTGTCTCTATTATTGAGCATGCATCGCCTGCTCTGAAGTCTCTCAGACTGCCGAAGTTCTTTAATTCATGCTACTGAAGAAAGAAATAATATGTTATGACAACCCTGGATGTGATGTTTGCTTTCCTAAAGATGAACGTAATGAGACTGGAGTGAAGATCTTAAAGGAGGGATTTGTGGGGAAATGTCTGAAACTGGAAATTTGATGCATTCCCCTAGCATACCAGTACTAGTACTCCTGCTGTATTATAATATTTAGTAGGTACTGCAAAGTGCCATATTTAAACAACTTTTGCAGTGCAAGGCTTTAGGCTTTACTGTGCATGTCCTTACAATGAAGGCCCTTTGTCTAGGGTGTAGCTATGCTCACCTTCATATCTCTCGCTTCTGATTTGTTTCCCTTTTGGCAAAGCTAAGTGTGGTTTAGGCTCCCGCTTTCTAAGGAAAAGCAGCTTTAGCAGACAGAAGTTATTGATTGATTTATTTATTTATAGAGCGCTTATCATACTGTAGGCATGCTCGCCTGCCTCAGACCATGTGTGAAACTCTGAGGAGAATATTTTCAGCTATTCTAAATGTAAATCTTCATGCTGCCTTTCTTCATAACATTGTTTTAAAATGTGAGAACACAGCTGGTATCAAAGACTTGCATAGGGGTGCTTTGTTCCCTGCTGTAACATTGTTTCAGTGTGATTCCCTGCCTTATCTCGACCTCCTCTTCCTTTGAAATGCATGCGTTCCTTTGGGTATAAGAGAACAGTACATGGAGGGAGGGGGGTGTTCTCACTTGTATAGAAGTCTCGTAGTGTCATTATTTTGTTGTTGTCCTGCTGTTTGTTTTTGACTAATGCATTGTTCACCAATCCATTGGAATAGTCAGTAGTAATTTGTGCGAAGATCACTATCGATTCGCCACGTGACACAACAAAAATGCATGATAACACAGGGTCTGCCTAGATGTATTTGCCTTTTCCCACTGTATACAGTGGATGACACAAATCCAACAGAAAAAGCTTGACACAAGGACATATTAGTGGTATGTGGTTGAATAAGGCTATCTCCTCTGAAGTGCTTACGCAGTTGCATCCTCATTTATGTTATCTCCCTTCCACTGTGCCATTACTACCCTCAATAAATTCACTCTATACCCCACATCACAATAATGTGCCTCTCAAAAACACGCCAATAGTCCACTCTAGAGTTATGACTGGGAGTTCTGCTAAAATTAGTAATCCTGGAACGAGGATCAGAACTGAAAGAAGACCAGATCGACAAATATGAAAAAGTCTGTAAATATGTCCTGTAAATGCAGGTGACTGAAAAAATTGATGAGAGGTAAAGAGCTGCAGTATTACAACAGGCGATCCCTACCCTATACGGTTATCTCATAAAAATAACGTGTTTTGAAAACTAGACTCTGTAACAGAATTGAAAAAGGAAGCATTTTAAAATGTCCTTAAATTGTTGGTCTTATAATTTGTAACAAATGAGCGAAAGCAATTTAAAATGTACAGTACATGTTCTAATTTCGGGACTATTACGAGATGGAAAACAACAACACTCTTCATTTTGTTTGGCATTAGATTTCCGTCATCAGGCCATTGAGATCGTTATTGACCTCTTGCCAACCTATCAGAATGTTCAGAGTGCAGTCAATAACTAGTGGTATTGACTGCATTCTGAACATTCAGACTTCAAAAGCAGACAAAGAAACAACAATGCAATATCCAAGCATGATATGTTTCAGCAAGATACTTCATCTCTGGGAGTACCCGTCGTTTCACTGAAACATCATATTTAACGAACGAAAGAGAAAGGTAAAACGTGGGGAAATACTTTATCATAGAGAAACCGCTGGCTTTTCCACAACGCTCAATGCCTGCTCATGTTAAAGCCTCACCACGTTAAACAAGTTTGCAATTGAAATGCTTAATTTATTAAGTGATCCTTGTTAATAAAATACTGTAACATAATACCATATTTACTGACTTTCGATTTACTTTCTAATTATTCAATTCACGTTTTTACTTCATTGGCAAAACTCCCAAACATGATATTCTATTACGAATATGTGCTAATCGCCTGATAGATCTCAGGAGGGGTCATTATCACTTGGTTGTGCCCTGCCCATTAGTTGGCAGTGGGTTATTATCCCGAGATAATGACCCCTCGCTCGATCTATAATACTATACTATGTGATGTTGTATGCATTTGCGACATTAACAAGTGATCCTGGCGTTAGTGGAAAGCAGTCATATGCTTCCAATAGCCTATTAATGACACAAAAACCCTAAATAAAATAATAATAATACAAAATGCAATGAATTGCTACATTAGGTCCCATGACATATGAGTTATACACATGAATGTTTTAAACAAAATTTATATAGCGGTCAAATAAGCAACTATTTGCTCAATTTCATCAACATTTTCCAACATATGTTTGAGGAAGTGCGTGTGTGCAAGAAATGGCAAAAAATGCAGGGTCTCGTCATGTTGTCATTATTTTGCAAGGTGAGCTCAAAACGTGGATACTTTTCTAAGTTTAATGTTTTCATCTGTGTACATGTTTTTGAAAAAATAAAGTCTATCTCTTAATTTTCTAATTACATTGTTTATTTGCAATCCTTTTTGGAACAAAGCCGATTCACCAGGGTAAGGGAGCACACAGAAGAAATGTTAACATTTGAACAAAGGGGTACTTTGTAGGTCTGGCTATAGAGATCCAACGGTTTTTGCACAAGAGATTTTGTAAATGGTAATGACTTGCAAGGAGTGTCTGTGAACTTCAGATGTATTGCATTTTTGCTCTGTTTCTATTGGTCTTGGCCTAGAAAACTGTCAAGCATCAGCTGTGGCGTTTAGCTATTACATCATTAGCAAAACTCCTGCCAATATTTTACTGGTTCTTTCGGTGACATGATTACTCAAACTAGCCCCGTTATGTTCAGTCCATGTTTGTGCTAATCACTAGATGAGCAATACTCAGCAGCGCCTAAAACAAGGTTTGTTGCCATGGGATTGGTTTTGTGTTATGGGTCAATCAAATGCAACCAACTTCACTGCCCTGGGCACACTGCCACACTGGGAAAGTTCTTAACATGTTTTACATCCCATCAGCCCCAGCTGTCCTGTTAATCTGATATTAAATTCCACATAAGCACCTTGCTCCCAAATCCACCTGGCTACATTAGAACACCCTTTGGGCTCCCCTGTTCCCGGTCCTGATGTAGCCCACCCATTTACCAGTTAAATATGTTTTCCAACACCCGCCCCCCCCTTGTCCCAATAAGCCAGCTGTGCTCATTTAAAACTATGCACATTTCTATTGTCCCCCTGACTTAGTTGCACTCTCCTGGAAAGTGTCAATGTGTGTTTTTTTTACAGCACTTTTTGTATTTGCATTTTTTATTTGCATTTATTCAGGAATTGGGCTGACATTTTGCACACAAATCAATAGTGTGGAGGAGGAGCCAAGTGCCTCTGCCGGAAGTCCCGCCCCCATTTTGCCTATATGTTGGCAACCGGAAATGGCAACATGTGCAAGGCCAATAATGGTACCTATACCGCGAAAAGCCCTTGAAACAAATTGAGAAAACCCTATATGAAGTATCCACGAAGAAATGAAAGTCTTCTGAAGGAAATTCCGGAAGAAGTATGAAGATGAGTGAAAGAGAAGACTGGTAACGTCACATGAAGCAGAAATGATGCCCCAAAAAGAGATGCAAATGAAGAAGGTGAACAGACCTTATAGAACCTACTGGCGAAGTAAAGAAAGGAGCAACATTTCATGAGCAAAATGAAGATTGCACGTGCGGAGAGCACTGAAGAAAATGCAAAGGCATTTTATACTTGTACAGATGCAGTAACGCAAGTAGGCTAAGTAATCATGAGGCTGGCTATAGGTAGTGAGTAGACTGCAGGCAGTGCCCCACATATATATAAGTGTGTATATAATCTGGATGTTCCACAACACATTTTAAAAAACTTGGACCATGAGAATGGAAGGACTTAAAGTCTGGTGCAGTTGAATAAAAAAGCTGACGGCGAAGGAAGAATCGAGAAGGCATATCTGGCCCAGAGTCAAGGGTTGAGGCAGCCAAGAACCTGTTTATCTATTCAAGGAGATACAATAAACGAGAGAAGCAAGACAGGCTCCTGTTGAGGTGTAATGGAAAAACACTAGAAGTGGCAGGTTTTATTCATTTAATATTATTAAATACAACGAAGGAGCTCAAAACATGGTCTCCTGTCACATGGTCAAATGAAAATAGACTGTGGGCAAGTTATGCCGAGACCAGAAGATAAGGCCATGCTCACACTCCGAGTTATTCTCAAGCACAGTGATCCTTTGCAAGGCCGAGTTCAAAGGACTAATTGCGTGGCAGACACAAGGAGTGATGATGGATGTTGGGCTAATTGAGTGGGGAGGCATGACCAAGCCAACCCTCCAGCACCTGGGGTACCAGCTTGCATGCTGCTAGCGAGTGGAATATTCCCAATGGGTGCAAGGGTGTCAACCAATTATAACAGGCCACGTAGCAAACAGCCCTATAGTTTGAAAGCCAATGAAACACTGTTTATTAGTCTGATGCGGAAGATGACTTGCACTAGGGGTGGGCTTAGTTGTCCACCTGACCTTAGAGACCCAATCACGATTGCATATCTCATAGAAAGTATACTAGATGTTCCCCTTAAGCCTATCACATCCCCTAATAGGTTTTCTTATTTTGCCACGTAGTATGACATCACTTATGATTATTTTTTGTTATAAATATATGTTTTTCCTGAACATCATTGAGATTTATTACTGTTCGGCGTCCGTTGATGCCTGTTGTACTTCCAGTTTTTGACAATTGCAAATAAAACAGTTGTGTTTTGCCAACTTCCTGAGTCGGTCTGATTATGGATGTATGAGTAAGATCTGCATCCCCATCCATCTCAGACACTGTTACCTCGTCTTAAAGGGCCTAAGAATTCACTTACATAGTAGATAACAACAAAGCAGAGGCAGTCCCTTTGGTAAGGTGTATTTATATGTGATCCTTATTTGAAAGAGTGACATTCAAGGGGTGAAGGAGTAACAGTGCAATATAGAAAAACGTCAAGGACTGGAGAACGTAATTTATTTTAACATCAATGGCCTGATGCCAGTATTTACACATTATTTACAATTACATAGAATGGCCCCTGAGGGCACAATGCAGGAAAGGTGTGCCAGGTGGTTTGTTTGGATAGGAGGGTGGTATGGTTTGGGGAGATCCTTTCTTTGCTAGCAGGTGGAGTTTTAACCATGTTTTGAGGAGTTGCACTAAAATTACGCAGGTAGAGGAGTGTTGAAGCTGGCTGTACCTTTCTGCAATCCATTTATCCAGCACTGTTTTCAGCTACCTTTCTGCCTGTGACTCTGCTATCAGTGCCTTATTGATTCAATGTGGCATGAAGTAGTCAGAGAAAGCGACACGAGACATCAAAGAAGATGCCAATGACTTTCTGAATCGCCCCCTACTACTTTTCTGTCAACTGATCCACTAGGTGGGAAACAGGCATTGCTAGGTATTTCTGAACAGGTGATGCATGGCTGTGAGTGCCTGAAGCTCCCTTTCTTCCAGCCCCCTCAAGACACTGAGGACAATTGAGGACTACATTTCCCAGCCATCCATGCCCCACTTCACTCTGATGTGTCTGTCATAGGAGCAGGGCAATGTGACCAAGACATCCATAAAGACTATGGCCAATGTGCTCTTGAACATAGAAAGGTGGGACCACCAGCCAGAGGGTCAAACGTCTGGAGATTTCTGGCCAAATGGTGAAATGCTGTGGGTGCCAGCGGACACCTTTTTACTGACCCCTTTTGGACTCTGGGTACTCAGGAGAAACTCATAGACCACACGTCCCATACCTCCCTACACAATGAACAATCCAGAATGTGTGTCTCAGGCCCAGGTGCTGAGAACTTGGACCTGGACACATAAAGGCATACTTTTGCTTCTAAAAAACGAAAGCGTTATGAGACTGCCAACTGACCCACCTGGTGGTGAGCCCATGTCTAGGCTCTGTCATTCTAGGTAGGTGTTGCTCTTCTGTGGGTGATTCTGCACTCTTCTGTTTTGTACCTTTTACAGAATTTGAGGATGCTCTTGACCCACACTTATCAGCCACCCAACCTGCAAGCCATTTCTGGTGAGTCTGTTGGTGAGGCCGATTGGTGGGAGCAAAATACTGAAAGTTCAGAGTCGCAGATGCAGGGTTGCCGGGCGAACAGTCATCAAGTTTTAGTTTAAGGGGTGATTCTCCATTGCAACAATACTGAGGTTATATACCCCGAGGTGGCGGGCCCACCCTGTAGGTAATGGCCCGCCATCCAAGTTAAGGGCCCGAGCGCAATGATGGTCCCTTAATGAGGGTGGTAGGGTGTTACCTACATGGTGGACAAGATGCCCAAAGCATAAAGGTCCTGTGTCTGAAATCCAATCTTAGGCCTCAATTTCTAACTCTAAGTTGTTAAGGGTATTGTCTTTTGCTTAGAAAGTGCACAAATGTTCAAGATCAACAAAACGTATAAATCCAACAAAAGTTCCAAATGGATAATGTTCACAGTTCCAGAGGGGATAGCTGCTTTCCCCAGGATTATCTCCACCAAAACAAAAGTTCAAAGAATAAACAAGTTCTTTTTCGTTCAAGAGGATAACTCCCTCCTGCTGTGTTGCAATTCACTCGAGGGGAAATGATTCCCTTCACCAGGCCTTTTCTACATTAATTACAATTTCAAATCTTAAGGGCCTGAGCCTTCCTTAGGATTTTTCTTTCAAGATAACACAATTTAGGAGCAGGTCCCAGACTTGCAAAATACCTGGTATACACCCCTGTCAGGTTCTTTTGCACAGTTACTTTACACAATTTGGGTGTGGGTCCCAGACTTTCAAAACACCTGGTATACTCCCCTGCCAGGTTCTCTTGTACAACACTATTTGGGTGTTGGTCCCAGACTCACAAAACACCTGGATTACTACCCTGCCAGGCTCTCTCATGCAACGCAATTCTTTATGGGTGTGGATCCCAGACCTGCTCTTCACCAGGTATACTCTCCTGCCAGGGATTTATGTTTCAATCTATCTTTCTCAATTCAGTAAAAGGGGGAATCGGTCTTCCCTAAGTTACTTTATGACAAAGTACTGTGATGACAAAGATGACACTGATTCCAAGGTGGATTATCTCTTTTCCCACTCTTGGCAACCAATTCACCATTTCAGGGTCTCTTTGCCTTAGTTTATGATATGATATGATATTTATAATGCACCTGTACACTGGTGTTTCTAGGCGTGACAAGATAAGGAGGGGGAAACCGTGGATGGACAAAACAATGATCTTACTATGCCTTGTGTCATTCAGATCACACAAGTGTGGGGAAGGGGAAAGGAAGAAGTGCCAAGGTGGGCGGAGGGAGGGCGGATGGAAAGGGAAAGGATTCAAGACTGCCAGATTATGAAGCTATGACTGATTTAGCAGAGAATTCTAAATAAACTGAACTGTTTTAACAGCTAAGAGGTGGGTGTGCGTGTTTGGGAGTTGGTCAGAGAGAGGGTGTTGGAGTAGTGAGTAATGTTATTGGGTGGCAGACGGGTGGTTAGATCTTGGTGTGCCCCCTAGTACCATGGACATTTGCCAAGTGCTATCCTTTGAGCAGAGACGGCCTCGGAATAGGGGCATCGATTAATTTTGTGACAGATGAATCCATGAAAGTTGCGATTCCCCATTGCTTTGAACCAGCTGCACTCTTCTGGAGAGATATGAAAACCTGCAATTGCATGGAGATATATTATGCACTCAGACAGCCATACAGAATGTACCCTTGGACTGAAGGTGTGGAAGGATGTCATATGGAATAATGCTACATGGAAGGATGTCGCCTGCGAAGATGTCAGTATGCTTCAATGAATACTATGGATGGATGTTAAAAGTGAAATCTGACAAGGACAAAGTGATGTCACAAAGAAGATATATGAACCTATGCTGAAACAATATGAACATACTTGAGAAATAACGAGGTAACTGAAGCACTTAGAGTAACATATACCTAAAACTAAGGTAATTATGGATCTACGGAAGATGAAGTAACTTACGGGCCAATAACTGTAAATATGCAGTAAAGCAAGGTACAAAGAAAGCATATACAAGGACAGCCATAGTAGGACAATGGACGCTGGCTCACGTACTTAATCAAGTTACCCCATAGACATGCCAAGGCTGTAGGATCTGGAGACGCAGGAAAACATTGTTGTGTGCAGAGCCGACAATGAGTCAAGGTTGTCCTCGAGTTAACAATGCTATTTTCAAAGGATAAGCACAGAGCATAAAGGGGGTACATGGATAAGTTCTGAGTATGGGACATTCTTGATAGATGCATGAAGATGTAAGCATGTTTGAGAGCCAAACTATTGGTCAATTAAAAGCATACGAAGTCCATATGAGATAGAATGAGAAAGTATTGAGAGGCCAAGTGGAGCAACAGCACCCTGCGTAATTGTATCAAATAGCAGTAAATTGAAGGATGAAATGGACACATTTGTGGTCTCTTCACATATGACTCAAAACAAAGGCTATTCATTACAGCCTTACGTTAAGATAGTGGTGTGCTCACCATCCCTTGAATGTTCCTGGACAGTTGGCAAGCAACAAGGTCAACAACAAACATGAGACTTTGGCTTGTGGCATATCAATGAGAGTTGATGGACTAATTGGAAAAGGGGGAGTAGCCTAATGGGATTCAAACACCTAGGTTTTGTTTCACATACATGCTGCTAAGGAGCCAAAAGTCCAAGGTTGGGATAGTATGCCATCCAATCAGTAGGGTTGGGGGACAACGTAACACACCATGTTGCAGAAGCCAATCCACTGTGGTTATGTCCACTATACAGAACAAATGTCAGGTGAAATAATCCCCAGGCCTGGGGACACCTGGTGTGTGGTAAATACTACTGCATATTCAGACAAATGAACAATGTTGTTGCAATCAATCTAATACAATAAATATAGTAGACCAATAGTCCTGTGTGTGAAAACCTGCTTTTTTGTTTCATTATTGGCATGCAGAGGCCCTTGCCGATGCATTTGGGACAGTGTGCCATTTTTCAGGACGGACTCTATAAATGCACAACATTACCAAATGTTTTAGGTATATAACTTTTGGTTTAAACAGAAAAATCAATACTCTAACATAGCATATCATATACAGAAATAGAGTCATGCACACAATTCCGTACGCATTAATGAGGATAGGGGAAGTTGTTCAGATCCCTAAACGCCTGGATAAAAGCGGCCTGCTGTGAGTCAGCTATGGCCAGTGACTTGAGAAACCGAGCCTCTAGAACACCTGCAATGTAATTGTATGCATTATGAGAAAATATGCTTTTACTAAGCATGTAGTGTTATAGCTAATATAGAGAGGGTATTGCAAGTGGGCTGTTAAAAAGCAACAGGGTAGATGTCATGTAATGCATCTTACCACAGGTCTGTAGTAAATGTCGACACTTGCGCAATTTTGTTTGGTGCGTCAGGTCACAATAATCAGCACTATATGTATTTAGAGGCAGTTCAAGGCGTGCCCTACAGATAAGGGGTAACCAATGATGCACTAGTCCTTATATGTTCTATAAATCAATATGTTCCCTTCACATATCCCTTCCCTTGATACATTTTGTATTTTGCCATGCAGATGACGCATATTGGGGTATAAGACCTCCAAGCAATCAAGCTTGTTTGTGACAATGTGCGCATCAGTCCGATGTCTGCCAGTTGACCCTGATTTATTTGAAACAAAGCAGTGCTTTTCCGTATTCTTCGAGTCTGTCTGATTATTTGGTGTGAGATCATTATTATAATATTATAATTCCATCTAGCACAAAAGACGGTCCAAGGTGCTAGAGCACATTTTGTAGTGGTGTGGATAGTTATGGTCTAGTCAGACTAGTCCAGATACAGACCCCCGGACGCTTGGCTACTCTCGGCATTAGCCAGAAGACTGCAAAGTTTCCTGTGGAGATCTGTCTGTAGAGTCACATGTGAAGAATATTTGGTTGGCAGGTCCCCCCTTTGATGAAATTCCTGTCTGGTCCCCTAGGTGCCTCGTGGATAGAAAGACAACTGGCAGGTTGAGGGCGAGTCGATGCCAGAGGACTCAAGCTAAGTCACAGATGTAACTAGAAAAACGAAGGTGGCAAATATAGGGGTAGGGATTGTGTTGTAAACAATAAAGTGGAAAAAGATCCAGGATTATTTGGGGAAATTATAAAGAGAAATAGATACCTCCATTCCTGGTTCAAAGGAGACAGAAGGGTACGCACTAAAGTAAAGGGTATTAAGGATTCTTGAGGCAAGTCCCACAGAAGAGTGTGTATCAACTTCAAGATGGACTGAAACAGAGAAGAGATACATTTACTAAAATAGTAAAGGAAGGCATACACAGTAACATTTTAAAAAAGTTCACATGTGTGTGGTCATAAAATTAATATAAATCTTTTGTGTGTCTAGACTGATGAATATAAAACAAATGTAAAAAATGTAAAAAATTGTGAAAAAAATTGGACCAAGAGAATGACGTCAATCAGCAAGGAAACAATCAAAGGAAAGTAATATATAAGTAAAGATGAGACTCTTAAAATACTAATACTGAAATAATGATATAATTCAAATTCATAGAGAGTGTAAACAAAGGAGGAAACAGAATACAGTGAAATTAGGGAAATGTAATTTGGAATAGGTTAGAGGCACAACCAATAAGACACTCATACCGTGTGCCCAGGAGGGTTGACTGTCAAAAGACATGTTACGGCATATGATGACACATTTGCATGCCACATATAATGAAAAAAAGTTGCAGAAAAGGTTGGTCATTTTAAAACTTTGGAAAATGTACCAGAGTGAGAAAGAAGATCCAGCCTAAAGGGAATGGATGCGCAATCAGCATAAAGGGGAGGATAACGCGGCTTCGACTCCCCTTCCCCCTCCTGAAGAGAAGAGTGCAGATACAGAGGAGAAGGGATTTTACCCTTTAAAGGAATTAAAAGCAGTGGTGGGGTATGTTAATCGAACGTATGCACCCCCACTTTATGCAGCCAGGGTAATGCAGAAGAGAGCAAGAGCAGAGAACGCAAAGAGATATTAGCACATGATGAAGATAAACAGCATGATGAGAGAAAGGACAGACAAGACTGTTGTATGGAGATAGGGGGAGATACAGGGAAACAGAAAGAAATAAAAGATAAATAGAAGAGAGAATAATAGTGTAGAATGAATGGATGGGAGGACAAATAAACTAGACGATAAGGGCATTAATGGGGTTTGAGAAAGGGAGTAGAGAGAAGAACGAGAAATCAAAGAGCAGGAAGAAGAAACAGCATACACGGAAGAGATGGATAAAAATTGCAATCGAAGGGAAGAGTGAAGATGGTATGAGGCAAGAAAACAAAAGAAGAGATTAGAAGGGAAGAAATGAGAAGAGATAAAAGCCTAAAGAATGAAAGTACGTAGGTTGCAACAAAGGTAAGAGGAAGATGAATTGAGTGAGATAAGGAGAAGAGAAGAAGAAATTAACACAAGTAGGGGATTTAAAGAAGAAATAGAATATTTATGCCTTAAAAGCATAGTGCCGATTGATGCACAAGAACAACCTGAAGAAGGGAGATGGTCACAACAGCCCCGTAGGAATGCCAAGATCAGCATGGGCTGGAGGGCAGGGCACAGCCAATACAGAGCAAAGTCTCAGGGAATTATACAGGCAAATGAGGGAGAGAGGAAGGTATGAAACCCAAGAGAATATAGAAGGATCCGTATTAAAGGGAACTGAAGATAGCTCAGGTGACATCATAACAGATGAGTACAGAACATTGTCTTTGAACAGATTAGTTCTCAACAACGCGGAGGGAGACAATAGTCACATGACCTGGGGCATAATGATGTCAGATGAAGAGTGGGAGGAGAATGAAGGGTAAAAGGGTCAGATTTAGAGCACCCCACAGAGAGGACACCGGAACCAACACCATAAACTGAGCGACCACCAGCATGATCGCGTAGTACAGGGGATAAATCCCTGCCATGTGGAAACAGGTTAAGACCAATACTAAGAAGGAAACAAATGGACAAGGCTAGCTCTGTTTTGAAGACAAGGAGTGTAGGTAAATATGGTTATGAAGCAGGATTTTCAAAATTCCCATTATTGGAGTGGAGTGAAGTAGGACGACCACAATATATACCATGGTCGCAGAAGGATAAAGATCATTTAAGGTGTAAATTGCAGAGTTTAACTTCTGGTGCAGGAAAATTGATTTTTTAATCAGAGAGGATGACACCAGGCTGTGATAAATGCCTATCTAAACCTAAATCTACTTGATAAAGTTCAATAAACACCCTTGAACTGTGATCGCTTGTGTCTGTCTTACTTTGATACCATGCCATCCTTATGGGTGACACAGTCAGGACAGCAAAATAATGCAGGATATCCTGCAGACCGGAGTGGGTACAATTTTTGGCCAAGAGGAAGAGGGAATGGTCCTACAGGAGTAGGATGAGGTGGTTTTCAAAACTTTCAGGGAAGAGGAGGATTAATGCTGGACAGCCACAGCAATGTTGGAATTGTCGGAGAATAGGACACTTAGCTAGGACATGTAGAAGCAGAGGAGGTATGCACAAGAAATTGGCAACCTCCAAGAGGGAGATGGGTTATGCACCACTATATAATGCAGAACCACAGGAATATTATGTCCAAGATCAAACGCATGCTGAGACATAAGCGCCATATTCCCAGCAAATGCACCGTGCACCGCTGCAAATGCAATCGATGCAAAGGCAACCACAGCAGGCACCCATGTAAACACAACAGGCACAACTGCAGAAAGCACAGACACAGCAGGCTATGTTACCACAGTGCAATAGGACCCCAGGCGTCCAACGGGCACCCACACCAAAAAAATGGGGAGTGTGAATGTGATAGGAATCATTAAAGCAGATTCCAACGAACTGTCCCTGCTCTTAGCAAGTGTGCAGGGTTCCCTGTCTGTTTACCAGTACCGAAATATTGATGTGAAAGACACATGTTCAGATGTTTTGCTGAGAGTGGGGCAATAATGGAAGAGGTATCTCCACCCACCCTGTGCCACTTTTTATGCACAGGCACCGAAGGAAAATAGAACAGGTTGTTTTCCAAGCATTTCAGCCATTTTCCTTTAACAAAATTAGTCCCATACAGATATGTCAGAAGGGACTGACATGGGAACTTCACCCCAGCATTATCCACCGTCTAATAGTGCTCCAGGCCTTTGCATAGACCTCGTTGATTGACAATCACTTATTATAAGTATACAGGTTTTACTCACAAAGACATTCTCTGATGTCTGCATTATATTCAATTAACAACTTTACAAATGTCTGTTTTTTTCTCACGTTGTAAACCACATCCTGACCAGTGATTACCCATTAATCATGTTTGCAATATGTGCTGCATATATTTCAAATAACCGCCATTTTCATACCTTAATCATACATTGTGTCATACTTCTGTTCTTGTTTTAACTTTTTCTGTGATTATGAACCCCCAACCTTTGTTGCCAATTATCAAGATTCCCCTTTCATTTGTTTAACCCCACGCAACTTCCTCGATACTATTTGAATGCCCACCCTTACAGAAAACATGCATATCTCGATTCCTCTGCTTAAAATATCATCAAAGTTAATTATCAATGTCCAAAATGATCAGAAGTATGCCACGGAAGCACCAATCAAAGGCAAGTGGTTTCAAATTAAATAGACAGACTCAGTTGGAAAGAGGAAAGTCTATCATGCGTGACCTTGAAACAGAGCGTCCCTTGTACATACTTCAGGCAAACAACAATGGTGCACTTTGTCACCCAATCACTTTCTCCTGTTTCCTCTCTAATTACTATTCCACTGCTAGTACCTATGATGATCCGGGCATGAGCATGAAATAACTTTTCGTGTCATAGGGCCTCATTACGACCCTTGCGGAAATGGAAAAATGATGGCGGAAATGCAATACCGCCATCGAACACCGCTCGTTGCGATCATGACCCGTCACCGTAAAGTACGATGCCATTAGCGACACCGCAGTGAACGGCAACGCTAACTGCACCAAGTACGCGCACGCGCGCCTTGCAAAACCGGAATCACCGCCATGGCGCAACGGTACGCGAATTCTGACCCTAGCGGACATGTACTGAACGCCATCAAGCACGTCGTAAAGTACCATTCCGCCATGGCGAGAAATACGGCAACGCGAACCAACCGTAAATGGCCCACTGAGTGCCTGTACTCCACTCCCTGGCCTCATTGCACAACTCCTGGCAGGCGCAATGTACTCACACTATGCAACCAGTGAAATCCACTATTCACCCATGCATGCCAACGTAGAAAAGCATGCAGGGGCTCAAAGCGCCCCGTGAGTGGGCATCCATGTACGGCATGTCACCATAGCCGTACTGACGCAGCACAGGCATGTGAAGGTACAACACATCAAAATGAAAATCAAGAACACATGACACAAAACAACAGTAGTCCCCCATCGCTTGCCACCAGCGCAAGGCAACATCCACAACAGCATCCTGAGGGGGATTGCACCAGCCCTGTACTCATGCCAGTAAACAAACCAACAATCAGCAGAAGCATGTACCACACAAGTCGGCAGAGTGACTGAGCAGCCAGGCTCATCCCAAGAGGGGCCGATGGGAGCTGCAGGGCACAGATGGCATCAATACAGAAGCTATTCCAATGGACATGACCCCAGTCCCCCTCCAACAAACGCACGCAAACACAGTCACCTGTGACCAGCCACATTCTGAACAACCCATCATTCCACCAATCGACCTGGCTGACAGGCACCAGTCGGCCAAAAGCCAATCCCCCGCCCCTGAACAGCACATCATGTAAACAGACACAATGGCAGCCTCTATCCGTGACCATACTGTGCTACGTAGGCAAACGCGGCCAGTACTGTACCACACAACTCAACTCAGAAGGCGGAACACAAAGCAGATCATCACGCAATACATACCGCCACAAAGCGAAAATTGCCACATCACCTGCAAAGAACAACGCAACACGACAAATATCGGAATACAATTTAAATGCACATCCAAATGACAAAGGCCCCACATCAATTTGCAAAATCCCACCAAAACAACCATCATCACCGAGGGCTGCATCTGCAATAATTGACCGGCTTCCACTTGTGTGACGCCCTGTACCATCATGGCACACAGGGCTTACATCAACGTTCCAAAAGGCAACATGGAAGCGGCAAGAACCGCAGGTCCGTCCCATGAGGCAGGCACTAGTCGAGCTGAAAGGCCGAAATGTTGCACCTAGCCACCAGTACAGCGTAAGGGCATGTGGCCCATTGGCGATCGTCCCATATGATCGAAATGGTGCTCCACTGATTCACCCGAAGCTGCAGGAGTCGAGAGTAAAAACCATCTGGAGGAGTGGCGTAGAGATGGCATCTGCAATAGGGCAGGAGATACCTGTCACCCAAAAGAAACACAAATCAACCGATTGCATTACGGGTCTCATGATGCATTACAATCTTCATTCAACACACCAAATCCACACCCATATGCATGCTAGCCCACTCCAAAGGAATATACACACCCCTAATCCAGTATCGAATCACAACGAAACCAATCGAGCTAAATACACCATTGGCAACGTCGGTTACTGTGCATGCGTCCGTCAAGATAGAACCCATGACATGGGATCAGTAACGTGCCTAGACACAAGTGTATGAAGGCGCGTCGAGACAGGGAGGATCCGACAAGGGCAGAGAGACGTATGTCCCACTATGGCAGCCTTGCATCACATAACGCAGGGGAAGGGGAGTGAACCAAAAAACCCATGTACATGGCAGACCCTAAACGGATTCATCAGTCCATGCATCCACACATCATTCCCTCATCCCGCAATGAAAACGCATGAATATTCACTCACATAATATGTGAAACTTCCATCGCGTCTGTGCGTAATGCAGTCCGCAAAAACCACTGTGCCCCTGGCCGGATCTGTAGTGTTGTGAAGCAAGATGGATTTGGGAACGTCCTGCCTCATCGTCCACTACGCTATTGCGCATCCCCTTCAATTCATATCATTCATTGCCTGCTCGTTATGGGCCATGTCCCAAGGACATTCTACAATAGAACGTTACATTTCCAGCCAGACCTGTGGGCGTATCCTCGCCGCTACTTCAAAACCCAAAATGCTGGCCTTCGAATTCCTCACTTGCAACATTACGTCGAAAAGGCTTCTGTGAACGCTTGCATTCACAATTACATCAATGTAGTGCGGCTGTGTGTCATGATGCTAACTGGCTGCAATCACAAATGGCACGCCACGCCCGTCGGTGAAGTACGTTACTGTGCTGCATGAGGGTCGGCCATCGATCGAGCCCTACATACCACTGACTCTTCACAGGTATGTAAGCGGCTGCAATCATAGCATGTGTAACAATGGGAGCATAGCATGAAAATCAGTCAAAGTACATCACACTGCCATCGGGATTTGATACATGATTCCAATCCCAAGATGCCATGCGGCCAAATGCAGCCTTACGTGCGGGCCGTGCTCGACCAGAAGGGATTGCATCTGCCACAGATTCATTCAATCAGCACAGGTGGAGGCCATACAGGCCGACAGCACATATATTGCAGACCCAAACCCCTCCCACAACCACTCCCACTCCAAAATGCTACCGGCAGGACTAGCGATGTTGGGCCTGGGGTACCAGATAGCACTGCAAGTGCTACAACTACAAGAAGACGACGAACAACAACAGGTACAACAACCGGGCGCACAGGGGAGACGGAGGAGGAGGAGGAGGAGGAGGGCAAGGCAGGGTCAGCAAGGCCCACAAGCACTGCCACTACCACCACGCAGGCGGCCCGCAATCCCACGCCTCCGAGCCGATCCGTTCAACCTCACTGCTGAGCAGATCCACACCCTCTACCGTTTGGACCGGGACACCATAATCGCCATTGTGGACATGACACATGCTGACCTCGTGAGCATGATAGATAGCCCAACCGCCATCCCACCCCTACTGAAGGTGGTGTCTGCACTCCACTTCCTGGCCACAGGCACCTACCAGCACACAGTGGGACAGTTGCATGGCATTTCACAGCCACTGTTCTCACGGACACTCTTCCAAGTGCACGATGCCCTCCTGAAGCACGCCGACGACCACATCACACTACCACGCACGTACCAGGAGATTACCAACGCTAAAGTGGGATTCCATGCACTTGGCGGCATCCCGGGTTGCATTGGTGCCATCGACTGCACCCATGTTGAATTGGTTGTCCCACATGCCATGGAGGTCCAGTACCGCAACCGGAAACAATTTCATTCAATCAATGTGCAAATGGTGTGTGACTCCAACAAGATATTTACGCATTGTTGTGCCAGATTTCCAGGATCTACCCATGATTCTATGGTCCTGAGGAACACAAGAATACCACGCTACATGGAGCGACACGCAGGGCACAGATCCTGGCTACTCGGTGAGTCTCATTCCATGCATGACATCGTGGCCCATTTGATGCGTCAATGACCTTGCAGGGGGGGGGGGGGCTACTTAGCACTATCATTCCACTGACACCCTTCATTCGTCTCATACAGGTGATGCCGGGTATCCACTGAAGAGATGGCTCCTTACACCAATCCGGAACCCACAGAACGAGCATGAGGAGGACTACAACCATGCCCACTCACGTACCCGTGTGGTCATTGAACAGGCATTCGGCCTACTGAAGGCTCGTTTCCGCAGCCTCAGCAGGTCTGGCGGGGCACTCATATACAGCCATGAGAAGGTTTCTAAGATGGTCATGGCATGTGTCATGCTGCACAACATGTGCATACGTAGGAATGTGCCCATGCCCCCTGACGCTGTACTGCATGCACCTGAAGATGATGATGATGATGAGGGTGGGGATGTGGAGGCACCTCAAGGAGTCCATGAGGCACAGGATGCACGTGCAATCCGACAGAGCATCATAGATGCATGCTTCTAGCAACCACGCATGGTGCCTATTACACGGAAAGGGGACCTGTGGCACTGTGTGTGTGTAGTACAGGCACATTGTGGACTGTACGCCTATGAAGGCCTCGTACGCAAATATCAATGTCCACACATGTCATTGGATGATAATGAGGTGCTGTATTGTTGATGTGATTTGATTTATACACCCTATGGACCCGCCACCCAGTGAAGCCCAACACACCCCCTCCACCCTACTACCTCCCCCCCCAACACCAGTGTCCAAATATGCATGCTGTCCGTGGGTAGACGCTATTGCAAGCCCCCTCTACGGGTATCAGGGGCACCCCTGCCCGTGGAGCGCAGGTTCCTGCCAGATCTGCGTTGGGGGCTGCCCTGGACGGAACTTGCCACGGATGAGGTCTCTGCCTGCTCGCGTCCATGCATGTCTCTGAGGGTTTGTGAGAGCTCCGAGAGCACACGGCGCACAGCAGCAAGTTCAGCACAGACGTCTTTGGACGTCGCATGCAGTTCCCCCCTCAGGCTCTCGGTGCTTTTCTCCATTTGTGCTCTCAGGCTCTCGGTGCTTCTCTCCATTTCTCCCCTGAGGCTCTCACTACTTTTCTCTATTTGTGCCCTGAGTGTCTCGGTGGATGTTTCCATGGCTGCCCTGGAACCCCCGCATTCATTTGCATGGTCCTTGAGTAGCGTGGACGCTTCCTGCTGTTGCTCGATCAGCAGGTCGAGGGACTGTTGCCTCTGCTGGGCCATGGACATTTGCGGTGGTGTGACAGGGGGGCTGCTCAACACATGTTGCCTTGGCACAGGACTTGTGGGGGTTGGCCAGTCGTCGTCTTCAGGGTGCCCCTGCGTGGTTTCGTCATGGTGTAGGGGATGGAACATGCAGGGGGATTGGGAAAGGTCATGGATGGTACCTACGTCGCCAGCACTGTTTTCCGTGTCGGAGCATGCTGGCATGACAGCTGTGTCACCTATGGTGCTGCTACCACCAGAGGCAGTGCCATCAGATACGTTCTTTGGGGGGACCTGTGGTGCTGGGGTTGTGGACTTGCTGGCTGCTGGGGTGCCTGTTGCAGTCCCCTCCAGTGTGCTGCCACTTGAT
The DNA here is from genome assembly GCF_040938575.1 of Ambystoma mexicanum. NCBI lineage: Eukaryota > Metazoa > Chordata > Amphibia > Caudata > Ambystomatidae > Ambystoma > Ambystoma mexicanum. Next base: position 224,643,324 of record NC_090936.1, read on the forward strand.
TCCTGCTGCTGCCGTGTCTTGATCCTTGCACCTGAGGTGGAGGCTCTTGGGACGTTGGTCCTGGCCCTCTTTGCAGGCGTGCTGGTAGGGGTGTCCTGCAGCTCGTCGTTGGTATCGGACCCTGTGGTGGAGTAAAGAGGGGCGAGCGTTAGTTATGGGTCTGTCGGATTTGGAATGGCAACGTATCAAATGCATTGGGGTGGTACATGAGGCTGATTTGGGACTGGGCCTTGGAGGTGGTCTCATTTTCGTGTGGATTGAGGATGCATTCATTTGGCTGCCTGCAGTTAGGGGGTGCATGCTGCACATGTAGGGGTTGTTTATGGCTTCTTGATTGATTTGTTTTTTCATTCTGACTTTTAGAGGGCGCTGTCAGGGCTAAGTATGTATTGCACTATGGGGTCACATGGTACTGCACATGTTCGTGGTTTGTGGATTTCGCATTGTTACTCTTGGCCAACCTACCTGATTCTCCGGATGTCGGCACTCCTTTCTCCATCCCTCCGACTCCCTCTATGCTCTCCATTCCTATGGTGGAGGCGCAGATTTCCTCCCAGGGGGTCAACTTGATGGGCGACTCTGAACCCCCCCCGGTAGCTGTGGCGATGTTCCTGTTCGCAGAAAGTATGCTGCGTACGCGGATCCGCAGGTCGTCCCACCGCTTGCGACATTGCTGTGGCGTGCGGGGTGTTGTCCCCACCGCACTTACGCGCTGTGCCACCAGGACCCATATGGCCTTCTTGTTGGCAAGGGCCGTCCTGGTCATTTGACTGGAGAAGACGACGGCGGAATTTTCCTGTAGGGTCTCGGTGAGCACGGTCAGTTCCTCTCGGGAGAAGTGTACCTGCCGCTTGCGGTCACACGCTTTCTTGGCTACCTTTCCCATATTTATTTTTTTAACTGGGGTTGCTAACGGGTTGGGATGTGTGTCAGGGTCGGATTTTTTATGGTTGTGTTGGGATTCGGATTTTATAGTTGTGCGGCGTGCTGTTTCCCGTTCCGGCCACATGCTTTTACTTCCGTTTCCGTATATTTACGGTGGCCGTAATTTGCGGTGCACGCTCGTTACGGTGGCCGCTCATTACGGTGACCGCTAAGATGGGTGGCGGTATTGCACCTGGTGCAGCGTACGGCGGCGGTAAGGGCCGTTTTGGGGTCATTTCCGCCATCGCAGCCTTTCGGATTCCGCCATGGCGTAATGCTCGTGCCCGATGGGTCGTGATTGGCCGCACTTTGCTCCTTCGTGCTATGGCGGAAACGCTATTTACGCTGTTGCGGTCCGGTCAGTCAATTTCCGCAAGGGTCGTAATGAGGGCCATAGTCTTCATTATGTGAACTCCAATGTCATCAGGCGAAATGTAAGTTGACCGACTGCTTTGTTTTCACATCGTCCAATGCAACCAGAGCACAGATGCCCGTGGGTTAGGAGCGCTTTACAAATGCTAAATAAATAAATAAGTACATAGATGTAGCTCCCTACCAATAATCCATATGTAGCAGCAAGGGGATGAAACTAGAGCAGGGCCCTAATCAGAAGGCTCCTGTAGCTAACCCCAGTCCTTTCCAAACAGGAGAGAAGGCTGTGGGGCACGAAAGAATGACTCCTGTGCACAGATCCCACCATGAAATGAAGCCAGCTCAATGGAGCATAGACAGCATATTGTTCTCCTCTAAAAGCATACATGTAAGTAATAATGCATGGCCGTGCCCCCCTCGCTAGGCTTCACAAAAGGCAGCTCAAGCAGTGTTTACCAAAGACACCGTAAGACTAGCTGGTTGAGCTCTGCCAAGCACAATGGGGCTGTCAGTCAGTGGGCTCCAGGCGGGACGCAGGCAGTGCACTCTGCTGCTCGCAGGGCAGCAGCGAATGGTGTAACATTATGCTCAATATTCATAGGATGGGAGGCTCTACACAGGGTGCTTTGTTTCGTTTTTCAGCTCTCGTATATTTGTATTTTTCAGCGCTGAGGTGCTGGCTCATCATGGGCTCAGCATACAGAATTGCATTGCCCGTGGGAAACATTTGTATCACGAGATGTGGGCTGGATAATGTTTAAGTGGTTAGCCTGAAGAAGCCAACAATCAGCTTCATGTTTCGGCACCATCCCCCTTTAAAGTGCTTTTATTTTTCATTATGCATTTTTTGAATCAAGTGCTTTGCAACAAATACTTTCAGTGATTTAGAAATACACTCACCATATCCATGACCAGATGGCTTCCCATCATCCTTAAACTGTTGATTTAGCTGCTTAATGTTGTTTTTGGAAATTAGGAGGCTCGAGATTATAGCATATGTATAAAATGACATGCATTAAACATGCACATTTTCTGTTGCGTGGAAACCGTAATTATTTTGTCTGCCCTACAAGGAGCTCCTCAAATTTCATGAAAGGGATCACCAGGCACTTTAGTACAACCAGCCATGAAAAGGAAGCTATTACAATTACATATCACAATCCTACCAAAGAGAAAAAAACAAAACATCCATTCTAATACGAACCGTTCATTTAAAAGCATATATGACAAAAGAAGTGAACATTGATAGGATAGGGAAACATGTATGCTCATTTGCATTTGCTACAGGTCACACAAACATAACTGGTTGTATGTCCTTAAGACATTTTGCCTATGCTCGTCTGTATGTTGGCCAGCTATATTCGCTGTTCGCCTGAAAATCGTCATTTGACCTTTTTAATTCCATGACTGTATGTTGTCTCTCCTTGCTTGTAGGTTTGTTAGCTCGTTCTACGCCACTGTGCTCCCTCTCCCTTCTCTATTCTCCTCTGCCCGAAGGTACCTAATCTACTGCAGCTCCCCTGTGGCTTGGGCTGCTGACTCCTTTTTCTTTTCTCCAGCCTTCATGCTGTCTTTTTGCAGAGAGAACATCCACGGTGGCCCTCTATCTTTTGGTAGCCCAATGTCACTGGCCTTTGCTCCCTTTTTCTGTTCGCCCCATGTGTCCCAAGACATTGCCTCATCCCGGAGCCCACCTCTTTGATTTCCTTTTCTCGAATGTTGATAAAGGACTCGGCTCATCTTGCTCGAAATGGAAGAAGTACTAATGGCTTTGCAGGGAATTATTCTTCAAGGGAAATCAACCTTATCCGGTGTAGCTGTGGAACTGGGGACAGGCAGGTCGCTGCACTGTAATAATAAGACAGAGCTGGGAGCTCATGCTGCAACGTCTATCCTTTTTCAATCCCACGAACATACTGCCCTTAACCCGCCCTCCCGTGTCACTTCCCTCAATGTCTCCCGCCTTCCTGATACCCCGCAACCACTGTGTCAACCTGCCATCTCCCAACAATTTAAACAGCTACCCAACAGGGGTGGTATATAACATGAACAGGGTCCATTAGCCCATTTCTTCAATGAGACGGCAAGGCTTGTTCCTGGCTCTCTGGGGCCTGGAGCTGAAACGTTCTACGGAGCCTCTGGCCTCTGGTCTCTCACCGGGGTCCTCCAGGCCAGAGGCATCAGAGTCTTCTTGATCTCCTTGTCATGGGGTATTTCCGTTCTTCCATTTAGCCTCCACGATCCCGAGAGGGGAATCTTCTTGTAGTGCGACGAGTTGCAGGTGGTCTGTCTATTGTCCCCTTGAGCTGTGATCATGGAGCCATTCTTTTCCATGATGATGAGGGGTTCCTCTTGAAAGGCTGCTGTGTGCTTGTTTGTCTGAGGATGCCTGACAGCTACTTTGTCCCCCACTTCTAGTTGTGGATCTCAGGCTTTCCTGCGGGCATCTGCATATTCTTTCATGCAACTTTTGGCTGCTTCATCTCGTTCCCTCAGTTCGTCATCAGGTGTCTGTTGCCACTCCAGTGGGCTGGCCTGTGACAGCCTGGTCCTGATGTCTCTCCCAAACATTACCTCTGCCGGGCTCTACCCTGTGGAGCTGTGTGACGTGCTTCTGTAGTCCCTTAGCAACTGGTGGAGTACTTGCTCATGTGGTTGCCTCTACAGTGCCCTCTTCAGGTTAGCCAAAAATCTTTCAATCATGCCATTGGACTGTGGCTAGAGCGGCGTGATCTTGTGATGATGAAACCCCATGTAGGAGCCCCATGTATTCGCTAAATTACGCAATGTTTTGTCCATTGAACGGAGGGCCGCTGTCTGTCTTCACTTTCCTAGGGATGCTGTATGCCGTGAATATATGGTCCATTATCGGGATGACGTAGTGGGCCGCTGTTGATGATATGATCTGGGCTTCTGTATATCTGGAATATCTATCCATGACGGCCATAACATGATATGATATGATCGTTTATTTATATAGTGCCTATACACAATGTGTTTCAAAGCGCTTCAAGGCAAGGGAGGGAACAAGGGAAAATACAACCACATTCTTACAGGCCATGAACAGTAAGGATGTGAAATTAACTATCGTACTCGGCCTTACGACATTTCAGATAGTGCAAGAGCTAAGACATAGATAAGGAAAGGGAGAGGGAGAGTGGAAAGGAAATGGAAACAGACAGGCGACTACCATACTAGGCCTGATGACATTTTTGGTAGAGCTGGAGAAAAACAAACGGTGAGGGAGAGGGGTGCAGAAAGGGAGGGGAGGAACAAAACAAGCGACTATCATACTAGGCCTGACGACATTTCGGATAGTGCTGGAGGGGTTGTGGGGAGGAAAAAAACAGTAATGGGAGGGTGGAGGAAACAGACGAGGTTGCTATCATATTAGGTCCAGGGACAATTCTGATAGAGTAAGTGCATAGAAGAAAGTAAGGGGAGGAGATAGGAAAAGGGAGAATGGAAAGGAGAGAAAAGAGAGTAAGCAGTCAAAAAGAGCGGAGAAGCAAGAGTGGAGAGCGAATACAATTGCAGAAGTCAGTAGTAACACATAACGAAGATGGGAACAGCATGATTCAGGGCCACCTTGAGTACAAGATGCAAAGGAAGTCCAGCATGAGAGTTGAGAAAGAGTGACGCACCGTGAATGAATGAAGTCCATAAAAGTCAAATCCAGCATTGGCCACAAGACAGTGATGATGAAGGAAGGCACCAGGTGGGCGGGGCTTGCTAAGTGGTGAAAAAGAGCAGCAGGCAGGAAGGTACCAGGTGGGCAGGGCTTAGGCCAGGTGACCTAGATCCACTTGCACCTGCTCCCCATCTGCAAAGGAAAAGAAGCTGGAGGGCTCCCTAAGTAGGGAAACAGAGCGGCAAGCAGAAAGGCACCAGGTGGGCGTGGCTTGCTAAGTGGTGAAAAAGAGAGGGAAGCAGGAAGGCACCAGGTGGGCGGAGCTTGCTAAGTGGTGAAAAAGAGCAGCAGGCAGGAAGGCACCAGGTGGGCGGGGCTTAGGCCAGGTGATCTGGATCCACTTGCACCTGCTCCCCATCTGCAAAGGAAAAGAAGCTGGAGGGCTCCTTAAGTAGAGAAACAGAGCGGCAAGCAGGAAGGCACCAGTTGGGCGTGGCTTGCTAAGTGGTGAAAAAGAGCGGTAAGCAGGAAGGCACCAGGTTGGCGGGGCTTGCAAAGTGGTGAAAAAGAGCGGCAGCAGGAAGGCACCAGGTGGGCGGGGCTTGCTAAGTGGTGAAAAAGAGCGGGAAGCAGAAAGGCACCAGGTGGGCGGGGCTTGCTGAGTGGTGAAAAAGAGCGGCACGCAGGAAGGCACCAGGTGGGCGGGGGTTAGGCCAGGTGAAATAGATCCACTTGCACCTGCTCCCCATCTGGAAAGGAAAAGAAGCTGGAGGGCGCCTTAAGTAGGGAAATAGAGCGGCAAGCAGGAAGGCACCAGGTGGGCGGGGCTTGCTAAGTGGTGAAAAAGCGCGGGAAGCAGGAAGGCACCAGGTGGGCGGGGCTTGCTAAGTGGTGAAAAAGAGCGGCAGGCAGGAAGGCACCAGGTAGGCGGGGCTTAGGCCAGGTGACCTAGATCCACTTGCACCTGCTCCCCATCTGCAAAGGAAAAGAGGCGGGAGGGCTCCTTAGGTAGGGAAACAGAGCAGCAAGCAGGAAGGCACCAGGTGGACGGGGCTTGCTAAGTGGAGAAAAAGAGCAGCAAGCAGGAAGGCACCAGGTGGGCGGGGCTTGCTAAGTGGTGAAAAAGAGCGGCAGGCAGGAAGGCACATATCTCACCCCTTCGATAGGTCCAAAGAAATCAGCTGCTACAGCTTCCCAAAGGCCGTCTGGTAACTCGAACATTCGCAATAGTTCTGGATTCCAGTTGGGCATGATGAGGCAGCACATGGGTCACTGCTTCAGGAGGTCCTCCACCATGGCATCTAGCTGCAGAAACCAGACCTTTTAGCGCAACATGCACCTCGTGGATCTCACTCCTCAATTACCTTCATGGGCCAACTCTACCACCTTCCGTCTAAGAGAGGCTGGAATAAACATATTGTGACCCTTCAACAACTGGTTATCCTCTGAGAGCGCTATCTCCTTCTTCACCTGCAACAATCTGTCCAGCTCCTGACGTATGTCTTCCGAAGGCAAGGCAACCCCTGTGTAGAGATATTGCGAGAGCCGCAACTCTCGCAAGATCTCGGCCGCGGCCACTAGGGCCGCCCCCGCGCGCTCGGCGCGCATTACGGGAGCAGCAGAGGACGCGGGAAGACGTCCTCTCCCAGCTCCTCCGAGAATTAGGCCCCAGGCCTAGCAGAAGACATTACAGCCTCCCAGCTGCAACCCCTTACATTAGAGGCAAGTTGCCCAAGTGGATTTTCCACCTGCTTATCAATATATGCCGAATGATGTCGTATGCTGAATAAAGGACATCACTATTACCAAGACGCCTCCTGTCATCCTTACAACAATTATACTACATAAATTGATGACGAGGATCACCACTACAACCCACGTGAACCATGCAAGGCGCGACACCACCTCCGCCCTTCCTACAAACTCCAGGTAAACCTGCCATCCCGTGGCTGCAATGGCAACCCTTATTTACGACATACGTGGAGGCAGTGGGCGGCGCAGGATTCTCGGCGGCGCGGCACAGGGCAATGTTACTTAACGCCCTAGGGGTAGAAGGACAGAGGGTGTTTGAAAGTCTCACCCCGGGCGAGGTGGTTGGTGACAACGATGACGTATTCAAGGAAGTGGTAAGAAGAATCGTAAAAAGATTTGCCAGTAAAGAGAACACGGTGCTGCACAGAATACATTTCTATAGCCGCAGAGAAGAAGCCTCAGAACCCGTTGACGACTACGTCACAAAGCTACGGGAATTGGCGGCGCTGTGCAACTTTGGCAACAATGCCGAGAGCCTCATCTGCGACATGCTGGTAATTCACACCAACAGCAGGAAAGTGCAAGATAAATTCATTATGGAGAAGGAACTGCTGCTAGAGAAAGCAATGGAGATAGCCAGAGCAGTTGAAGAAACAGCTGGGAGACGAAAAGAACTCACGGGAAGCCATAGCTCCACTGAAATACAAGCAGTGGCGTTTCGCCCGAAGAAAGAGAGACAAGTATCGAACACGAAAGAAGAAAAAGGGGGCACGAGAGAACCACTGAAATGTCACAGGTGTACCAGCACGAAACATTTGGCGTTTGACAGGGAGTGCCCAGCCAGAGATAAGGAGTGCTCTATCTGCAAACGTATTGGCCATTTCTCGATTGTGTGTCGGTGGAGAAACAAGAAAGTCACAAACTTCAACATGAGTCGCAACACGGAAAGAGAGTCGTCCTTGGAAGATGAAGGAAGACCCACCGTCATCATGGTGAACAGCACACGGGCCAGGAGAGAAAAACCCCATTGCATAATCAAAATCGACGGGATGGAAACAAAAGTCATTGCGGACTCAGGTTCTGACCTCACCATAATCCCCCTACGCACATACAAAGAAATGTTGGGGATGGAAAAGGTTCGAGTGCTCACCACACGGCACAAACCCACGGTTTTTGGAGGTGCGTCGGTTGACCTACTGGGCTACATCAATGGGAAGGTGGAGTTTAAAGGAAGGGAAACCACCACCAGAGTATATTTCAGCCAAGAGGGCCCAGCAGTATTAGGATGGGACGACCAAGATAAATTGAAAATCAAACTGGATCCCAGCACGGAAGATCAAGTACTCTCTGTCTGCGGGAGGAGCGTACCAATAGTCAAAAGTGATTATCCCAAACTCTTCTCGGAGGAGCCGGGGCATATCAAAGGCTTTGTCCACAAAATACTGCTTAAAAGGAATGCGGTCCCAGTCAAACATCGCATGAGGCCAGTACCAGCAACCGCGAGAGACACACTCAGGAGTCAATTGGACAAAATGAGGATGGATGGCGTCATTGAAGAAATTGAAGCTTCAGAGTGGCTGAGCCCAGTCGTGCTCATAAAGAAACCCAACTCACAAGAGCTAAGGGTTTGCATCGACCTTCGCAGCGTAAACTTGGAAGTCATTACGGACAGTTACCCACTACCGAGCATAAATGAACTGATTCTTATGATGAAAGAAGCCAAAATATTCTCAAAACTGGATATGAGAAACGCGTACCACCAAATACAATTACACAAGGAATCCAAGCCCCTCACAGCATTCATCACTCCGTTTGGGACCTATCAATTCACCAAGATGCCATTCGGCTTATCTTCGGCTGCATCGGCTTTTCAACGAATGATGGATGTCCTACTACGGAAAGTCAAAAATGTGGCATATTTTCAGGATGACATCCTTGTCTATGCAAGGAACGAACAGACACACGATGCCACATTGAGAACAGTCCTAACCAAGCTGAAAGAAGCGGGGGTGAGGTTACGCTACGAGAAATGCGTATTCAAGGCGAAAGAAGTTGAGTACTTAGGGTACAAAATATCCGAGCAAGGGATAAGTCCCAAACAAAATTTAATGCAGGCCATAATTAAAGCACCGGAACCCACCAGCAAAGAAGAAGTAAGGTCATTCCTTGGACTGGCGGAGTACTACGCAAAGGTTATCCCTAAGTTCTCGGAAACCTCAGCACCCCTCCGCAAACTCCTCAAAAAAGGGTCGGAGTACTCGTGGCAAGAACCCCAAAAGAAAGCGGTAGAAAGCATAAAACGCCACATAATGGAAGCGCCGTGTCTTCAACCATTTAACCCCGAGTGGGGTACAGTCATCACCACAGATGCCAGTGCGTACGGATTAAGAGCTGTCCTAACGCAGAAGAAAGGTGACACGGAACATGTAGTAGCCTTTGCCTCGAAAGCCTTATCCTCGGCCGAACAGAATTACTCCACCATAGAAAAGGAAATGTTAGCGTGTGCATGGGCGGTAGAACATTTCAGAACATACGTGTGGGGCACAAAATTTAGGTTGGCAAACGACCATAAACCCCTCATCCACATGCTTAGCCCAGGAGGCACCAAAGCGTCAACACCCCGGTTGGCACGCATAGCAGCCAAACTGCAGGAGTACACATTTGAAGTACAGCACATCTCAGGATGGAAGAATTTGCAGGCAGACTGCATGTCAAGATTACCTGAGGGTAAAGACAAGGCCACCACGTTTTTGCAAGAGGAATGCATCGTGGCATCCATCACAGATCTCAAAGCACCGGACTACTTGGAACTCAGTGAGAAGCATTGGTTGGAAGAAGACGGAAAGGACCCAACCATGGCGAGAATACGAGAGTGCATCAGGGAAGGGTGGCCGAATGAAAAAGCGATGCCAGAAGGCATGAGGCCCTATTGGAAGGTGGCAGATGAGATATCAGAAACAGATGGAATAATATTGAAAACGGACCAGATAATCCCACCCGTAGGCATGAGAAGGACCATTCTCTGCAGAGCCCATGCGGGCCACCTAGGGAACACTATGACCCGTCGCAGAGTGAGAGAGGCCTACTGGTGGCCGTCCATGGATCAAGAGATTCGCACCATGATAGAGAGATGTCATGAATGCCTCAACAGCGACAAGCGCTTAAAGGTCAGACAGGCGCCGCTGATTCCCATAGAAGTACCAGAAGCGGTGTGGTCAAAAGTAGGTATAGACTTTATAGGACCCTTGGAGGCGATGGCGCCCGAACTTCGCTATGGCATAGTACTAGTGGACTACTTATCAAAGTGGGTTGAGGCTGAGTTTGTCCCAAACATCACCACAGCGACAGTAATTGAAGTCCTCACCGAAATTTTTCAAAGGGAAGGACTCCCCAACGAAGTCGTAACGGACAATGGGGTACAACTAGTCTCAAGGGACATGGAACAATTCCTGAGGAAGCACCACATACACCAGAAGAAAGCAGCGTTGTATCATCCTCAAGCCAATGGACTGGTAGAGAGAGCCAACAGGTTTATAAAAGGTGCTATCCAGCTAGCAACCGTGTCCGGTATGGACCCGCTCAAAACAACCAAAGAGGCCATAGCGGCCCACAGACTTACTCCCAACGGGATCACTCAAATATCTCCATTTCGAATGTTAAGAGGAAGAAGAGCAGCTTCGACGCTTATACCACCATGGCTGGCCAAAGTAAGAGAAGATGAAGAAGTAGACATGTCAGAGGTGGTGTGGAGAATTGAAAACAGTAAAACACTCATGAAAACGTGGAGTGACAGAAGAAGAAGGACCAAACAAGTGTCAGACATTACAGAGGGAGCTTGGATCAAAATACGACTACCGACAAAGGATCAAATCACGGGCTCTCGATACAGCAGACCAATAAAAGTTATCCACAGAGGAACCAACCACGTCCGCACCGAAGACGGGCGCACTTGGAACCTAGAAAGAGTGGCCCTTTTCCACAAGAGAGAGCAAGGACCCCGGAGAGATCAGAAGCGGAAGGAGGAATGGACTGCGAGAGAGAAGAAGAAAGTGAGCCAGAGAATGATGACGGAGAAAGGGAGGAAACAGAGATGGAACCGGATGCACCCACAGCAGAACGAGAACTGGAACACCAGGATGCCCACAGCGAGAAAGGTGACCGGCCAAGAAGAGAACACAGAAGACCGGTGAGATACAATGACTATGTATTGCAATGAACTGCCTTTGCATTATCAGGGGGAGGTGTGTAGAGATATTGCGAGAGCCGCAACTCTCGCGAGATCTCGGCCGCGGCCACTAGGGCCACCCCCGCGCACTCGGCGCGCATTACGGGAGCAGCAGAGGACGCGGGAAGACGTCCTCTCCCAGCTCCTCCGAGAATTAGGCCCCAGGCCTCGTAGAAGACATTACAGCCTCCCAGCTGCAACACCTTACATTAGAGGCAAGTTGCCCAAGTGGATTTTCCACCTGCTTATCAATATATGCTGAATGATGTCGTATGCTGAATAAAGGACATCACTATTACCAAGACGCCTCCTGTCATCCTTACAACAATTATACTACACCCTGTCTTTGGCTCTCCTTCATTGGCCTGAGTGGAGCCCTTCACACACTATCTGGCATGCTTGGTCTGCTTCCATCTCCTGTGCTAGGTGTGCTTGTTCAATGCCTTTGGGTGTTGCCTGATGGATCAGGTATCTGAGGTACCGGTCTGCCACTGACGGTTCAGGGGCACAGCCGCTCCTGGGATGTCTGGACAAAAAGTCAGCAGGATTCTCCTCCTTCCCTGACCTGTGTATTATCTCGAACGAGTAGTCCTGTAGCCGGAGCCCCCATCTCGCGATGCGAGACGGCATGTTGGCCTGGGGATTGCCAGAAAGGAATAAGAGAGCCTGGTGTTCGGTCACTACCTTAAACAGCTTGCCATATAGAAAGAAGTGAAATTGTTCACACGCCCCCACTACTGCAAGACTACCTTCTCCACCTGAGATTATGCTTGTTCTGTATCCGACAAGCTTCGGCTTGCGTATGCAACAATGTGGGTTTGCGTCGGATCCAATGGGTCAATTTGAGCTAGAATGGCTCCTAGCCCCACTGGGCTTGTGTCCATGGCTAGTTCTGTTTTCCGGTCCGAGTTGTAATAGGACATGTTTTTGGCTTGCGACACTCTTTTGCGAATGGTTGTGAAAGCACGTTGGCAGACCTCTGACCATTTGAACACCACATTCTGTTTGATCAATGCCGTAAGTTGCTCACTGACTATAGCAAAGTCTTTAATATACCTGTGCAGTAACTAGCGAGGCCCAGGAATGATCTTGTCAGGGTATGGAGTCATACCATTTTCAGAAAAGACGTTGCCAAAGAACGTTAGCGTGCCTTTCTTGAACTCATATTTTTCCTGGTCGAGGGTGAAGTTGGCAGCATCCAATGCCATGCACACCCTGGTCCGTGTCTCATTGTGTTTTCCGACGTCAGTCCCAAACACCAAAATGTCATCACTGTAGTTTATGCAATTTGGAATATGCTTGATCACATTATGGATTTCTGCCGGTTATATCTCTGCTGCCCAAGATACCCCAATACTCAATCTCTTATACCTGTCCAATCCCAGGTGTGTGACGTAAGTTGTGATGTTCCTGTTTTAGGGACTCAAGACTAACTGGTGGTAGCCCTTTTGTAAGTCCAGTTTGGAGCAGAGGTGTTGCTAGGGGGCAAAGGGGGCTATAGCCCCAGATCTTTTGGTTGTAGCCCTGGAGAGAAGCTCAGGCGCTACAACCAAATAACTATCTAGCCCGAGTCTCGACAGTCCCGACATCAGTGCAGCCCGAGATCTTTCCCAGACCTAGCAACACCCCTGGTTTGGAGAATGCCTTGGCTCCATTCAGCAAGTAAATCATATCAGTGATATATGGTGCCATGTGCCTTTCCCTCTGGATGACTTGATTGGATCTCCTCATATCCACGCACATTATGATGGCATCGGAACCTTTCTTTGGCACCGGGATGATGGGTGAGACCCATGTGGTGTGGCCCGTGGCTGGTTCGATGATGTCCTGTTCCATGACCTCATCAATGTGCAGCTTCACTTGCCTTTTTCGTAGTTTACTTATTCCCTGGAACAGGCTGGGGTATAGTTATTTTATCATGTGCACCGGATCAATATACTTGTGTTCCATGAGCTTAAAAAGCATGTGTACTAGGCCCATGTCAATGGCTGTCTTAAAACTGATTACGCAGACACTCTCGCTCCCTGTCACCAGCATGTGTAGCAGCAACCTCTTTGCTTGTCCCCTGTAGGAGCATGTTCCCTCAAATTGTCCTAGACACCTGAGGGGCGTTGTAGCTCTGTACGGGTATATGTCGACCCTTGCAGGGTTTAATTTTTGGGGTTTGTGACAGTTAGTTGTATACTTGCTCACTTATCACGATGTCGGTGGCCCCAGTGTTTATGAGAAATTCGGTAGGTCTTTCATTCAGTCTCATTATCAAGGTCGGGCTGTGTTTGGTGGCCTTCGAGTTGCCCAAGGCATAAGCATAGCCCTTCTTTTGCTGTTGCTACATGAGGAGCTGACGTCAGATTCAGAAGGGGACTGCTCTACTAGGTAGTAGCACACATGCCGTCTGGATCAGCACTCAGGTCGCACACGGGTGACATATCTCCTCCTCTCTCTACAGTCTCTTCTGTACCTGTCTTCTCCAGATTCTGTCTCCTTCGGCATGTTCCTCACTCACTATTGCTTCCAATTGCTTCCTTCCCTGCACCGCTGCAGCCCGGTCCTTCCGGACCGCTTTTCTGATAAGTCTCCTTCGGTTGTGGCACCGCCTCTGTAGCCGTGTTCCCATCAGGTCTTTCCACCGCCTCCTGCCATGTCGGCTTTCCTCTGCTGGGCGGGCCCTCAGTCACCGTCGCGGCCCGGGCAAGCTACTGGCATCCTGGTCCTGTCGCTGCTGCACCCAGGTTTCACCCGCTAGAAGCGCACCTAATCATCACCAGTGTAGTGATGGAACCGGGCACAGTGGGCCCGCTATCGCGCAGGTCGCTGCACCGTAATAATAAGACAGAGCCGGGAGCCCATGCTGCAACGTCTATCTTTATTCAATCCCACAAACTTATTGCCTTTACCCTGCCCTCCCACATCACTTCCCCTCCCCGCCTCCCTGATACCCCGGAACCACTGTGTCAATGTGACATCCGGATGCCCTTTTCATTCACCCTCATATGTTCTAGTTCAATAGGAACATTTCCATTACTAGTTATTACTCGCCCGGTAACTAGAACTTACTAGCTGTTAGTCGCCTGATAGCTCACATGTTCTAGTTCAATAGGCACATTTCCATTACTAGCTGATACTCGCCTGGTAGCTCACATGCACTAATTCAATAGGCACATTTCCATTACTAGCTATTATTTGCCTGGCAACTCACATGCTCTCTAGTTCAATAGGCACATTTCCATTACTAGCTGATACTCGCCTGGAAATTCACATGCTCTAGTTCAATAGGCACATTTCTATTACTAGCAATACTCACCTGGTAACTCACATGCTCACATGGGACTGAAAACAATGTCATAGATGATGCTTTAATGAGATGAGAATTTTAATTCGACAAGCATGTTGTGCTCTCCGTGCCATTCAGGCTGAATCAGTGACATGTCCTTTTGCATGATCAAAAATATTGTTTCCTGTCAGCCAGAGGTATGGAATCCACCCTGTTCTCTCTGAGAATTGAGATTCTGCGGTCTCGGGACACAACCACTCTTTCTATACTCGACTTGTTAGCAGATTTTCATATTGTTGACCACAATACTCTCCTGAGTAACTGTAAGACATCCATGGGTATATTCGGTTCTTATCTCATCCTTTCTGTTATAAAGGGAGATCCGAATTAGGTCAGGCCCCTTCCATTCAATAAACACGATTCAATCCTTTGACGCACCTCAAGGCTCTCTCTTTTCTCCATGATTATTCAAACCACATCTTAAACCTCCTGCTAATCAAATGCCATACACCACCACCTTTCAAATCTATGCAGATGAAAATTGCTTTAAACATAAGTGGACAAGTAGCAGACGCTTGTCAGAGCCCTGACTATTTGCTCCATGTGTAATGTGCAATGTTGGAGGCTGCTGTGCAAATTCGGGGAATTCATCACTTCTCACCAGGGGAGAGCCACCCTCTTTTGGCTAGGAAGGTGAGCCCTTTCAGAAACACACTTCCTAGGTGTTTGGGAATGCAGGACCTCACTGGGAGTGACTCCTATCTGGAACGTCCAATAAAAAATACATATGGGAGTAGAAGAGACAGACATTATATCCATCGGTAGAAACTTGAAACATACTGACATTGTTTCCGCACCTTTGGCTCAAGGTAATGCTAGAATCCCTATGAACCCAGCAGCTGATGACTATCAACACACACCATGGAAGAACAGAGGTGAGGATAAAGGAATGAGCAATCATGAATGGACAGAGATGTATCTTGTACAGAAGCGAGCCTCTGATGCAATAATATCCAGGTGGGGTAGAGTCACACTGCATCATGTTACTAGCATTGGTGGGGAGAGGCCAAGCGGTGGAAGAGAGATACTTGAAGGCCGGTATCGAGAATTACAATATTGAAGAGGTGAAGATGGGTGAAAGACTGTTATACCTGGTGGTGCAACACCGTGACAACCATGGTGGGCTTGGGACCCACGAATGCTAAGATCAGGGAGTGACCTAGGAAAAATCCTCTACTATCAGTGTAGGAACCAAAGAAAATGCTGAGATGGGCAAGATACGGAAAGCTAAAGCTGACGTGATGAGACGTCGAAGAGCGGGACGAACAGCACCATCCTCGCTGAGACGACACTGCACTGGAGCGCACCCAAAGCTGGTAAAGGTACCAGTGTTGCCCATGGTGGAAAGAGGAGAGCTGAACAGAGCCAGGAAGGAGAGCAAAGAGCAAGTGAAATAACACCACATATGGGTCGGTCAGACCCCCAGAGAGATAATATCCAGGAGGGTTTTGGGAGACTTCAAAACCTGATTTTTGGATATTGGCAGAGGCCTAAGAAAGACAGGGGGCCAGAGGGGTCTGGCAAGCCCTACCTAGATAAGTGGAGCTTTACAACATATAATAAGCTTTACAACATACAATAAAAAGGGTAATTGGAGGGTTTTGCCAGTCAAACCAAGAACAGTAAGAAGAAAAACTGAGAGATGTCCTTTGTATAGACCCAGTGAAAAGAGAGTGACAGAGTTGGTGGAGAAGAAGCCCAGAAACCAAGAGACACAATATCCAGGAGGGTTACGGGAGCCCTAGAAATGCAAGTGTTGGATGGTGACAGAGACCCAAGAGACAGCCTAGGGAGCTAAGAAAGACAGAGGGCCAGAGGGGTCTGGAGAGCCCTCTTGGGATAGGTGGCACTTTGCAGCACACAGTGAAAGGGAAGTCAAACCAGGAACAGTAAGTACTGGAACTTGGAGGCTCCCTCTGTATGAGAAACCAGAGAAATTGGTTGAGCCGGATTAAGGGAACCATCCCTCCACTTAAAGAACTAAAGACATTTGATTTGCATATAGCCTGGAACATTTTCCTTAAGGAACCTAAAGAAAGACAAAGGAATGTTTCTGCGATTAACTGTTAAGAATGTACATTCAAGCTGTGACCTGAACTTCAGGAAAAACCTGGAGAGATCTGAGTAATACTGGTCGGGCAAAGCCTGAGCTGAGGGAAAACTACTCTGGCTTAACATTTGTGTTGTTTTCTTAAAGTGGTAGGGCCAGATAGTGAATAGGATTTTGTTTTGACAAAAGACAAGCACCTTCAGTTTAGTTGATAGGTAGGGAAATTCCTCTTAGCAATAGTGAATTTAAATTACATAAACACACTTGAAGTGATGTCCTTGAGTCTGACTCCTTCCTCTGGTTCACCACTCTGCTCATATACCAATAGAAGTAATTAAACAAAAAAAAGTCCTAATTGGAGGGTTGGGGAGTCCAGAGTGTCAGTTGTAAAGAGTTGTTTGTCAGCTCCTCAGTTGTATGAAAAATATGAACCCCATTTGGGTTTACCAGCCTGTCAGCTTGTTCAGAACTACATCATCTGATCCTAGACTGGGTTTCGAGCAAGCCCTTCACATATATTATATTTATACTCCGTGCACTGCAGCTCTGGCGCGCACCCGTAAGTAAATTTAAGTACTGTTTACTGGCATACAGGAATGCTTCTCTGTTGGACTTTGTGAGCCGTCTACGCGCTCGGACCGCTTGGTGCTGAGCGGCTGAAACCCTGTCTGGAGGATGATTTATGCGGTAGCACCATTTCGGCCGGGCCCCTTTAAGCCAAATAGGTGTTCCCTGGACTGTGGCTCTGCCCCCTGGTCTCGTGTCACTACCCTGACTTCTTGAAATACCCATAATCCCGCGCACCCGCATGTACATTCAAGTACTGTTTACTGGCACACTGGAACGCTGCTCTGTTGGCCTTTGTGAGCTGTCTACCCGCTCGGAGCGCTTGGTGCTGAGCAGCTGAAACCCTGCCTGGAGGACGATTTATGCGGTAGCACCATTTCGGCCAGGCCCCTTTAAGCCCAATAGGTGACTGTGTGCATTTTTCAGTTGGCTGTGTGCTTTTTTGGTTGCCCCTTTGATCCCTAGTGGAGTCAATCTTTCTAAAGTGCCTTATTTGTGTTTACTCTTTAAGGTGTTCCCTGGACTGTGACTCCGTCCCCTGGTCTTGTGTCACTACCCTGACTTCTTGAAATACCCATAATCCCGTGCGCGCATCCGCAAGTACATTCAAGTACTGTTTACTGGCACACTGGAAAGCTGCTCTGTTGGACTTTGTGAGCCGTCTATGCGCTCGGAGCGCTTGGTGCTGAGCGGCTGAAACCCTGCCTGGAGGACAATTAATGCGGTAGCACCATTTTGGCCAGGCCCCTTTAAGCCCAATAGGTGTTCCCTGGACTGTGGCTCCGCCCCCTGGTCTCGTGTCACTACCCTGACTTCTTGAAATACCCATAACCAGCACACCCGCAAGTAAATTCAAGTACTGTTTACTGGCACACTGGAACGCTGCTCTGTTGGACTTTGTGTGCCGTCTACGCGCTCAAAGCGCTTGGTGCTGAGCGGCTGAAACCCTGTCTGGAGGACGATTTATGCGGTGGTACCATTTCGGCCGGGCCCCTTTAAGCCAAATAGGGACTGTGTGCATTTTTCAGTTGGCTGTGTGCTTTTGTGGTTGCCTCTTTGATCCCTAGTGGAGTCAATCTCCTTAAGGTGTTCCCTGGACTGTGGCTCCCCCCCCCTGTTCTCGTGTCACAACCCTGACTTCTTGAAATACCCATAATCCTGCGCACCCGCGTGCGCACCCACAGGTACTTTCAAGTACTGTTTACTGTTCACGGTGCATGGCACGTGGCACAGGTGAAGGGCTATATATCATTAATTTCGTATGTGGTGGTGAAAAATCATTAGGATTTGTTCCTCATGTGGTTTTAAGTGGTTAAGTTCTGGTTTAGCTTTTGTAAGGAGCGGCTGGTGACAACTTGTAAATCTTAACCCCACTACTACTGTTGTGTGAATAGAAGGGCCCATGATTCTTCACAGCCAGAAAGTTGGCTTGACTGTAAAAAGCCTTGTACGCAGGAAGAAAGGCCTGATGGTAATGAAAAATAGGTTGTCTTCTCTTGCTTGCTCCACTCCCAGACGAGGGCTAACTAGCAATGGGACATTAGGAACGCCGATATTCAGCAATTTTGCAATGGTTCCCTTTTGGCCTTTAGAGCTAAAGCAGCTACACTAGAGGTAGAGCCCCTTGAAATCGTAGAGCCTTTTATGCACTCTACAGAATCACGAATAAACAGTACCTCAGTGTCTGTTGAAGATAAGAGAACCGATCTCCCTAGTGTTGTTGGCGACAAGTCCCTCCCGCTATATCAGTCCTTAACAGATACTACCATCCTAAAATCTTTACCTAGCACCTGTCCGACCTCAAAGTCACCTAAAATAAACCCACAAGCCTAATCGGACATGGTGATTATTGACTTAGACCCAAATGATTTGGTGTTCTCTAATAGCCTGATGTCAGAACATCTTTCAAGCTCCCCTGTAATGTTTTCAGACAGTGAAGAAAGTGGCGAGGAATCTTTCTCAAGAAATGCGCCTCACTCTCCAATTAATATATCTCCATCCCCTATTAATGTTTTAATACTTAATCATAGCACAAATACATCTTTCGCTTGTCATCAAGGGGATAACAATATGTTGAACATAACCTTGCAATCAATGAATGTAGCAATGCATGCCTTGTTTAAAATGTTGAAAATATGTGAGCGTAAATTAACTACACTGGATGAAAAATTGGAAAAAACACCACAATGGTTAATTGAGAGAAATGGGTTTACTAGCAACTGCTATGCCAAGGTCAATAAGAGTGAGACTGGTGTTTCTACGGCTGCCTCCCAAACAGAAACAACTAAGGGGTCTTCTCAATTGTGTAATAATTGCAACGGTGAAAAACCGATTGAAGCCATTTTACCCCTATTGCCCTGTATTCCAAAGATCATTTAAGATATGCCTATGGAATTAACAGATGCTTTAGAAAAGAATTCGAAATTAGTTGGGAAAAATAAAACTATACTGAATAATAAAAAAGCACAAGTGGAATCTCAGGTGCTAGACCTGCCTTAAGTAAAGAATAAGAAGAAGTTAAAAGAAATACCGAAAAAACTGCCTAAAAACCAGCCAGCTTTAAAGAGCGCTGGCAAGGCATTGGTGAAACCCTTCTTTAAAACTATCACCTTGCCCAAACGAAACACTCTAATAACTTCACAAGCAATTAAGGAAAAATATCTTCAACTGGCACAATCTAAAAAGATTGATCCCCTTAATTTCGTGCAAGTACAGGCAATGGATTACCGTCCATTGGAAGAACTAATGGAAGTTTTGAACCTTGAGAACGTTGAGAAAGTGAATGAGCGTGGCCTGGAACCAAAGGGCCCTCAATAAGGTCCCAAAATCCCCGAACAGAAAAAGGGGGAAAGTGATGCACAACTATTGGCCCATAGGGACGAAATTAGGAAGGCCGTGGATGCATACATGTCTGAGACTCGAAATCCGACTGTTGTTGCTCCCCATAAACTAGACATAGTTGAGAAGGTGGCAGACTCTTCACAGTTAAAACACTCCATGGCTACTAAAAAAGTGTTGGCTGAACAATCTGTCCCTGAACAAAGCTGTGGAAGTGGGGGTTTGTTGAGCAACTGTGCATGCACTGAAGGAGAAAATCAGTGGTCAGGGCCTGCACCGAATCCTGTTCAGGAACGCTTGAAGGTTCTGGACAATAATTGTCCGGGTAATTGTGCGGGGCCGCAGAAGAATATAACAAGCTCCATTATCACCCTAATAGAAAATGCTGTGGGCAAAGCGATGGCAAAGAATTTATCATCAAACCAACTCACTTCTAATATCAGTCTGTCTAAAGGGGTTGAAAGAAATGTAAGGAATGATAATAGAAAACCCCATGCACCTTACTCCCTGGTGCTAGCTTGTAAACCACCCCCAACTACCCAATATGATCTGAATAGGAGAGCCGTAATGGCTATATTCTCAGAAATTCCGCAACTGGAGGACATTGTGTCCTTCGATTTTGCACTGGTTGAGTTCTCAATGAAGGGGTCCCTAAATTCAGTAAGACTTTGGATCAAATCTAGAGTTGTCCAAAACTTAATTTGGCAAAATAAAGAAGATCTTTCAAGATTAGGGTTTACCCTAAGCCTGGACAGAACGGGAAAAATTGCGCAGCCCTTGAAAGATGGGGTTGTAAGATTTGAGGGTCAACCTTCTGCTCACGCTAACACTGGCAGGAAAGGTAATCCAAACAATGCTAGGTGTGTATACTCCAATCCCTGTATGCAGAATTAACAAAGAATAGAAGAGACAATTTCTCTCGTGAGCTGGAACACGCGTGGGTTTAAACACCTGATTAATAATGACCAAAGTCAACTGAACAATTGGGACATAGTACTTTTACAAGAGACGTGGCTCTCAGAATCCCCACTTTGGGAGAATCACGAAATCCACATAAATTCTGCAACTAGTGGTCGTCCAAACTCTGGACTGTTAACAGCAGTAAAAATGGGTAGAGGGATACCCTCGCAATTTTGGGCTGCCCCGAATAAATATATGCTTCTGATAAAAGTAATGTTCGAAGAAGATGAAGTGGCTGTTCTAAATATATACTGGAACCCGATTGCCATGTCTGAAGACAAATTCTTCCTTGATTTGAATTCCCTACTAGATCTGGTCTCAAATGATACCAGAGTTAATGCATTGATCCTAGCGGGTGATTTAAATTTGAGATGCTTAGAGTCCCCCGAAATTAAAAACTGGGTAAGGTACTGGAGTTGGGATTCGCTAATTAAAGCGAGAGGGTTGTTCATGCTTAATGGGGCTCTATCCCCGGATATACCACCAGTTGAGACATAGCGCAAGGGCGACAGTAAGTCGATTATCGACTACATATATGTGAGCAATGAGCTTTGGCCTTTAATGACAAAGTTCTCGGTCCTAACAACAAATGCAAGCGACCATAACATGTTGACAACTGAATGGAGGACGGGAGCATCAGAATCCAACAATATAGATCTTATCAAGGTACTTGTGTGGTGAACACGGGGGGAACCGTCTCTGCTGGTCAGAGTCTGAGTTAGTACTATTAGATAGAAAGCTGGTCTGCTTGTCTGAGCTGGTCGATACTTGGTATGATAAGTCGATAGTGTATACACTGACTTTATTCAAGCTATTCAACAACAAAGGTTTAAAGCAAAGCCCAAGTGTGTACATTTACATCATTCTGACCCGGAAATTAAGATCCTTAAAGCACAACTTAGAACTGACCTTAGACAAATAAGACATGAACCTTTCCTCTACGTCAACAAATAGCAAATTCCCTTAGAATGCGTTGTAGAAATTGGTTGAAGTCTCACCATGATATTATGTTTCAGGAAGACAGCTGCAATATGTTAAAAACACTGGCTAGCAAGAACATCACTAGAATGTGGGCTATGATAAATCAATCTGTCACATCACCTTGGCTAGCCATGCAATCATCGGCTGTCCCGTTACATCTGTGGGTCGATCATTTTAGCAAGCTTTATGCTCCGGTGGGGAGACATTCTACTAGATCATTTGAAGTCACTCAAAATGTTTTGCCTGGATTTTGAATGGTCAGAGATTTTGGAGCTTATTAGATCCGCAACTAACTCTAAACCTAGCGGGTCTGATGGGCTATCTAATTTCCAGATAAAAAAATCCCCGACATTTTGGGCCTCGATTTTGTTTAGGATCTTTTCCATGGTGAATTCCTCGCAGTCCTTACCAGAGTCTTGGACTCAGGCAATTATAGTTCCGATATATAAAAAGGGAGAGAGAGCGTCACCCTCCAGCTATAGACCCATCTCCCTTTTAGATATCCCTGGGGAAACTATTCGCCAAAATCATCCTCAAACAGTAACAGGCCTGGGTGAAGACTTAAGGGTTGATCAATCCTTTTCAATCAGGGTTTATGTCCGGGTTGGGCACTATTCCGAATATTATGTCAGTAATTATGATTCAAGCCCAACAAGCAGAGCAGAATCAGTCTCTATATCCAGGGTTTATAGACTTTCGAGCTGCATTCGATTCAATTGATAGAAATTTGTTATACACGAAACTGAAGAAGCATGGTTGCCCAGACACCCTTCTCTCACTGATAATTTTTCTCCCTTGAAATACGTCAGTGAGAGTCAGGATTTCCCTTGATGGCAAGCTATCCCCTCTAATCAAAACTCAGAGAGGTTTAAAACAAGGGTGCCCTTTGGCAGCCTTTCTATTCAACTTCTTCATTTTGGATCTAGGGCTCGAATTTAACAACTGTCTTGGAGACCCGCCTAAATTGGGAGCTCAAAAAATCTCTTATCTGCTTTATGCGGACGACCTTGTGTTATTGTCTCAAACGCCACAAGGCCTTCAAAACATGCTAACAAAATTGGGCCTTTACGTTCAAGCAAATAATTTAGAAATTAACATTGCAAAGACCCAAATACCAAGATGCGAAAAACACAAGCCGACACTGAGTAATATGTTCTCCTGGAAAATCCAGAATGAAAACTCAGAGAATGTACCCCAAATTAAATATAAATACTTGGGGGTGTTAATCAGAAATACAAAAAATAGATTATCTGAAGATGAAGTAAGGAAGAATAAAATCCAGCAGCTTACTTCACAATCTCGATTGTTGATTAATAAGTACAGGAAGTTTTATTTTACAAAATGAAGGTACTCCCGATTGTGTTATATGGCATTGAAGGCCTACTACCAAGAGATCAATATTATTGGGACCAACTGGAATCAAGTTACTGGAAACAGATCCTAAACTTACCTAAAACTGTTCCGATCGCTATTTTGCGATATGAATTAGGATTGTCTTCTATGTATGCCCAGGTAACTTGGAAACAGTGTGCATTCCTTCGTAAGTGTCTCTTGGAACAGGAAGGTAACAACATATTGAGGGTGTTAGGACAATATCTGCTGAAATCCTCAAATACCTTTGCTACTGAATGGAGAAAGCATGTATTTTCTAAATTAGCTAATGCCGATATTACGGTCGAGTTCTTGTTATCGCATCCAGTTAGAGCAAAAGTAAAAATATATTTGACTGATTGGACTGAGAACATGTCAAGATGTTCCCAAACCTAAAGACTTGGATATTTTTCTGTTTGGTGCCAAAAAATGTGGGTTGATGTCAGGATACATGTTGAAAAGTCCTTCCCCTAAAGTGAGAATGGGGTACCTAAGATTTAGACTGAATTTATGGTACACGAGAGATGTCCTTTATAAAAGGAAAAAGCTGGAAAAAGAACAAAACTACTGCAGGTACTGTACTCTGCTAGAACAAAGGGAGACCTTACAGCATCTGCTAGTGGAATGCGAAGCACTCTGTAATGTTCGAACTAGATGCTTCACAAACATTCTCGTAACACAGCATGTAATGGAGAGTGACAAAAGGTGGCACACGCTGTTCTCCAGTACTCGCCCAAGAATTCAGATAGCCATAGTGCAGTTTTTTCAAATTGTGCTCCCTGGTTTAGAGGCACTTAATGAGTAATGTATTACTCCATAAAGGCTATTGGGTTTCTGTTTAGCTGTAAGAGGTAACGCTTGGTTAAACTGACTCAACTAGATGTTATTATTGTAAATAGGATGAATTAATGTTATTTTATTGTATGTTATGAATTCTTTTTGGTTATGTGATGAGTATGGAAATTGTAAGAATGTATTACCTTTTAGCCTTTGTAAGATTGTAAAAAAAAAAATTGTAAGTAGATTGATATATATTGGTGAAATATTTGAAAAGTTGTCAAGACAACTATAACAAATAAAATAAAAAATAAAAAAAACGTAACTGCAATTTCCTGCCACCACCTATACCTCCTCTTTCTTATCAACATCCCCCACTTACCTGACCTGGACCTGGCCATTGTGAGGGGGTCCTGAAATGGGCACTCAGAAGAGATCTCAAGTTCTTTTTCTTTAGCAGCGCTGAGGTTGAGTAAATTCCTAGAGGAACTAGGGGACAATACTACAAACATAAACAGGAAGCACTATGTAAACAGTGTCAATGTCGGGGCAACTGAAAGTGGGGTAATCCAGTTCCCAGGTGATCCAAGACCTTAATTACTCTCTGCCTGCTTCAGGACACCATGCTACTATAACACAAATTGCAAAGGAAATGGCCAGGAAAGTCTATTTTTCAGAGGCCATGTTACCCCATTGTACAAAATAAAATTCCACCATTCTGGCCAGCTCAAAAGTTCCCCCAAAACACTGACTTGGACAATGTTTTTCCTGCATGTGTCTCCCAACTAAGGTGCTCCCAGCTTGATGACAATTCTTTGTAGACCTTGCAGTTCCCTTGCTTTTTTTCAGGATATCTCTTCTCAGACCTTTGGTCACTTGTGATTCTCTGAGGGTCTTTCTTAGACCTCCCTCCTCCTTCTCTTTTAGTCTCTCTTAGATCTTGCGATATTCTGGGATCTCTAGAGGTCCTATGTAGCCTATTCCTGTGATTGAGTGAAGGTCTTCCCTGCTGAACTTGGTTTGTTCTGGGTCCTTTTCTGGCAGACATTGTATGGACTTCTTACAATGGATCACTCCCTTCTATGTATGGTGTAGGTTTACTTTTGGAGAGGCAAGCATATAGGCCCTCATCCATGCTTCTCTGTTTTTCTCTGGGGATGAGGTTAATTTAATGCTTTCCTGTAGTAGACAGTTCCCCCAAACAATATCCAGACTGCCTTGGTTCTGGCACAGAGCCTGCCCAAATCTTTCGAGCTAGAAAACTACATTCCTACTAGAGCCTGATGCTCCCTTTGGAGAATGGAGGGTCATTAGCATGTCTGATTGAGTTTGGTCTATTCCATCTTCTAATCTTTTTCTGGCCCCTTTTATATACCAGGCTTGGTGAGTAAGGTAGCAACCTGTACAGTGATTGGTCATTCCTACAAGGTGATTGGTTATTGGATCTCAGCAGTTTTGAATCAATATGTCTGTGCAATGCTGTCAGCACAATCTTTGAATCTTGGGTTTGACTTGCCTTGAAGGTCCATGATAATAAGGCTGTTTCTGACTGACATCTGTTTTGTAAATGGGGCTGGCTTCTCCCTGTATTGGATGCAGTCAGAAGTGTGCTGTTGTGCATCTGTCATGTCCCACGCTTGCTTGTGAATGCCCCTCTTTTGCATGTTGCGTTTACTTTGAGAACAGATCTCACAAACTCAGAAAAGGCACAAGCTACACATTTCTTATATTTAAAAGTGTGCTGGGGGGGCGTGGCATGGCGCCAAGGAAGATGGACAGCTAGACAATGAGCTCCGGGCCACCAACTCTATATCCTACCTGTAATACATGGTTCTTAAAAATATTCTCTAAATTGTTTGCATTCCATTGAGGACTTTTTGAGGCCTGCCTGTCTCTCCTTTGAGAGCAATGTGCAAACCACCGGTGCTGTGACCTCTGCGTCACCTGGAACCCATTGCGGCTGCCCTCTCTGTGGCAACATCTGTAATGCAACCCGCACGACTGGGCCTGCTTGGGCCTCTTTGCTTTCACTCAGTGCCACCTCATGGCTATTTAATATAACAGCCGAAAGCAAAGAAAAGATAAGAATTGCCTGCAAAGAAAAAGACATTCCGGTAACATTTTATTTTCATTTTTATCAACCTATATACTTCGAGCCTAACCAATGCATCATGCTGAATTGCTATTTTCCGTGGCTTGGCCGTCATAATAATCCCTCAGCATGGACTCGGGTAAAAATAGCCAAAAACCTATAACAGCTTCCAAGGATTTACAATCTTCCTCGGCCACACTTAAAAGACGTAAAAGTGACTCACCCCAGCCGCTACCTTCCACTGACCCTGCCATTTAAGCTATTGTACAAGAGATTAGGTCACTCAAACCTTTTATTGAAACTACCAACCAAAAATTACAGCAGCTCGACGAAAGATGGAATGTCTTTGAAAACAGAATGAGTGAAATGGAAAGCAGAATAGGCTCTGCAGCAGATGTCTCACCAAGAATGACTCAGTTGGAAAAAGCGGTGAATGGCCTTCACAAACATAATGAGGAGTTAGAGAATGGAAGCAGGCGCAATAACCTGCACATTTCTGGCTTACTGGAATGCTGTGAGGGGAATGATTCTATTCTGTTCTTGCAAAATATGCTTTTACCCTTGCTCCATATTCCAAAGGAAATCTCTCTCAACATTCAACATGCTTATCGTATTGGCCCCATGGGAGGCTCCAAGATGTCACAACCTCCACTGCATACTTTGATTTATTTTCTACTTATTGGAGTACACCAAACTGTTCCACATCATCTCCAATGCCAAAGAGAAGAATACCCTGTCTAGCAGGGCTGCAGGATTCATATTTTGCAAGATGTTGCAAAGAAGACAGCCCAACAGAATTTCTTTCCTATCATCCTGCCCTGAAACAACTTAACATCAGATATGGTCTGTATCATTTATGTTCTCTTAAAGTGACATATGAAGGACGAACATCGATCTTTGATGAGCCCGCAGATCTTAAAACTTTCATTTGCTCTCTCAAGGCTAAGAATATGGATACGCCACACCCCTCCAATTCTGTTGCTTTAGGCTCCTGACTCTCTACCTCATGTATGAGCATACTTCACTCACTCACAGATTACAGTCTTAAATCCTTTTTCCCTTCAATAATGGTGGGCGAGGTGCTGTTTTGGTACCCCTCTTTCGCGCAAGTTGTTTTTTCTTCCTTTTTAGGCCCGGCTGGCATCATCTGCTCCCATTTCTTTCTTCCTTTTTTCTCCTAGCATTAGCTTGACCCTCTTCGCTTTCTAATTCTTCAATGTTCCTTCATATCTTGTGCTATGTCACTTTATGTTTTCACTTCTTAGTTCGTAGAATCTGGACATCTTACCCCGTTCCTCCCTTTTCTCCCATTGCTCCTTCCCCTCGTACACCATTGTTCTTATGGGAAAATTTTAAACATCAATATGTTCCTACACATTGTGATCTCCTTTCCGAATATATTTACAGCATTATATGACACTGCCCTTCTCTGGTATTTTTATATTGTTTCTATTTGCTTTGCCTTACAGGTACAATGGTTTTTAAATGTGTAACCTGGAACATTAAGGGCTGTAACAGCCTGATCAAAAGGCATAAGGTAATTTCCGATCTCAAAAAGCTGCATCCGTCAGTTGCCTGTGTTCAAGAAACCCCTCTGTCTCTCGCAGAAGCCATGAAACTAACATCTTTCTGGGTCAAGGATGTTATAGCCAGTCCGCCAGCAGGTTAAAAAAAATGGGGTAGCCATATTAATCAGTAAAAAAATATCATACAAAATCCTTAGCCAGGATGTGGATAGCAATGGGACAGGGTCACACTGCTTATGGGTTCTGACACTGTCAGTATAATGAACATCTATGGTCCTACATTGCGTGACCCAGAAATCTGAAATTCCACAAAAACAAATTATTCTTAAATCAAATTTCTCAAATTTAATTCTGCGTGGCGATGTCAACCATGTCTTATATCCCTTTTGGGACAGGAAATCCAGGTGTATTTTCAAAAGTTCCAAGTCCCATAAATATTTTACCCATTGCCTGAGAGAAGCGGGGCTTCTCGACATGTGGAGATTCGCCCATCTGGTTGACTTAGAATACACGTTCCATGCTCATCCCCATAACACCCTCTTCCACGTTGATTATATCTCTACAACTAAATCCCTCACTAGCACTATCATCGACTCCCCCATTTCTAATATTATCATTTCAGATCACACCCCTGTCAATACCACCTTTGATCTCTCTGATATTAAGAAGCCGTCTTCAAAATGGAAATGTAATAACAATTTACTTCATGATCAAAAATGTATTCAGTCCTTCCAACAAAGTTTATTTTCTAAAAATGTAGATGGAGATACCGCAGTGGTCAATAATTGAGAAGGATTTAAAGCCACCCTAAGAGGACACATAATCTCAAATTCTAGCATATAAAAGAAGCAATATTAAAAGGACCTTGATGCCCTATACCATCAGCTTTCTTTCAATGATAAACAATACTATCAATCACTGTCAGATCTGAATTTTCGTAATACCTTGTCCCTGTGTTTCAAAAACAATAAAAAAAACTCACTGAACAAGCCTCTGGAGCCATTTGAAAATATAAATTCAAGATATATCAAACATCTAACAAAGCTGGCAAGTCCATGGTTTCCTATCTTAAAGTTAAGAAAGAAAGAACACTTATCTTTCATATTAAAGATTCCTCCGGCTCTTTTATAACGGAACCTTCCAAGATCCTTCAGGTCTTTAAGAACTTGTATTGCGATCAATATACCCCAGAGACTACTGTTCTGGAAGCTAGTCTTAAATCCTTTTTTGATAAAATAAGCCGATGCCCTTCCCTTTCTTTACATCTCAGTTACTTGGAAGGAGACATCACCCCCCAGGAAATTAAACTTGCCATACAAGGGCTAGGTAAAGCCAAGGCTCCAGGCCCAGATGGATTATCTACTGAGTTTTTTAATCAGTGTTCTTGCCCCTTAACTTCAAGACTTAAGACTACATACTCCTTTTTTTGGTTTACTGGGGAATCCTCATCTGGATCCTTCTCCGAAGTGCTACTCATTCTGTTCCATAAAGCTGAAAAAGACCCTGAGCTCCCCAAAAATTATAGACCAATCTCTCTCATTAATGTTGATAGCAAGAATTTTGCTAAACTACTGTTCAACAGAATGTAATCTTGCCCTCCCAAGTTAATCAAGGCTATGCCAAGGGCAGGAACATCACGTCCAATGCTAGACTCCTTTTAGATGCTCTACATATTTTCTCAAAGGACAAAAATGATAAAGTGAGGTATGCTGCTATTTCACTGGACACTGAGAAAGCCTTTAATTGGGTCAACTGGGATTATATGTTTCGAACCCTGCTCTGGCATGGGTGTGGCGAGGGCTTTATATCCCTGGTCAAACTACTATACTCTGATCCTAAATCTTTTATCTGCATTAATGGCCTATCTTCACCTTTTCTTTTTGCTTCAGAGGGGTACTAGACAGGGATGCCTCTTGTCACCAATCCTGTATGTCTTATCCCTAGACCCTTTATTGGAATACATAAGATCTAATGGTAACATCCCTGGGATTTTATGAGGACATTTTAAAACCAAAGTAGCTGCATATGCTGATGATATCCTCCTTTTATTAAAAAATCCCAAAAAGAAGATTATTCTGCATCTGTTAGCTAAATTGCAAAAATGTGTGCCTGTATCTGGGTATAAACCTAAAAAAGATAAATCAGAGCTATTACCACTCAACTCATTTTGCTTGAAACATGAATTAGACGTCTTTGGTTTCAAGTGGTATGAAAAATCATTCAAATATTTGGCCTTACGTTATGCCTCTACGGTAAGCGGCACTATCAAACTTAACACGGACATCCTACTCAACAGACTCAAAGTACTGACTAACATGTGGTCTCCTCTCTATCTTTCTTGGTGGGGTCGTCTTGATACTGTTAAAATGATGTTATCTCCCATTATACTCTATCAGCTTCAAATGCTCCCTGTTTCTCTCTCTGCCACTTTTTTCAAATCCTTTTACTCAATCTTACTCAACTTTCTGTGGGGCTAGGGATGGTAAAAGTAAGAGAATTGCGCTCAATAAGCTTATGTCTCTTTTTGTTAAAGGAGGAGTCAAATTTCCAGACTTCAAAAACTATCCTTATTTCCTACTCAAATGAACAAAATGTTGGTTTGCTCCATCTGATTCTGCTAACATCCCCTCCTGGTGTGTTCTTGAGAAACAGCTAGTATTCCCCTGTAATATTGTTGACTTGTTATATATATTTGGCCACTCTTCTGCCTCAGTTTTGACCCAGTCAAAGCCTCCAGAACTGCCCTTAGAACCTGTCTCTTCCAATTAAACAAATCCCCCTCTAGAGAGCTCTCGCCCTATTTGTGGCATAATAGATCAATCACTATCAATGGCAGAGTTTTATGTCGCAAGTCCTGGCTAAGCAAAGGCATCCGGTTCATCCAACAACTTTTCCAAAGGAGCACCCTTACTTCTTTTCAAGATCTCAGAAGCTCCTTTTCCCTGCCCATATAGGACTTTACGTTCTACAATAATTTAGTTAATGCCTGACGGGATGGACTTCAGACACATGCTAATAATATACATATGACTGATTCCTCTAGACCACTGCTTCTAGCCATGGCTACCGATATTAAAGCTGCCAAGTTTTAAAAACTATTGATGACTGATAACTCTTCTACCATCATGTGACTGGTTCAATCTCAATGGGACTGATTGTGGTCTTATATTGATGATGGTATATGGATTCTACTTTGGGCTAGGATCAGTTGTGTCTCCACATCCACCAATATTACACAACATCCTTTTTTCTTCATGCACAGAGCTTTTACAACCCCCTTGAAATTGATGAAATCCAAGAACGTATCAGATGGGAAATGTTGGTCGTGTGGAGGCACCCCTGGATCTTATAAGCATGTGTTCTATGATTGCCCTCGAATATCTATGTTTTGGCAAATGACTAAAGCTATTTTTAAAATTGATATCCTTCTTTCCTTCACCAATGTCTTCTTGGGGAGCATTAACATTGGTGCAGCCAAACTACACTCCTCCTCTGTCTTGTGTGATCTATTTAATGCCATCACCATCAAATGCATTACTGCCAACTGGAAACATTTCCAAAATATTACTATTAAAGGCTGGCGGAACAACATTTGCTATAGACATAGGATTGAACATTGCATAGCTACGTATTGTAATTTGATACACCGTACAACATCAAATGGGCTTCATTCATTAACTAACTGGACAATCATAACATGTCTGACATGGTACAGATTTGCCTCTCCTTTTATGCCTATTTCAACGTGTTCACTGTTGGAAAAATATACCATGTGCTTATAATGCTGTTGATACATGACCAAGTATCTTTAATGTGTCATCCTTCCCTACCCTTCCTTCCTTATTGTATCTTGTCTATCTCCATGTATGTACCCCCCAGTGAGTCCAGTATTCATTAATTCTCCTCTCTTCTATTGATTATATTGCATTGACGTTCATCTTAAACATTTACAACACTATTACACTTACTGTACTCTTCTTTTCTTATTAATTTAGCTATACATTTATTTCAGATTGTTACCATCAAATTTGCTGTATACATTGTCTCTATTTTGTTCCTTGAATTTACATTGTTGTTACCTTTATTGGATTTTCCTCTAATGCTCCACTGTTATATAAAAGCCTTAATAAAAACTATTTAACTGAAAAAAGTGTGCTGATGGTCCATCCATTTTTCTATGCACTGGCAGAGAAATGCTACCTCATCATCCACCCATTGTGAGGCACGTCAGGCAACAGCTGGACCACCCTGTGACTCAGCCACCTCAAAATACAGGATTGGGAGTGGGTCCAAATAGACCCAACATAGAAAACTCTCGTGCTCTTGTCAGTGCCATCACTCCATCCCACCACATCTCTTCACCCACGCTGGCCTGCTCGTGCCAACATTTCTATGGCAGTCATTTGAAGTGAATTATTTGTGTAGTATTTTGTGTAAAACTCTGGGTGGGTCACTCACCACATTCTGTTATTTTAAACACATAGATTGCTTTTATCACTCTGGTACGAATCCCTCAGGTGTTCATGATACTCTGTTCAAAAGACTGTACCTGTAAGTAAATACCAAGGACCCTCATTAAAAGCATTCACTCTTTTATACATAGTGAAATTACAGACATACTAACATCATGGTTATGGAGAGTCACTTCTGCATTATTCAGACCCAGCACATGTCACGGTGACCAAGGATCCTGTAGGAGACAAAGAGGAGTGGAATCCCATTTGGAAACCAAATAACTTCACAATTGTCTTCCCTGTGTGCCTGGCATTGAGGATATTTGCTTAGCTGGTAGACTCCAGCATTGCTAACTTCCAAAATATAGATGGAGCAATTAGAGGTGGAAGTGATCTAGGACCATTTGCAGAGTTGTCAAAAGAATAGGTCACTCTATGTTGCTTGCTGATAAAGAATACAGTAGTTTGATTATTAGTCTAGAGATGTTCGTCAGAGATCTGAGATAATCATTTTCAGTGCCAGACTGATCAGTTTCAGATATAACAGACTCAATGTAACTGTGCGTACCTTTTGACAAAAGTTTGTGGACAACGATGCTTGCTTTGCTAACTGTATCAGGAGTCAGTGGTGATATTTATGTGAATGACGGAATTGTTCAAGAACAATATTCACTAAGACTGAAATGTGGAGCCCACTAAGGAAGGGCTGACAGAAGGTATGGAGAAAGTGACTTCTCTTTCTGTAATTTAAATGGCCTCACTGAGTAGCGAGTTGTGATTGCTATTCTTCTCGATTTAGTCTGGCATAGGTCATCAGATGGATGCATATCATCAGTGGCCCCAGGATGTACTGAATTAGTCAGGCCTAGTATGGTTGCTTAGTTTAAAATTATTCAAAATTTCGTTGTGAAAAGTAGGATTCTATAGTTATAAGAAAACCACAGCTATGAATTGTATTGTTCAATAACACAAACTGCATGTTTTAGAGTGGCAAGAAAACTGCTAGGAAAATATATCTTGTACAGGCATGATGATAAATGTTTAGGCCCTGGTGCTATATTGGATTAAACAGTTGTTGGGGTAAGGCCTACATATTATAGAAAATGAAACCCACTCAGTAACATTTTTGTAAAACATCATATGCATAAAATATTAACATTTCATTCTATTATTTTTGACCCAGGATTTAAGCATAGATATTAGATATGAAATGGCTATGAAGAGCGTGCTCAACTCCAGGGTGCCGCTTCTGCTGGTATCTGAGTTTAGACAAACCTTTCGAATTTCTACAATATCGTGAACGGATTCAGACTGCAAAGAACTAGGATGACTTGAAGCAATCAAACTGCTTTTAAATCCTACAATGGTGAGAGTAATATCATGTTGCTAGAACTCGGCTGGAGCGGATTCAATGGTGAGAAGGACCATAGATTTTCTCACTCTATAGCACCAGGTTTTAAGGTAACTTTTGGTTATTGGAAAAGAAACAGGTGCCATTTGTGAAAGCCGCACTTGTAAGTATTTTAGGTGAAACAGAAGACACAAATATCCTCAGAGAATGAGTGCTTAAGTAACACATCACTCCATGCATGTTCCTTTGTCCATAGATGGGCATGCTGTGCAATATAGTGGTGCTGCACAGTGCTTTTTTGGTATCTAGTATGCTAATAATGCTCAGATGTGCTGCTGAGTTCTCACTAAGTTATCAGCTTAGTTCTGACTTCTGTGTGCCATATATGAGTCAGAGGTTTGAATCTCAGCAAGGTTGACTCAGAACTCTATCCTTCCAATGACAATACATTGTTTGCCTTTAAGTTGTTTAATCATAGTACGTGTTATCCAAAGTATACCTAGAAGATGTTGAGAGCAAGCATAGGCCTATGTCCCTATAAACGGCTCTATGGATCCCTGCAGTGTCAATCATCTGATTCGGGCTGATCCTGGGAGCCTGCCAAAGACTACCAACATTCAAATTTCACTCACATGTTCCGCAAGATAGGGATTCGGGCATCACAAAAGGATTCAGTGTAAAGCATAATACTGACATTGGATTTGGATATTCTTCAATTGGAGTTTGGGAGTCTAAAAAAAGAACCGGCAACATCCTGTATACTTGGTGGGCTATGTGTATCTACAGGAAGGCAAGTCATAGCTAATCCACAGCAGGAACTGGTAAAAGAGGCTTTTCAAGGGTTTATGGAGGATTTATTTTTCGTTGGGGACTACGTCTGTTATTTGTGATTTGAAAATTGGGTGTGTGAGGAGTCCTAAATGTGTGGCGGACAAATTTGTAGTGGGTTATCAACTTTTGCCATTTCATTAACACAAATAGTTTGCAGAAACGCCTCACTATCCTTACCCTAATGAGGATTTACCAGCCTATTGAAACTAAAGGGGAACACTCTAACCAAGAGATATCTAACCCTCCCACTTATATAATAATCAAAGTAAAATGAACACATATGGCAATTCAAGCCAACAACACCATATAACATATGTGCTGATTCACAGTATGATTAGTGGCTCTTTGTCGTGGTCTGGGTGAATTACCCCTTCCCCAGATCCAAAGTAGGAAAAAGAAACACAAGGAAATCTGTGTCTGTGCAAATTTCCAGTACTTGAATGTACAATGTTCTGTCACTTCAACAAAGTACTGTGATAAAAGCCATAAGCCCTCACTCCTCTTGGAATAAGAACTGTTTCATCTTTCTGACAACAACAAATAGTCTGGTCAGAATGGTTTACCACAGAGCAGAATTGGATAAAGAATTGTAAAAAACAACTCTCCGGCGACAGTCACAACTCAATATGTCTTTCTCTTTTAGTGCCACTCTCCAACACTTGCACCTTCGACTACCTAGCTTATCCTCTCACCAGGTTTCTTCTGGGCAATCACTCCTTGCCCAACGGGTACACTCGCTTGCCCGTCTACTTCTCCACAACCTGAGAGTAAAGTGCTTCAATGGTAACTTTCAATTTTAGAAGAACAACAACTTCAAGAATTTTTCTTGATATGAAAATTCAGCTTTAAGGGCATAGAACATTCAATCTAAAAACAATAATCATCTCCCTTTGGATAAGTACTTCCAAAAGTGCAGCTTGTTAGCCACCTTTCTCCCCCTTCTGCACCAATGTTTAAACAGTAGCTACGATACAGTCTTTCCTTGTGGCTACCTTGGTTTTGGCAATGTGAGTTTAGATTAAGTACATTTGTTTCAGCAAAGGAATAGCACTTCTTACAACCCTTGGGGTTGTATTTCATCCTTCTGGCTTTTGGCAATGTTTAGTATTCTCCCTTGGCCCAGCTTTTGGTCTCTTTTGGCTTTGGCATTGCTTGGTATTCTCAATTTTGAATACTGCTTTCTCACTGGGTTGTTGTGATCTCCAAAAACTCACAAAAGGCATATCACAGCTACTTTGTTTCCTTAACTGCCACTTTAGTGTTTTTGGAATTCAATAGAAATGCTTCTGTCATGCACATGCGAGCAGCGCGGCTGACCTAGGATACGCCAGCAGCACTTCAGCCCTGCAGTACCACCTGCAAGTGGGGAAATCACTAGATAAGTCGCTCTCGCTCGGTGCTCGCTGACCGTTGGCTTCTGCGGCTCATCTGGACTCAGCGAACTGTTTCTGGTCATTCGCTTCTGCCACCACCAGATCAACTCTGAGCTTCCAAGCTCCTGCAGATCTCCTGTGCGACCCAATCACCAGAGATTCCCCTGCATCTTCCACCATGCCAACTTTCCGTTGCACCACCCCTGCACAAGGGATAAGGAGAGGCAATGACCAGCTCAGGACCCTTCAGTAGTCCTGGCGTCTTCTCACTCTTTTAATCCCACCTCCACCTGCAGACACAGTCCACACAACATACACTGCTTCCTCTGCTTCTGCTTCTCTAACTTTTTCAGCTTCTCCCTAGCCTGCAGCTGAGGGGCCATTTAACCCTCCCAGCCTTCCTCAGGTGTGGGTCATTAAGGTTAATTAGCTGGCCACTACAACTTGGTTCCTCTGCATCCCTCTTCCTCATCCCTGTACTAAGGGAATTACAGGACTTGAAGTCCTGAAAAACAAAATTAATTTCTTAACTATTTCTGCTTTGCAATAAGCTATGAAAAGGCTACGGTTTTGGGGAAAGTTACACTGGGGAATTTCCCCTTCTTCCTGATATGTTTCCTGACCAATGTGATCATCCCGCAGAACACAAACCAAAGGTTAAGGTTCAGGAAGAGTCTGCATTCTCCTGGACACATGAGGAAGGTCCCAGATCTTGGTTTGGAGGGGAATAATTACTGATTCCTCACGGGTGCCTCAGAAAGAAAAATCAAGGAGTGACCATGTTGTAATATTCACAGGTGATTTTAAATTGAATTAGAACCCCTGACTACGATTTCTGAGAAATGTGTCTGGAAAACTATGTGTAGCACCTGCAGGAGGATAAGAAATGTTTAGTCCCAGGTGTTGCCTTGAATTAATGAGTTGTTAAGATAAGACCTATAGAGTAAAGAAAATGCATCCAAGTTAGTTTGTTAGACATCTTGTGCATGAAATCTGACCAAAGGAAAATGTCCTCCTATTATTTTTGACCCCTTGCTTTGAGCACAGACATTACATATCATGTGGATATAAGCTGCGTGATCAACTCATGGGTGCCACTTTAGAACTAGGATGACTTGAAGCAGATCATGGAGGATGAGGATTTAGTTGTAACATACCATCCCTAGATTGCGCCAAACCAAAAAAGGAGAATACTGTTGCACTGCAGACAGTAGAAGTCTTGAAAAGATTAGGCTTTAGGGAATTTAATGCTAGGGTGTTCAGTGACAGACCCACTGAGTTAACATTCAGACAAGGAAACTCCTGTTCATCAATTGACTATATTTGAGTGAATTTAGAAGACTGGCATAGAGTAAAAAAAAGCCATAACATTATATAAAGACAAGAGAGTTTGTTTGTTTGTTTGTTTGTTTATTCATTTGGTAATGCGCATCGAACCCTTAGGTAACTGGGCACAACAAAGATAAGTATACTTAAAGCTTAGTTACAACATATACAATGATTACAACATAGTCATCGACCTTAGTTGCCACGTGCGGGTTACAGTGATGCACTGGTGCTATAGGCCACATAGCGTGGTCGCCTAATACAGTAGGGCTTGAAGACTTAGTTACAGTAGATACAGTAATTGCAGTAAAGCCAGGGCCAGAAATTACCACATGACAGTTACCATGAAACAGTGGTACTAAACGTTAATTAGCAATTTTCAATAAAAAGGAGATGGGGTATTCATAAGCCAGTTAGAGGTCAAAGATGGAATAGAATCCCGTTTTAGTAATTGTTTGTTCATAGCCAGTTAATCATTTTGCATCTGAATTTTAGGTAGGGTTGTTCAGTTCTTAAGGCTGGGGGGGAGTGCATTCCAAGATATGGCTGCTTGACCGGGAAGCTGGAGACTCCTGCTTTAGTTCGCTTGAATCTGGGAATCTCTAGAAGGTGGGCATTTGCTGATCTAGTTAGACGTGTCAAGGTTTTCCTGTGTATTCTTTCTGTAAAATATAGGGGTGTTATGTTATGCAGATACTTGGAGGCAAGTGATACTGTTTTGAGAAGAATCCTGTCGATTATTTTTAGCCAGTGGTGATTTCTTCTGAATTTAGAGATTTACTCTCTATTGGGAATGTTCAGGGCTGCTCTTAGGGCGTTATTTTGTAACCTTTGAATTTTATCTAGGATGTATTTGTTGGCACCTAGGTATAAGGCGTTGGAGTAGTCCAATTTGGACATTATTAGTGTTTATTAGCAAGAGTGATGCAGCTAGTTTCGGAGAGAAATGGTCTACAGGCTCTGATAAGTTTACAGGTATAGGCGGCCAAGGATGCAAGGGAGTTGACTTGTTTCTTGAATGTTAAGGAAGAGTCGAGGTAGAAGCCTAATGTTTGTACTCGGACATCACCTTAATTGTGTTACTGTTAATGTTGAAAGTGGCGTAGCTGAGT
The DNA here is from genome assembly GCF_040938575.1 of Ambystoma mexicanum. Taxonomy (NCBI): domain Eukaryota; kingdom Metazoa; phylum Chordata; class Amphibia; order Caudata; family Ambystomatidae; genus Ambystoma; species Ambystoma mexicanum. The sequence goes on from NC_090936.1 coordinate 224,681,171, forward strand.
TTTTTTAGGGTTGCCTCTGATCCCAGGATCAGTATCTCATTGTCCTTCAGGCAGAGGCCGTGGGATGCCATCCATGCCTGAATGAGAAGGTATATCTTGTTTACCAAGGCTGTGTCCTCAACAAAATTGCCCAAAAGGGGAATGAGAATCTGGGTGTCATCTGCATATTTAGTGTTGGTGACACCCAATCTGTCCAAATTGTCGAAGAGGGACTTGGTAAAGATGTTATGCATAGTAGGTGAGACACATGATCCCTGAGGTACACCACAGGAGGTTTGGATTGGCTCTGCAGAGGCTGAGGGGGAAAAGTCTTTCATTGTGCGGTTAGCTAGGAAGGACTGGACCCACGTTATAGCATCACTTGAGAAATGGGCAACCAGCTCAAGGTGTTTGCATAAGACTGCGTGATCCACCAAGTCGAAGGCCGCCGATAGGTCACGGAGGAGTAGCATAGTAGTTTTCCAATTGTCCTTCAGCTAATCGATTTGGGTCTTAAGGTCAATTAAAGCCGTTTCCATACCATGTTGAGGACGAAAACCAGATTGGCGGTATCCTAGTACGTGGTTAACTTCAAGGAAATCCTGAATTTGAAGGTAAGCTTCTCTATCAATTATTTTGAGAAGGAAGGGGACTGTAGTAATCGGTCTGTAATTAGTCGGGATAGAGGGGTCTAAAGTTTGTTTTTTCAGCAGTGGGAGAACCCATGATTCTTTGAGGTTATTTGGCATGGTATTTGACTTGAAGGACATGTTAATAAGCTTGGAAATGAATGGTGATAGGTCTCTAGCTGGAGTGTTCATAATCTCCTCTGATAATTTTTTGATTTTGGATTTTGAAGTTCCCTGCCCCAAGAACGGTATGGCCATGCAGGGAGCAATGGATTTGGTATGTCAGGGATCTACAAAATGAATTTGAAGTGATTATATTGTTCACACAGAGGTAATATCCACTTTATAGGAACATCTTCTCCCTGTTTTTGAAGCCACTTTTGTTGACTTATAGTTGAACAACCAGATAGGGATCTGCCACTTACTTGATCAGGTTCCGGAAATCAAAGTTCCATATCTTACAAGAACAGCTAAAGTAATAAAGAATAAAGAGTATCAAAGGGAAACCTGGTATGATAGGGACTTGAGGGAAGCAACATCTAGAATATTGGGTTTCATCAAGACCACCAGTACTCAAGCGACAGATAAGATACGTGAGATCCAACAGAATTATTGGGATCCCGTAAAATCAAAAAAGAGAGCAACTCAAGAGAGAAGTGGAACTCTTTGACAGATTGTGCTAAAACTGGAAACATTCAATATTTTTGAAAGATAGTGTAGAATGGTTTGGACACATACAATACTAGTTTTGAGGTATTTGTCCCAGCAAATGAATGGTGTAAACATTGTGCATTGCTATATAGGGAAAAGATGTCCAGTTTTTTGCCACTACCTAATAAACCAATTGAGCAGCCTCTGAGTGAGGGTGATAAAGAGCCTCTTACATTCACGCTGCTATCAAGAAATTAGAAAAAGCTCCAGGTCCAGTAGGTTGGAATCCTGTTTGAAGTCTTAAAAGGCAAGATATCTGGATCCCATACTTAACAGCTGTCTTTAATGCAACCTGTGCTCAGGAATAAATTCCTCCCTCTTTGAGCACAGAAATACTTACTTACTAGAGATCACTGGGAAGACCATAGATACAGGCTGTAACTCTTGATTCAGAAATATCTTTTGCTAAAAAAAACAAAAGTTAAATATTTTCTTCATGGACCTCAAAACAGCCTTTTATGGGGTGCCCAGATCAGAATTAAAACACTCCTTGTAAAGACAGATATACACACATGTACTGATCTCAGTGATCATTTTGGCTATACTCAGCTACTGTTACATAGGGATTGGCGAGCAAAAATAAAAATAAAAAAAGCGTTGTAGTACAAAAAGAGGTAAGGCAAGGATGCATCCTTTCCCTGGCCCTGTTTTGCATACCTATTTACAAAATCGCATATGAGTTAACACATTTACACTCAGACACCCCAGTGCTTAATTCAGAGAAAAGTACAATACTTCTGTTTTCTATGAGGTGGTGTCAAAAACAATAAGTAGACTTCAAAAACAAATGATCTTTGTACACTTGGAGGGTTGGATCTAAATATTACAAAAACAAATCCTTTATTAAAGAAAAATAGTAGGCAAAGAATCAATCTGCATCTAAACTGCAAATGAGTATATCCACCTTTCATAACCTGGGTATATGTATATATGAAACAAAGTTCTGTTTGTTTATGGGTTTGTATATTGCGCTGATCATGGGGTGATAACTCCTCATGAACTGTGAGGTCTGGCATCATGAATTTAGCAAGGAATATTATGTATTTCATTGCCAAATTAATGCAACTATTTCTAGCTCGATAGCTCATCCCATTCCTGAGATAAATACATTTTCTATTTTTTCTGCATTACGTATTGTGGTGTTCCGCGCGCCATCTACAGGTCATTTAAAGAAAGTGCTCATCGCGCTGTCTGTGCGGAACTGGTCTTGCGTATTTTTTGTTTTCACATTTTTTTAGAAGAGAGTTAGTGTGTCATTCTTTTCATTGATTTGTTTTGCAATAAACTTGATACATCTTAATTTCACTAGTTATTTGAACACCAACTTTGTATTTACCTCCAAATTAAATACTCACATGAATATCATATTTGTATGCTTACTCTGATTATTTTCAGAGTGTGTTTAGCAGCAGAAATGGCCACCACTGCTAACACCACTGCAAATAATCAGAGTAAGCATACAAATATGATATTCATGTGAGAATTTAAATTGGAGGTAAGTAAAAATGTGGTGTTCAATTAATTAGTGACATTAACACGTATTGCGTTTTCCTTTGTGGCAAACAACAATATTTGTTCATCTTTTTTTGTGGAATATGACCAAAAATCTGAGAATGGACATCCCGGGCAAAGCCGCTTATTCATGCTAGTTCAATATAATTGTAATGGAAGTTTGGCTATCCAACTGGCAAAGTATCTGCAACCTAACGTTCTCCCTAGAAGCTGTGCCCACATTTTCTAGTATAAATGGCAACAGGGATGTGGGACCAACCATCCCAGCTTACAAATCGCAAGCAAGGTAGGATGCATGCTATGGCTCCCAGCGGTGGGGCTATTCTTGCAGCTCCTCTTTTACAATCTTAGAAAATGTCTTCTTGAAGCACGTCTTATTTCTACCAAATCAGCTCCAAATCCAATTGTTAATCTTGAACTTGACTGGCAATGTCTTGATAGCTTATTAAAACTTAAACCATTGTTTTATTGATTACAGATTAATAACACCTCTAACAAAATGTTAACGTCTTTCTGAAGAGCGGGCCATTCAGAGAGCTTTGACTATCAAAATTGTAGTTTTGTAGCTTCATATTTGTTTTTCAAAGAAGTCAGTGAATATGAAAGGTAACTTGACTAGATAAAGAAAAATGCACATATGCACATTATTTTAAAAACGTGTAGAATTGTTATTTTACATTTATCTATAGTAACTAGTATTGGGAAGCCTAACTCGTTCCCACTGTATCTTTTTGACCCCTTCTTTAAAGAAACTGTTTGCCATCTATGGAGTGCTGATAATCTCTGCTACTGTTTTGATACTGTCTGGCTAAAAATATGTGCAATAATTCATAACCTGCACTGTTTTATGTTTTTAAGGTATATATGGTTGATAAAGTGTATTTTATTTTGTTTCTTTGATTCATTTAGTAATCAGTAAGACATTTCCATCGAAATAAAGCTGAAATTAAATTAAATTAAATTAAATTAAATCTTTTGTTATTACCACAGACTCCTTCCTTTTTGTTTTCTTATTTTGTGAGCCAAGTACTCAGGCAGTTTATTCAGGGTGACATTATTTTGTTTCTAATGGAATTCTTTTATTTTGTGCTGTAATTTGAATTTGAAATGTTTTTTATTTAAATTTGGGAAACCTTTATTTTGTTCTCACTTTTGTAGCTACTTTAATTGATAAGACATTGTTTTGTTATTGAAACCTTCAATATTTTAGTTACTAAACCATATTCTTTTTTTCTTTTTTTAAAGGAATACATCATGTAATTTCATTATGTTTGTCAGTACCTGTGTATTATTGCAGTGATCGGCATCCAGTGGACATGGATCTCTTATCCTTCTACTTGGAATCTAAAGAGAGGGCACATCTGATCTGTATTCTCATGGTGAGGACCACAGGCACTACCTTCTCCAGCTGACAATGCGGCTCCATATGGTGTTGGTGGGATTTGCAGTGATGAGGATGCTACTCAGGATGATAGAACAGTGGTGACAAACATGTGGTGAAGGAGCCTGACTAGGGGCACAACCAGTACCACAGGGGTCAGGAGGAGAGACAGAACCATAGGTGTCATGAGGGTCTCCGTAAGAGGATAAAAGCCAAGTAAGGATTCAACAGTTCTTCAGAAAGTATAGGGAGGGCAGGAAGACACCCCCCTCGACACCCCCCTCTTTGCCACCATCCTCCTGGGCCTAGGATTAGTTTAGACTTCCTGGTGGCATTTCAGAAGCAGAGGATCCAGGGATTGCACATTTGCCCAGGGGCAAAGATGAATAGGATGGGGAAAATCTCTTCTACCTATTCACTGGTAAACACCTGCAACAGGATGTGTAAGACAAGTTCCACCCATCCAAAGCCCAAACCAGTGGTGATGATGCGACTTTATTAGGGACCTGCCAGAAAGGCACAAGCGAATGGTGATGATGTCACGAAGCTCAAACTTGTCCATGTGGTGAACAAGTCCTGCTCACACAGTGACAGATTGCTAACTACCCCGAAAAAGGCCAAGCGAATCCTAGGCATCATTCCAGGGGATTTGGGAGACAGGATCAATGTCCCAGAGGGCAGTTCAATGGACAGAATTCCCTGGGAGAGCGAGACATTTTGCCAAGTGTACAGGCACATCTTAAGATGAGGAGAATTAGTACATGAGGTGCTGCAAAGCATTATTTTGAGAAGCACCACCATGAGTAAACTGGACAGTTTTGTTGTGATGGCATGGAAAATCTGAAATTGTACATCATTTTGTTTCATTTCTCGGGGAAGGCTATTATTGGTTTCCTTTAATTCTTCCATGATAAAAAAATAAATTAAAAAGCAAAAAATAAATACCCCAAAAAATGACATTTTAAGGAATGCTTAGTTTAGTTTGGTGTAATGTTTTGGACACTGAAGAATAGCCATTCAATTGAGAGCAGACATTTAAAAAGCTAGCATCCACCTTCAAAATTTGAATTCCCTTTGAGAGGAATGTAATTATGACATTCGCTGAGACTTTTGTCTCTCTGTCTTCTTTTAGAAAAGTGGGGCACTATTCACTTATCCACACAGAGAGCCTGTAGATAAGGACAATTATCTTCCCTAAGAGAAGAAACACTAATAAGTCATGAAGCCTGGGAGTCTCCCATATGGCAATAGTGTAGAATGCCTTGCTGAGACTTGGCAATGATATTTTGAAATGAGTCCCACCACGTGAAGGTAATCAACCCAGACCTGTGTATGGTTCCTTGAGCAACTCCTCTCTATTCAGCGCTTTGCCTCCCGAGAGAGAGGAATACATTTAATCTATTCCTCAACACTGTCTGTGAGACAGAATAAATGTAAAAATTCAGGATGTGCCTCCACTCCTGTGAGAATAGAGAGATGTCAAAATTGTGTGCTTGCCCCCAACTCCTGCAAGATGGGAGGGACGTGCTTACGAAGCATGTGCCCTCGCCAATGCGATAAAGGAGAGACATAAAAATCTAGGCTGAACCCTCACCACTGCGAGATAGAGGAGACTTAAACATTGATGTGTGCCCTCCCACCGGTGGGGCAGGAGGGATGCAGAAATTCAGGTGTGCCCCTAATTCCACAAGACATGAGAGCTATAAAAACTGAGCATGTGAATTACTCTGTTCACCCATTGGAACATCTACAGTAAATTGATAATGCATACTTGTATTTTGCTCTGATAGTAGACATAGAGAATTCAGCACACATGGTACTTCACACCTTGGGCAGATGCATCTTCAATATTGTTGCTCATCATCACCTCGATCACCCCCACCCATCCCCATTGCAATACAATTTCATATCTAGAGCCTGAACTGACAATGTAAATGGAAATAACAGTAACTACCACCTTCTCCAAAGCCCATTCTGCCCGGTCTTTGGGGACACATCAGGTTATCCTCTGACTCAACTATAATCTTTTTGAGAATCCTGTCACTGTGCTTGCAAAGGAAACATTATCTTGCAATTATCAAATGGTGTATGGTGGTCATTAATTTTAATGAAAGTCAATTGCTCTACATAAGATACAGGTAGGCTCCTTCTCTGGTCAGAGACAGCAGCTTCAACAGAATACAATTGTGCTCTATTTTAAACTAGCTGGGGGCAGCTTATGCTGCCAATGGCTACACAGACAAGTTGTGTTGGCTACACAGACTGGTTAAACAAGCAATACTGTTGTGGGTCATTGTCCTTGCCAATGTAGCATGTGTTACTCAAATACGCATCCACCATCTGTGTAGTATTAGGGCTGATTACTACTGCCCTTTGCTCTTCCTTGTAGAGACAAATTGAAAAATTAAGAATCTGTAAAAGAGTAACAGAGGTTTGTATGTTTGAGAGTTGCAGACCTTACATAGAGTGTCCCTGAACCTAACACATTTGTATTGGAGAGGGTGCTACCGGATGAGGACTGAATTATTACTGAATACACATTTTTTGTTGCCTGTCCATCAATCCTCTGCTCTGTAAGCAAACGATCTTTCAAATGCATCTTAAGTGTCATTGTGTATATTCCAAGTAGGTCTTTTGTATGTGTCGTCCTACTGCCCACAGTCCTGAATGCAGCCACTTTACCCTTAAAATGGAAGTCAAGATGTAATGCCAAAAGATACTCAATGTATTCTTACATGTGTTGGATACGTGGGAGATTCTGAAGGATTGCCAGCAGTTCTCTCGCAAGCTGTACAATGTCTTGCCCTGTTATCATGTTCCATTGCTCTTCTGGACAGGTACTTTTGTGACACGTAGCTCAATGGAAGTACCTCATTCATTGACTCAAAGCTTTGGATTAAATGCTGTGTGTATTCCTCAAGGGGCCCTTGCAAACAACAGACATTTTGCATGAGCTGCCACCGAGTCTGGGTGGAGAAGGTTCCATCCAATGGTTGACTGTAATTATAGCTGTAGTAACTCACAACATTGCTTTGCTCACACAGCTGGTCAAGCATATGCAATGTTTAATTCTGTTGTGTTTGACAGACATTTTTAGATGGTGGTGTGGGAGTTTGTGCTGTACCAGCAAAACATTCTAAGCATGTCTAGCACAATAGGAACAGCTGAAATGAGAGCAGATCTTGTGTGCTGCAGCAAGCATTACATGGACAGGGGAGTAATTTTTGACAAAACATGGCAGCGCAAAGTGGAGATCATGTGCAAAGATGGCACATGCATTGCGTTCCTGAGCTTCGGTTCAGAAACGACATTAGGGTCATCGTCTACAACCACAAAGCCAAACTCTAATTGCCGGAGAGCTGGCCACCCTGCCTTCACCTTTTGGTGGACAGCATTCAGCTGATCAGATGCATTTCTTTGCTCATAATTTGAGATGACCCACTGTTTTGTATATGCATTTACTCTGTGCTTTGTAACTTTGCCAGTTATTCCATCTGAAGTGGGCTTTCCCACCTTCAGACCTGTTCAAGACCTACCAACCCACAAGAACCAATGCATCATACAACACAGGTACATTTCTTGTGAAAGGTATGGCTGAGAAAAATCACTTATACTACCTTTCTGAGTCTTTACTTTCAAAGAAGTTTTATGGCAGAAGGTCAACCGCCAACATTATCTCAAATTTAGCATTGAGTGTCTTTAATTGTGGATGGTTATAATGATATTTATCACTGAATTCAAATGACTGTCTGAAGCTAGAATGGAACATAGACATTGTTCCCCTGCTCCTACTTTGCATGTGGATGCAGCTGATGATATAGGCGGATACACTAATTTGCTGCCTTACACACACACACACACACACACAGACACACACACACGCACAACTCTGGGCTCACCATGCAGGACAGTACCAACATGCTTCTGAGGGTTCACTGGCTCCTCGGGGCATACTGTGTAATATGTTGGTACCACTCTTGTGCATGATGTTGCTTCATAGGCCTCATCAATCATGATATGCCCAAATCCGCCCCTCCCTCCCAAAGGACACTGTTTTTCTGCAAAGCGTGTAGGTGACAAATGCTGATTTTAACCCTATGCAAACAAATTCCACAATGTAGATATACACTGTGGGCTTGCAGATGGTGTAATTGGCTGTTGAGTAGAGGCAGAAGAAGAAGGAGTGTGGTGCTCCTTATGGTCTATAGGTGCAAGAGGTGGCACTGCTTACAGTGAAGGTCTGGTAGGTGCTCTCATTGGCGTTCACCACTGCCATCTCAAGATGTCTGAGGTGTTGCAAAGAGTATACAAAGAATTCATGCTTTCTGGTGGTATTTGCAAACTCTTGCAGGGATTGGGGTCATAGTTTGTGCCATGTCAGGCTGTGTTTATTCTTCACTACTCACAGTTGTAAAAATCTCTCCCAGTGGTCTCTTACGAAAAGAGGGGTGTATTCAATGATCCGGTCATCATTATTGCCCTCATCATCATCATCATCATCATCATCATCATCTTCAACACCATTGCCATCATCAAAATCAAAGGAAAACTGAGTGAAAGTGGTTGGAAATGCAGTGGGTATTCTAGGCTGAGAAACATTCTGCGTATCTAAAACAGGCCATTGGCCATGGCTCTTCTATCCCTGATCTTCTGTTGAAAGCTGCGAATCCAAACACCACTCAAGAATATCTGCTTCTCCTGCCACAGATTAATTGGCAGTCCTGTTGGCCGGCACCCCAGCAGACCCAAACTGACTGTGGCCAAACTGACCGCGGCCGAATTGACCGTTTGTTTTGCGGCCGAATTGAGCGAATATATTTGTGGGGGGTGGGTTTGGGGTATTAAATAATGTAGGTGGATTCAGCGGGGGGATGGGGAGGGGTGTCCCCCCGCATATATTTTCGGCCAATTCATACGCAAAATAAAAGGTCAATTCGGCTGCGGTCAGTTTTATTCGAACACTTCGTATACAACCACCAAAACACAGTCAGAAATATGTCAGGAGTAGCTTGTGGTCTAATGCAGAATTTATGTGACCAAGCCTGGACTGCCCCTTTTGTGGTGTGACCAAGCCTGATTTGCACATGGTCTTTCCCCTTTCTGTAATGGCTTTGCGGGCTGAAGAATGATGGTCGGCAGAGTTGCCCAGAGTGATGCCAATGGTTAAGATCAATTCTAAACCTTGTAGACATCACATCTTTTGGTTTGCTATAGTTACCGGAATGGGATGAGTATGCTCAGATGTGGGTCTAAAACTTGCTGGTCCTACAGACCCAAGCTACACCTCACTGATGATGCCCAATGTCGTCAAAACATGTATCGGTTGTTTGTGGTCTTGTGTAGAAGGAGTGTGACGGAGCAGTTCAGACTAGACAGCCACTTTTGGGGTACAACCTCACCTGATTTGCATATTGTCTTTCACCTTTCTGTAGTGGGTTGGCAGGCAGCAGAATTATGGTATGGAGGATTGCCCAGAGCAAGGTCACCGGTTAAGATTATTTTAAACCTTCCATCCATAACCTCTTCTGGGTTGTACTCCCAACAGACTCCAACAGTACTCAGGTGTGTATGCTTTTCTGTTGTAAGACGGGAACATGAGATATATTTCCATTTGTGCCAGACACTAATCGTTTGGAAGTTGGTGTTTGGACTGGCTGCACAGAAGTGGCAGAAAGAGCCAAGAGAGGAGATTGGAAGGACAAGGAGCCACCCCCGGAACCAGGGTATGAATACTTGTGGCACTGGTCGTAACAGTATTGGATGGCCTATAGCTCAAGTAGGTAATGTGCTGCTTCACACAGCCAATCAACCTGCCACTAATGCCCACTGAATGTGATCAAGACCTTTAACAATTACTCGAGCACCCTACATTATTTTTTGTTACCCCCAAAAAAATGAATTGCATGTTGTATGTGTGTGCGTGTTTCCCATACAAATGAAGTAACCTAGTGCAAATTCCTCCTCTGGCCTACTGCTCAGTGTTGTGTTTTCTCACCCAGCTGATTAACTTACAACTACTGCTCACTGCCTGTGATCAACAACTGAAACAATTGTTGCAGCACAACCAAATTCGTTTCTGTTCCCGAAAACAATTAATCTGCTTTTTTGTGTGCGGGTGCTCCCATTCATAAAAACGGTCCCATAGCAAATTTCTCATCTGGTCTAGTGCTCGGGGTGTTTTGCAGTGTTGCGTCACACAGCCAATTAGGTTGCCACTGTTGCCCATCACATGTGATCAGGGACGTCATTTCACCAAAATGCCTGGTGTAGTGGAAGTGCCTTCACACGACCCTTGACCTCGCGTGACATCACAGGAAGAGAGGTCATTTGATGCCAGCCCGAAATGACATCACGTGAAGCGATGGAATACGACCTTGACAAAACAGGAAGTGGCAACATATAGCATTGTTCCTAACAACACTCCTAAAAATATGGTTAGGATATCACAGTAATGTGATAAACATTTCATACAAGAATGGATTACCATATGCAGCGTTAATATCAGTGTGTATAGGCCCATATTATCAGATTACTGTGAATGCAAGCAGTTGTCTAAGACCAAATGATAATTATGTGTTATTATATAGCGCTTATGTGTATGCACTATAAATAGAAGAAATATACATACAATATCACCCACCCTGTGTTGGTACTCATTTATCAACCTCAGAAAGTTGAAAGGCTGAGATGGCCTTGCCGGGGTTTGGACCTGCAACCTACAGATGACACACATTGCAGCAGCGAGTGCTCAACCCACTGAGCTATTTTACCCACTATTATAGCTATCTAACCAGCTATAATAAAATGAGCAATTACACATCTGAATGTTCTCGAAGTCAGAAAGCATATTACACTCTAGTGGATACCATTAAACTAGTATCTGTGATTTAACAGGAGGCCAGTTCATCTACAGGTCTGCTGCAAAGTTGGCCACATGTAAAGCCTGTGTGGATCTACTTTTCAAACTTCAGTGTTTGGCAAAATACATACCATTGGGAGGGTTCATAACTGTGTATTAAAGAATTTAGAGTAGTGCAGGGAAAGCAGCGCACTAACACGGCATCCCGTTCTCTGGGCACTCGTTACCTCATACATGTAAAAAAACGATCCTGAACAGAATGCCATGGTGAAATGAAAGATAGACATATTACAGCAACACATTAATTGTAGCACAATGAAATCAAGGGCCACTTTGTGTGCTAAGGTCTAACATTTTTTCTCTTGCAACTAAGTAATGACTTCACTGTATGTACAACAAGTAATTTTCATATCTGTAACAAGTGCCACGATGCCCTCTGGGCTGCCTGTGCGCTAAACAAATGTGAATAAATAAATAAATAAATAAATACATAAATACATTTCTACACTGTAAACATGCTTTTAGGCACAAGGATTTTAGCAAGTGACCGAGGACACTGAGATGCAATCTTCACAGAGGCAACGGCAGAAAAAACATGCTATGACTGAAACTTGCGAAAAGCAAAATACATAGAAATTGATGCTTATTCTACTCTAAATGCTTTTGGGAAGTTTTTGTCTGCATTGTGAATTTGAGGTGTTTAGTAACAGACTACCGAAGTGTGCCTGATATAAACCTTTAATAAGTCCAGAAATAATTGTAAAGAATTCCAGAAAGACAAATTATTTGTTATCCCTATTCTTTCTTGTTTAGGGTCACAAATCAAAGTGTTACACTTGTGGGCCCCCTGTTTTTTTTTTTAGAGGCCTGAACAAGAAAGCCAGCCAATCCAGAAACAAAGAGCCACAAGGCGCTGGCCACAGCCCAGGATCTTGAACTTAAAAAAATAATAATAATTCTTTACTGTTTTTAGGGGTAGCAAGGGAAACCTGAGGGGTTGCAGGTACGACCCCTTGTAGCCCCCAAATAATGTCCTTGCCTGTGACCACCACCACCACTTCTAACAGTGTTTACTGCACCATCACACACATTCTCTTGTGTTCCCCCCAAAACAATTCAAGTTTTTGTTTTGTGTGTGAGTGTGTCGATCAAACAAGCTGGATCAGTACAAATTAGATCTCTGGGCTACAGCTCAAGCAGTTCTGGGCTATAGCTTAAGCAGTCGGTGTGTTGCGTCACCCAGCCAATCTACTTGACACTAAGGACCACTGAATATGATTTGATGAAGCACTGTATTGCTCTGCCTTCAGATGTACATATGTAATAAATAACTTTTCTTCAAATTATTTACATTACGTGGCTTAAATAGTTACAGAAAATATCTATCTTGTATTCGAAATTCATAATATACTATACCACATTCTACATGTGTTTCAATGTTTGGTGCCCTATTACCCCTTTAATACAGTGTTATATGTTATGTTTCATCTTTATGTCGTTTCTACTAAACCATCAAACGCATGGACTTCATAAAGGTCTTTCCAAAACAGGTCTTCTGTCTTGACCTCAAATATAACATTGAAGGGAATAGAATATCAACTATTGGAGATGCTGCCAGAGGGACTACCGTGGCAGGTGGAAGCTCTCTGCCTTCCTAATTATGGCCTATTTAAGTATTTCTTTGATGACACAGTGATACAATAGCTTCTGAACATGTGCACCATACTCAGGTCACGAGATCGATCCTTCCTTCCTTCCTTCCTTCCTTCCTTCCTTCCTTCCTTCCTTCCTTCCTTCCTTCCTTCCTTCCTTCCTTCCTTCCTTCCTTCCTTCCTTCCTTCCTTCCTTCCTTCCTTCCTTCCTTCCTTCCTTCCTTCCTTCCTTCCTTCCTCCCCTTCTTTCCTTCCCATCATGCAAAACACATACAAATGATAAAAAGCATCAAACCCATAAAAACAATGCAATAATGCTTAAAAACAACCATACTAAAATCAAGTGTTACACAACAAACCAGAACAAATCTTGCATCCAGATTGATGTACATTTATTTTGCCGACGTTTTTCTTAAGTGCACCTAACGACTCAGAAGATTAAGGCACCTTTCACTGTAATGTCTATTCCAATTTTCCCGTGCTGCCATGGGTCCAACAATGTGTTCTATGCACAGTAAAATAGATTTGGTTAATCCACATGTGTGTTTTTAACTGTTGTATATACAAAACTTGACAGCTGTAAGTATATTAAATAAACTTGAAACTTAATCCACATAAGACTATTCAGCCACACTAGTGATATATTAATTTGCAACAAATTTCATGGTCTTTTCTTTAGAAGGTATTTAGAGCCCTGGTCATGTTCATAACACTGGCTAAAAGTTGATACAGGTAAGCAGTATAACCTACGTAAATTCGTGTTCACTAAACAGCAAGATCAATGTTCTCCATCTGATCCAACTGTATTTAGGAGAAAAAACCTAAATACAATGCATCTAAGTCTCGAGTTCAGTTGGACAGAAAGTACAGTGACAATTTGAAAAATCTGGATCTCACCATTTATCTACGATGCTACTGATGCGTATGGGATTGAATCTAAATCTAGTGATAAAGAAAAGGTTTGAGTTTGCAGTGCACTCTCCTAGATACATTTGGACAAATATTAAGCTTGTGATTGTAGGGTATGCTAAATTAGATGGCTCACAAAATTCGTCACTTCATCTGTCTTTATCCAATTTTCCCCAAATGTTCACTTTAGAAGTAAAACAAGTATTTCTCTTAATCTGTTTGAGCCATTGAACCATAGTGCAGTATCCATACTTGACAACATCCTTTTTACACCTGCAAGCCGAACTGTAGTGAAGGCTTCTAATTTTTTAAGGATTTCAGAAAGTATGAGTTTCGATAACGTGATTTGTGGGTAAGATCACGTGTCACCCCTCAATCATAATGTTGTTTATGCAATTATATCTTCCACATATCATAAGCCCAATTCCATATCAGAAGCATGAGCAGGGATTGGGTGGAGGGGCAGTAGCAGAAGATCACAGCTTTAGTTTTATATATTCTTAGCAGGATTTCAAGTTGGGGGGGCTTCAAGATTTTTTTTAAGCCTTGAAATCCTGGCAATTTCTAAGGATATATCTATAAACATCAACATATTGTACAAGAACCGGGGTTCAGCACAGTTGAAACAGCAAGGACATAGCTTCCTTGCCGGATATAATATGGCGCCCCAGGAAGCGTGGCTTTAACCACTCATTGCTCTCCATTCGGTAGATTGGCAGATCAGAAGGAAATGGGCCAGATCTTCATCAAACCACATGCCAAACAGGCATTTTAGTGAAACCTTTTGCCAACTGGTCCTCTTAAAGAGAGGGAGCAAATTCAGTCGTGCATGATTAACAACCTCCTTGCTGTAGAATTCATTTTTACTGATGATGGGAATGTACTGATGGATCCTGTGCTTGTCGTGGTCTCCTTTAGTTCAGCGTATGTTGCCAGGGAAGGCAAGGAGTTTGTTCTAACCGCACCTGGAACCAACACACTATTCTGGAGCTTTCTTTTATGGCTAATTTAGCCTGTGCCAGATTTCCCTTGCCTATATCGGCCATGCATGAGGAGGCAATTTCATTCCAGAGCTTTCTTCCTTCCTTATACCAGGCATATCTTTCCTTACTCGCAGAGGCCTCCATCTACAGAAAACCCGCCACTACATTGCGGTTGTCTGAAATGTTCTCTTCTACACGCCAATGTCAAAACTACAAATTTATCTTCACTTGTTTTCATGACTTTTTCATTCATATAACTAGCAAATGTGTGCGTAAAAAAAACATTATGGAAGATGTTATCTCTGCATTTAAGTTGTAAAAAAGTATTAAAGGCAGTTGCACACATTGTGAAATTACGAATTGAGGTGAAATTCCAACTATCAAGGTTAGGGCATTACCTCTGGCTGACCATCTGCTTCGTCTTATTTTTCAGCACCTTACAATTCACCTCTCGTGACTCATGCTAAACCTTATCACATGTTACCCACACCTGGGTGGCTTAGAACATTGCTCTGATGCTCACTGTCGTGGGACTTTCTATTATGTTGTATAATAGCTAATGCTTCGATAGGTGGGTGGTGGGGCTCATTAGCTAATGCAAATGAACTCTACCCAGGGCACTGACATATTTAATATCAATGAAGGGGTAGTGCTGTACACTTTATAATCACAAAAGTTATTGCTAAAAAAAAGATAAAAAAACAATGTAAGAAGTATGTTTTCTCAATGTCACCTTAATGTAAGACCACCTCAAAGGCATTCCTGAATGAAAAACATGTTTTTTCTTTGTGATGGGCTAATTGTGAGAAAAACAGTATTAGACATTTCCCAGGAAAATGGCTTTGTCCAGTTCTGTGTTACTGAAGATGTTTTGCTGCCTGTCACTGAAAACCTGTGAACAGACCAGACACGTTTTATGTACATAGCATGTAGATTACTTTATGAAAATTCTATTCCTCATGGAATTGGATATTGCTTGTGCATTATGTGCATGTGTAAATATAAAACAGGTTCAAAGTTACAAAAATAATGACACCAGGAGTATGACACGTGTAGTGGGTAAATGTGGCCACCTTTCCATCAATGGCAGCGTCCATTGCAAATGTTGGCATTGTGCATGCTCTAAGGATTGCACAGTAATGCATGAGTACCTGTATGCAGGTGGCTGATCCGGAAAGGATGTCCTCCAATTGCAGAGACAGATCAAGTAGATCTGAACCAACCAGATCAATGGTCATGCTCTTCCTCCTGAACAGTGTCAATGAACCGTGCACAGGCCCGGATTTAATATTGTGTCAAGTAGAGAACTACTATTGAAAAATATATTTTTTACACAAGCAATCATTTAGGGAGTACATCAGTATACGGCATTTAACTTAAAGTTGTTATTGATGCTTGAAAAATGGGCCTATGATTAATAGCTCTCACTAAAACTGGATGTTTTCAGTACAGTGTGAAAGGACCAGCACAGTCAACCAGAAAGGTAACAGGTGACTTGCTAAAAAATGTTAACTGGGTAAAGGGTTAAAAGACTTGGGGCCTGATTCACAGAAGTGTTTTATAATGCTAAAATCCCATAGGAAAACGCTCTGTGAATCAGGCCCATGATGTCATTCAAAATAGAACATCACCCTTAATGCAAACAATTCTAAAGAGATAAAGGATGGAAATGCAAGACTTGTATTTATCAAACAAAGGAGGGGTGTGCTCCTTGGGAGGGGCACTAACCAATCAGGATTCTTGGGATGCATTTTGCAATCCTATGCATTGTTGCCTTAAACCGCACTGTATTAATTTGTCACTTTTCCTTGTTGATGAATTAATTGTCATCAACCAGAACACATTGTTTTAGTTGTTTAATTGCATTTGGTTCACATATAAACATTTTATAATCTACTAATTCGCCAATGCATTCCATAAATTTGAATACATTATCAATTCACCCAAAATTAGTTATTCATTCATAGTGCATCACACTTAAAACCGTTCAAGTCTTTCCAGGAACCTAAGAGCCGCTAAAACAAAATGAATCCTATTCAACCTCCAAAGGCACTGCCAGAGAATTTCTGTTTCTATAAAAGTTCAACTATGCTCAAAACGTTTAAAATACATAATCCGTAAGGTCAATAGTGCCGGGCAAAACATTGTCAAATGCTTCAGATTTTCTATTTCTTTCGAGTTGCTGCAGAGGGGGAAAAAATGACAGTGCCTTGGGTAATGAATTGTGGATAGAGTTGATTTATCTGGTTTGCAATAGATTTCATCTAAACCGCATAACGTGTTTGCGATAGATTGCGTTAGGAAATTGTGCTAGGTAGGATGGCAATGTCGCCACACTTTTCTCCTCAACGCCTAAATTAGAATACACTGATTCATTTTGGATTGCAGAATACATTTTTATCAAATCTCTATGGGACAAGGCTAATTTGACCCTACTAGGATTCTGAATCATAACATCAAAGGGTACATCCAAATCCGATATCAATTGCCTACATTTTAATTAGCCATATTACCAGCAGTTTCATGAGCTACAGCAGCAAGGTCTTTAAAAAGAGAGCGAGCCTTGGTCTAAAAAATCTCCCATAGAAAAGCATTTGCTTCCAAACCACCCCGCTTTTCAAGGATTGTAAACTTAGCTCAAACCTAACTGCAGCTACAGAGATGGAATTCGGTAGAGAAGGAGTTTTCCTCCAGATAAATGCACCGAACAATCAAAGAAGTCAAACATCCAGGACCGCATAATCTCCAGACCATATGTTAGTTTAGGGATTACTTGCCCACATAGCACCAGAGAGAATCTGCCAAACGTGCTGTTTACTTTTATCATGTGGGCTTCTCTCAATAATGCCTGCTTTTTCAAGTATTCCATCACATACCCCTTATTGAGTCGTGCAGTAAATGAACAACCCAAATATGGAAGATGTTTCTTTATTTCAATCTTAATGTTATCTGGCGTCCAGGTAAATTTGGATTTGGACTTTATAAATACTGCTGTCATTGATATGATAGTGTGATCATACATAGCGAATGGAAACATCCCTTAGCAGACTGTAGTTTTGTGTCAATGTTAACCGAGCGTCAAAGGGAGAGGTAGCTTTGACTCAATTGTCCCGATATGTACATTGAATTAACCCTCGCGATTCAGCCCCCAGTCAACAAAATAGAGGGTATCTGCCCATTTCTTTACGTCCACCATCACGCGACAACGTGTAAGATTTGTTTTTTTTGTGTGTAATTTCTAATTCAAATGCGTGCTTGGCACCCACCTGTGAGCAACGTGAATGCTAATGGCAATGTTACCCACTGGCACTGTCGCCCGTTGTCTCGCGTAATGCTGCCTTATTATGAGCAATAACTTGAGCATATGGCAAGGGCTGAAACATGTGGCTCTCCTGATATTTGCAATTAAGCTTCCTATGATCCACCATTGTCTACGCTGGAGAGACCCCATGGCAGTTGTAGTGGCATATAGGCTGGAATTTCAAATCATCAAAAAATCAAAAACATTAGTCATGACTATTTAACATGGTTTTAAATCGTTGGCTTGATATATAAATACATATCTGATGCAAAGTGTGTTGAGATTCAAAGAATGCTTACCCCACAAAGCCATGAAAACGGCGAAGAAGACTGTGGCAGGGTTATCAAATAAATGGCTGGCACGAGCCATGCCACAAGCAGAGCTTAGGTTCCAGTAGTCACAAGACATGTCGCAGAGTGGGCACATGGTGAAAGTGTTCTGTTGGTCGCACATCTCTTTGCTGTAAAACATATAAACGCAGCAAATCGGTTAACTATATTATTGCGTAACTTGCACAAGACACCTCTCTGGGCATGCACTTGTGTTTGCATGACTGAACAAGTACAATACAAGTGCATCACATGAACACTTTGAGATTGTGTATGTACCTAACGGCATTGCTACTTAGGTTAATTCAAAGGAGTAAAGCTCAAGTGGGGTTTTTGGCATCCGTGTATCTCATGTTCAGCCATAACACCTCCTGTGTCAAACTTGAATGTATTTTTAGAAGTCTTTCCACTGTTTCTACAGTGTGCACAGCAGGTGATGCTGTCATATACCATTCAATGGCAAAAAGTCAACATCCCGAGTTTATGTACACCTAGTACTGTGTGATAAAGAGGGCTGCATATTGTTATGTTAGGTTGTGCATTTGTGCAGACTTAGGACCAGATTTGCAAAAGCCTTTTTAACTTAATAGACAAATAGCAGCAATCTAACACACTTGTAACTAATTAATGACTAAGAGAGGCCCCTGGTGATTAGGTAAACCATTACTGTTATAGCAAGCATTTTTAACATCTTTCTTGTGTGACGGGGCGCCCACCACAAATAACTACACTGACTCTCCAATATAAGGTCAAGGGTGTTTATCTAAAATCTCAATTGTCAGAATGGCTAATTCTTCACTTAAATCTCTTGAAGGTTTTAAGGGACTGGTGAAAGAGTTGGCTCTAAGGCCATCCCTTTTCTTTCTCGACTTTCCCCGGGCTTGGGACATACCTCTCAACCCCAGCCGTCCATATTTGGTTGTTATTCATCTACTGATCGGTAACCTCTATCCGTCTCTCTTCTCACTACGACCACAGGTGGTTTCCCTAAATCGCTGTCTATCTGGATCCCTATGGACCTTCTAACTTTCCCTCTCCTATTGTTGGTTAGTTGCTGGAAAATAGAGAATGGTGCCTTTTTTCACCCAACATCATGTACACTCCTTCCACAACCTCTCACTCCTGGCACTTCACTAATTTAACCTCGTGTTCTAATCTCCTCCCACCACACAACTGTCCCCTCCAATCTCTCACTCCACCTTTCCACCTCCACCCTTCAATCTTACTTCATTGCACAAACCTGTTATTATTAACAATACTACTCCTAACCATCCTTCTACTTCTGTTATTCCTTTTCCCTCCATCCTCTCACTCTACTTCTTTACCTCCTACTATTCTTCTAATCCTAACTCCTCTTCAATTATGTACCAATAGCTACTTCCATTCTCCCACTCACTGTCACTCTTCAGGTTTCTACCTCGAATACTGTTCCCACTCAGCTACTATCAATACCTCACTCTATCACCTTCCCGATAAGTTAGGCATATGGTGACCTGCTCACCTTCTGTACTAACCCCTGTTTAACCCTCAGGGGTTCCTGGGGATATGGTTACCTGCTCACCCAGGAATATGGTACCCTGCTCACCCTTCTCCTACTAACCCCCACTCTACCAGTAATATCCTTTGCTCACTAATCCCACCACCTACTACCTCTACTCCCACCCACTGCTACCTCCACCACTACTACCTGACTCTAATACTCCTACTCCCACTTTATCTCTACTGCTCACACTCCTGTCTCGCACAAACCCTTTACAGACTCCCTCTGTAACAATAACCTCTGCACTCTGAAACGCTCTCTCCTTCACTGGTCTCTCGGACGTCCTTCACCTCCTCCTGTCCTCACCTAACTAACTAACCCACACCTACACACTCACACAGGCTTACTTAAATTCCCCACCCCCTCCCAGGATTGGCCACTTACCTTAACCAATACCTGGCTCCATAGGGTGTGACAGTAGATGCCCAAGGTTGGGCTTAAAAAGGTTAGTAAACCATGCCCCTTTTCCAACATGAACACGGCTGTGGTCCGGGACGATGGAACACACGAGGCCCTGTAGGGCCTTCTAAAATAGCAATTATCCAAATCATTGGTGGTGTAGTGGGTGAGGCATCCATGGGGCCTTCATTCCATTAAGAATCCCAATCCCTGGTGGGCTAGTGTTACGAGGCCTTCATGGGGCATGTCTTTATTCATTTGATCTTCTGGTGGGTTAGTGGTGGCTGCCCACCTCTTTGCAGGCTCCACTGTCAGTTGGAGCCGTGCTGCTGGCCCGGTGTTGTGTGTCAGTGTGGCACCCCTTTGGTGGCACGCCTCTCTTGTCGGCGTTCCCTGCCAGTGTTTCTTCTGCTGCAGCAGTGCTCCTCCTCTCCCTGCGGCCCAGAGGCCGCCATCACTGCAGGTAAGGAGGGGTGCGGAGGGGCTCTGCCTGCTCTCAGGCACCCGTGGGTGGGCTCCCTCTGTGAGCCCCCCGGCACCCTTGACCGGGCCACAACTCTGCGCCACAACGCTGGCCCTGACACACTTGTGAAGTAAATTGCTTTTTTTTTTATCTGGCTATTAGTAAACTTCTGTATACCTTTTTTGCCACCCAGTGTCATCATTCGCATAACTGCTTTAATTCTGAGTTGTTTTGTACAACGACAGGTATCTCTTGTTTTCTGCTGAAACCTTTAGAGATACTTCTGAGATTACATATCCAATGGCGTTCTTGTTGACAATGAGCTTTTCTTTAGCCCCTATTTGGTGTTATGGATATTCTCCATACATACAAATCCTATACATTTCCTATCTTCAGTCTTTTTTTTAATTTATTTTTTTTATTTGTATTGCACCAAAGCCTGAAGGCATCAGGCCACAGAAACACAGGCACTAGTACAGAAAGAGTTGGCAAAACTCGTACAATCGGAACCAGGAGAGTAAACTAGAGTGGCCGAAACAACCAGGTGGTCAGCTGTTTCTTGAATGCAAGAAGACATTTCTCCAGTCGTAATTTCTGGGGTAGTGCATTCCATGAGAGGGCCTTAATGACATCAAACGATAGAAGGTGGAGTTCACAAATCATTTCAGGAAAAGGGAAAGGTATTGTGGTTACTTAGAATAAGCTTTGAGGGAAGGATTTCCCCTCGACAGTGGGTGGGGTGCATGGATCTAAGAAGAATGCACATTTCAGCGTTTGTTATTGGTTGGAAGTGAAATGAACATGCATGGTCCTCTTTATTGATACCCTGGCGTATATCGCCCAGTTCATTCTTCATTGCCTTTGAAATGTTTGCCTGTGCAAGGGAGATTTCTTTGGTAAATGTCTGCTGAGCCTTGATACAGTCTTCCCTAGAAAGGTATGGTCATTGGGGCGAAGTGAATGTTTTTCAAGATTTTGATAGATTTCAAATAGATTGTTTGAGTCTTTCCCAGCCTATTTCGTTGTGGTAGGATTATTTTTTAGCCTAAGATTTTGTTTATGTAGGTTAATTGTAAGGCTATCCAGGCAGGTTTATTTTCATTTGATTGATTTTTTTTTCCCATAAGCGTTCTGCTTGCCTTTTTTCTTTCTTAGTTTTACCAGGTCCTGCGTAAACAGGATTGTTGGCCGTTTTTCTCCCTTACCAGTTTGGATTTGAGAGGGGCCAGTCTATCTGAAAGTTGTTTACGTTGATTGTTGAACATGTTCGCTAATGTGTCTGTGGGTTCCAGATCAGAGGTGTTTTCCATCATAAGTGTGAGACATTGATCAAATGCATCTGAAGTCATCTTTTTCAGGTTTATTTTAATGACCAATTTGCGTAGATTATTAGTTTGTATGGGAATAGTCGGGCAATGCGTCACACATTCCACAAAGCAGTGATCAGACCAAGCACAAGGTTTGGTCTTTGGTCTTTGGTCTTTGTAATGTATGTAGAGATGTTCCTACCCAGTCTAAGAAGTATCTGGCATTATTAAAGTTTAGGTCCTTTAGGTGCTTTACTAATTCTGTGGCATCTTCATCTTCAGGGTTACCTAGCCATCTAATCAGGTCACCTAGGAGAATGGTGGCTCCATTGGATTTGCTAAGAGGTACCATTTTGTGTAGTAGATATTCATTGAATTCTATCATTTTAGTGGGGAGTCGGTAAACAAGAATGACGTTGATGCTAAAATTAGCATTAGGGAGGAATTTCAGATGGATAATTCCACAACCCGGGCAGATGATCTGGGTTTCGAAGAAGTGTAGGTCTGACCTGACCTGGAGAGCTACACCTCCCCCAATGCCATTCTCATGGTTTTTCCTCAAAAAAACTAAACCCTGGGGGAATTGCCAGGCTTAAATTTGGGCCACTTGAGTCTATAAACCAAGTTTTCATTATGCAAGTCGAGGGACGCGTCCTGCATGTAGTCATGAACATTAGTAGCGTATTTGTCAAGGGAGCGTGTGTTTAATAGGGACATATGAATGGTGTGTCCGTCTCGAGCAGTCCATGTCTGCAGAAGGTCTAGGGCAGGCATTTCTTTTTCACAATTAGCACTATTTGTCTGTATCAGTAGGTTAGAAAGGCTTGGGCGCTCCAGGTTTTTCTTACTATTTGACCATAGGTTTGAATCCTTCTGATCTATAAGGGCTCTTGAGGTGGTGTGCCTGCAGTTGATTCTGAAGCAGGGCGGGGTTGACGCATCTTTAGCCTCCGGTTCAAGTTATAGGGAAATGGCCAAACCACCAGTACCAGTGCCCCTGCCATGGTCGTTTATGCCAGTAGCAGAGCGCAGGGCATCAAGGAGAGACTTTTTCTCCAGTTCTCTATTTGAGATGTCATCCGACCCAGCATATAGTTTGGTGGTGACATTATCGTAGAAGTCTGTAACATATTTGGCTGAATGGCTTGTATTGCTATGAGTTCTGGAGGTAACCCCATGTTGTGGAAAGGGTAGAGAAAGTGATGTTGTTAACAGGGATGCAGCGGAAAGGCTTGGGCACCTACCTAGCATTCTAGCCACGGTCCATGGCATATCCGGTGCGGACCAGCGAAGACTGGCTAATCGCAGTATCGCCAGTGCTGAAGCGCCTGATGTTTCTTTAAGGTGAATCAAGGAATTATGGGCAATGTAGTTTAACGCGGAGCGCTCGCTCTGTGTCATTTTATGAGAGTGCTTTTTCTCTCTGCTTTATACAAATGAAGTAATGCCAAGGACAGTCGATCACACATTAAGCCTAGAACCAGTAAATACAGAGAGTGAAGAACACACACGACAAGAGGAAGTCTCACCATCATCCACAAGACCTCAAAGCCATAAAACATACTGTACATCAGCACTATCAGCTACTTCAAAGCCCTTGCCTGTCACTTCCTGCTCCCCTTGACAAACACTGTCACCTTCCACCTCATGAATAGACCACCAAAACCCCACACCTCCATCATCAAAGACTTAAAGACATTGTCACCACAATGTACCGGACACACCAACAACATCTTCCTCTGTGACTTCAACCTCCATATCAATCAAAACCATGGGGGGAAGACTTACACTTCCCTTTTGATACCCTTAATCTTAGACAACACATAACGTATCCAATACCAAGCAAGGCAAAACCCTAGACTTCATCATCACTCCCCTACCAAATCTCCACTCGACTCGTCAGAACATCCAGAAATCCCCTTTGAGATTCTGCACACCACCCTGTTAGGCTCTTCCAAAAGAAACCCAGCCAACTATCCTCCTGTTTATTTAAGAACTTGCCAGCTCACACAAGACCTCAAATACCTCCACCTCACTTAGGACCAACAACCTCAAATGTACCCACACTTTGACACATGTCATGAAGCTCTCAACTTTACCCTCACATCCAACATCTACCGATTTGCCCCAGTGAAAGAACGTGCCATCAGAGCCAAAGATGCCACACCCTGGTACACTGAAGTACTCAATCTCAACAAAAGAAGCATAAAAAAGAAAGGATCTGGTGCCATACCAACAGCACTGTGGACCCCATACTTCTCAAGGAACTTTGTGAATCCAGAGATAACTGTTCATCGTGGATAAGGTCACCCATTACCAACAAAGCAAGTTGTTATACCGTGGAGAGCATTCAGAGCACTCACTATAGAAGTCCTTACTGTTACCCTAACATACCTCAAGGCTACATCAAATACATATGACATCATCCTAGCCAGCAAGCTCAAGTACCTACCGGAATCGTACAAAAATGTCACCCTCATTTGTGCGCCCCCCGCAGTTACTGCGACTTTGGGGGCGCACAAAATGAGGGTGACATTTACTGCGCTCAAGCAGAGCAGAGGTTGTGGGGGTGTCCTCGGCTCTGCTTGGGCACCATAACAGGAGTCAGGGGTTGCGGGGGGTGTCCCATGCTTACCATTTTGGTAAGCGGGGGACATGAAAAAATAAAAAGCACCCTGCGGCGTCAGCTCTAACCCACGTTAGTGGGAGGAGCTTATGCTGCAGGGATAGCAAGGTGCAGGCGGCACACACAGAAGTGTGCTGCCGTGAACGGTAATATGGGGGTTTGGGGGTGGGGGGTAGGAAGGGAAAATCAGGCCGGGGAAGCGGGCACAGTGATCTATATGATCACAGCAAGGCTCTGTAACTGGCTTCGGCATTTCGGCCGTCGCAGTTATGGGCGGCGCAGTGATCACATAGATCCATCCCGTCCTATAAAAGGCACTGTGGAAAAGTGCTTGGTAGCATGACATCCCTCTAAATATGTAATGGCTGTCTCTAAAATTAGTATGGATAAATCAATTATCTCTATTCTAAATAAGCTCCTAAATCAAATTAAAATGGGGTATTTAAAAAAAAAATCAGTGGTGGAATACATTTGTTTTCTACGTTAAATATAACAAAGTCTTATGCAATCTTACAATTTTTCCTTTCAATGTTGTATTTACACGAAAAGTATTAATAATTTGTGCGATCTATTGTTGATTAATACGTTTGTTAGAGGGTGATTTTATTAGATTCTAACAATGGATGTAATAATTGCAATGTGATTTAAAGATGCAAAGGTTTAAAGATTTATGATATTGTATTTGTATTTATAAAATAATGATTTGTTAAATTTACTGTTGAACTATAAACACAAAATAATAAATAAAAATAAAAAAAGGCACTGGACCCCTTCCAGACAATCATCAACAAATGCCTCATTCAAGGTACTTTCCTTCAACCCTCAAAACAGCACTGTAGGTATTTGGAAATGAGAATACCAGCCTTCAACACTTTAGACCTACTGACTTTTATTTGCAGAAACACAAGCTTCTTTAATTCTGGGGAAAATGGGGGACAACATGCTGTTTTTCTTTCTCAAAATCTGAAGATACTTGTCATGATGCCTACCCCCGGGGACCCAGACCAGATCCAGCAACCCCAGAAGCAGGCATCAAGTTATTTTGAGCAAGCCCAAAAACCCCTGCTAGGGGCTGTTTGGGTGCGGTCTTGGCGCCTATGGCGCCAGGCTCATATAGAGAGTCAGTCCTGGCGCCTATGGCGCCAGGCTCAAAGATAGAATTTACCTGATGCAGACCATGCTGCAAGCTTACCTGATGCAGACTATGCTGCAAGAGCTCCAAGCTAACTGAGGCTTGGAAGGGACTCTTTTACCTAGGGACTATTTTTTTTACTTGGGTGGGGCTGGGGAGGAATACTTACCTGGGACTACTTTGGAGGCTACTTCATCCAGCAGCATAACGTAACGCTCACCGTGCCTGCAAGTCTGCATCCAGTCTTCTGCCACGCCCGCCTCGAGTTTGGAGCCCCTAGAAAAAGGGAGAAAGCAAGAGAAAAGGTTAGAACAAGAGCAATACCTTTTGATCCTTACCTGAATTCCCGTTCCATCGCGCCTTCGAGCTGGAAGAAAGAAGTTATTTTATGCACGTCGCCTCGCCTCCTGCAGCGCCGTGCTGAACTCACCGGCCTTCGAAGCATCTTCACATTCCACTGCATCCTCCTGCATGTTCCCGCCGCATTCCGGCACCTCAGGAGTAGATAAGAACAGCAAGGTGAGCCAAGGGAATACACAGAGGAATATTAGTTACCTCCCCATAGACTTACCTAATTTTACCACCAGGGGTACTATTCCTCTTCACGGGTCGGCGCAGCTTCCACTGCATCTTCACCGAACCCCGGCCCCTAAGGGGAAACAAAAGGACAGCAAGGTGAAACAAAGGGACTATCAAGGGGAACCCTCCTCACCACAATAGACTTACCTGATTTTACCGCCGGAGGTATTATTCCCCGAGACTTCATACTTTCTCTCAGCGCCTGAATAAGGGAGAAAGCAACAGGTTACATATTGACATTATTTATCGAACTGTGTTGGAAATACAAATCCTTACCCTAATATTACCGGTTGCCACGAGGAACTCTTCACTAGGGTCAAGCTGCAATCTGCAAGGAATCGGACAAGAGTGAAAGTCAGGCATTTGAACTCTTACGAACTACATACTTTTCGGAGTCAATATTGTTCTGGAACTCACCAATTCCTTCGAGCCAGTGAAGCAACTGGTTATCAACGCGCCCCTGCGCTCAATGCAGGATGGAGAGCTCATCTTTTCAAACCATCAGGTGAGACTATAAGAGGGGACATCAAAGGTGATCTGTGTGGAGAACAGCGGGGGTGGGGGGATTTACACTCAACTCCACGGGTGGTTAATTCCCTTTCTCCATTTGCAGAAGAATATTCCTACGGGCCAAGCAAACAAAGCTAGGTGGGCCAGTCCAGTCCATCATCTCAGCCCTACGCGTCACATTGGTGGAGACCGCAGCTGTCCAGTTCAGATTGACGCCTCTGTGGGAGCCAGGTGAGTGTAACAGTACTGTTCACGAATCATTCTGTTGAGGCTAACAGTGTTCGGGAGTCTTCTCCAGGAGATGAGACTCTATTGCCTTTTATTCTCTGGAAACTGTTTTCCTAGGGATCATTCATCATCAATGTCTTAAAGTCTCGTATTGTCTCTCAAGCCTCTCTATTCATTTCTCTATAGTTCTGCAGATAGGTGGTCTCCAGCTCACACCCTCACTGGTGTTGGTTGTACTCCAGCCTCCTTGGCCCAGCCCCTCCCCTTGTTGGGAAGGCTTCCTGGACAACTGTTAGCACGGTCCTCTGCCTCTCCATTAATTCAGTCTTCCTCTCATTCACTCGACGCTCAACTTTGTTTCCGGATGACAGAGGCCTCCAGCTGGGTCTCAAGTGCCATTAGGCCCATCAGCAGCAACTCTCTCACGGCTAACTTCTTCTTTGGGGATAAATGTCTTAGTAAGTCTCTATAAACGGGTTATAACAGGATAGGGCACAACGGGTGCAACTTGGACTACTGTTTCCTTATGGTCGGACGTCAATAGGCCCACTCATAGGCCACCTCCTCCTCAGGCCCGGGCCCTCCTCCAACTCCTCTCTCTAATTCAAAAGACAAACACCAGAGACCTGTATCATTATGACATCCTTGAAATCTTTCTTGTTCTAGCACATTACCATTGGTCCAATTGTCTGTCTCTCCCAGGTTGTAGCCTCCCTCCATTATGACCTTATCCCCCAAGGTATCCCAGGTTGTACCCTCCCTCCATTATGACCTCATCCACCAAGATCTGATTGGCTTCTTGCTAGAGGTCTTGTCCTGGCTCTGACTCTGATCTTCCTTCCTTTCCACCGCCTTGTCACAAGCACAAATACTCCCATTCTTCCAGAAACCCTCATTGGACCCCAATGACCTTTGGAAATAATGATCCATGATCTGTTCTCTCTTTCTGGGGCAGATCCTTGAGAAAGCAGTAAATCTACTTACAAATAGATACCAAGAGCCTCCTACAGTCATATTAATCCAGATTCAGACTCAGATACAGCACGAAGATGGCAACCATCCAAGTGATCAACAATGCTGTCAACATTCTTGACAACAGACTTCCCAGCCTCCTAGTTCTGTTCATCTCTCAGGTGCATTCAGTAAAGTAGACCACCTTGTTCTCAGTGTAAGGAAGGCATGGTATCAAATAGTAAGAAAGGCACAAGTGACCAGAGTTCAAGGGTGTTTATTGAAATTCAAATGGGTTTTAAAATCGCCTGTCTAATCCTAAATCTAAAGATGGCAGCAAGCTACGACCATCAAATAATAATAATGCAGTCCTAGTCGAGTCTGTCAAAATAAAAGGTTTTTTACTAATAAACCTATTGCCAATCCTTACTTCTAAATACAAATAGTGTGGGAAATAACGTTATGCAATAGAAAAGTGGTCAAGGAATGATATGTCAGGATAATCAAGCTGTTGGCTTCCCTTCCCCACGTTTTCAGCATTGGGCAAGGTGACACACTTGAGTTTAGCACATTATCTGGCTTCTCTAGCACGATGATGCAGTTCAAATATCAGTATAAGGCCAAAATCTCTGTCATTCAAAGTCTCTTTTTTTTCCAGAGGGCCTGATGCAACACGACAAAACATTAAAGTCCTTTTATTACTCAGGATTTTCAGTAATACAACATCTTGGGGGATTTACTGTTCACCTCGGGTCCCCCTCCGCCAGGCTCAGACCCACTTTACCACCCAATATTTAATTGATCCCCCCCTGCGACGGTCGGACCAAATTCATGTATTTTCCAAACTTTCTCTACTTCATCAAAATAAAAGATTTTCGATTGTGCCCAGGATTTTTGCTTGACCCATCGCAGGACCATTTCGATTCACATTTATTAGTTCTCTTTCATTTGATCTCCCGCCGCTGGGCTCGGACCAAATGTATCTACTTTTGTCACTTCTCAGCTGGATACCTTACCGAGACCTTCGATTGAGCACCCGCACAGTGCTGGCCCACTCTGTCAAAGGTATTGTAGATTGCTTTAAAGATCAATCACTCATTATGAGTTCAAATTCACTTGCACCTCTTATCACACGCATTTTAACAATGTTCGTTCCAGCGCTCACCACACAATGTTGCTGCTTGCCACCTTAGCTTCAAGACAGACCGGTCTTGTATCGGTCTCACCAACTCACCGGTTGTGTTGATTTCACGGCAGCTGCTTCCTTGGAGATAAGGACGGTATCACAGAGGCTGGCGATTCTCCCTGCCTTGATTACTGAAACAGGAGGGCCCTCGGTATCTCCAACACACAATGCAGTATTCTTCAGCCTGATTTCCTGGTCTTACGCTTTCTATCCTCAGGCTTCCAGAAAGTAACGGTTCCTTGTCAAAAAGGTCAAGGGAATTTCCATACTTGTGATCATCTTCGGTTTTGCCGTCTTTCCCTTCGTATTCAGCTGCTGCCCCGAAACTGCTGTTTCCTCATGTGCTTGGCCTCGCTTACAGTGTGCTCTTGTGTTCTGCCTTTTATCCATGTGGGGGAAGTGTAATGGAAGTCAGGTGTGTGTGATGATCAGTAATTGCCTGACCTCACCTGACCATTGTATTGGCACATGTCAGGTATACTGCTGTTTTCTCTCATAGCGGGCTGTCCTTGAGAAAGCATGCATGTTCTAAAAGGGGGCGGGGTAAAGTTCCAAATACCCTGGGGTAAAGGTGTTACAAGGAGGGGGATACCGCATCTCACCAATCCGGTGTCCCACTTCAACTCCCCGAGACCCCTCGCCCAGGTGATCCTCCCGCACTGATCCACACCCAGGAACTGGATCCAAAAGCGATGGCCGTGTCGTGGCCACTTGGATGACAGATCCCCGTAGACTAGTGAGTGAGACACCTTCTGGTGTCTCACACCACCCACTCTGAGTTTTCCCCTTTTGTCCCAGACATAATTAGCCAAACTGAAATTGACATCCTGGCTGTTGAAAGGCAAGGCCTCCACAAATTACAGTTGTCCATAAAAGCTGAAAAAGCCATTGAAAGTTCAAGAAAACTTTTAGCATCCAGGGACTACTCCCATCATTAGAAGTCCTTTTAGTATTGATCATGAATAAAGATTTTTCACTCTTTATCCTAAGAGTTGCTAAGCATTCTGTTTTTTTTTCCTGGATGGGTTTACCAAAGGGTCAGTGGCGGCTACCATAATGGTACACTGGTGCAGCTGGGTAAGGCTTTCAATGACCTTGGTGAGTTTTGGCAGAGGTTAACAACCTGGTTACTAGGCTACCAAAAGTCTTTGTCCATTTTATTTCTCCAAGGAAGTCAATGCCATCAAGTAATTGTTCTCGATTCTCCACACAAGCCCATTTTGGACCATGAGATTGATCTTCAGACAAATACAACTAAGTTGTAAAGGTGGTTTATTCAGTTAGATTAGGTGTATTGGCTGCTTTATTTTGTAGAGAACCATATCACTGTATGAACAACTGGCTCTGAGAACAGGACCACATTCTGCATTTACCCTTAACTGTGAAGTAGTTTTACCAACCATGAGATTATCCACACAATCGTTGGAGAAGCAGGTAGTTTGCACAGTTGATATGAAGATGGTGGGTTAGGCCCACTGACACAATGCTTTAGGACATGTGAAAATCTATTCATGCCCTTTGGAAAAAGCAGACCGGAGTGAAACCCCTTGCCAGCTACTTTAAGTAAAAGGATTCAGATCTATATTGCAAATGCTTATGAGTTGGCAGGTGTGCCACTCCCACTGAATGAGCAGGATTGGCATACAAGGAGTTTGAGAGCTTTTTGGGTGGAGGCAAGGGGGCTTCTCTGATTGTTATCTGTGTAACCACTATATGGCCATTTCTCCACATAGAATTTTGGTTCTACAATGATTTGATGTAGGGCTCCCCAAATCGGTACATGATTGGACACCTGCTGCATTCATGTATGTGTGTTTTGTTTTCTGTGGTGATGTCCCCAAACACTTATTATATGGTATGCCCTAATATATGTGGAATGCGACAAGTGACAGGTTTCAAGGGATAATCCTCATTACCTTACTAATTTCCATCCCTGCCCAAACCAGTATGTCTTATGCTTGGACATTTCTGAGACGGGTATGCCCAGATGTGGGTTCCATGTCGACTGGACCCAATCTACTCCTCAATGATGATGCCCAATGAGGTTGAGACATGTCTGGGGATGATTGTGGTCTCGTGCAGAAGAGATGTGACCTAGCAGTTCAGTCTGGGCTACCCCTTTTGGGGGTGGGACCGAACCTGATTCGCATATGGTCTTTCCCCTTTCTGTAATGGCTTGGTAGGCAAAGAACCATGGTCTGGAAGGTTTCCCAGAGCAATTACCAAAGGTTTAAGATTCATTCTAAACCTTCTGGTCATCACCTCTTTATTTTTGCTTCGTCACCCCGAGCGGGACCGGTATGCCCAGACCTGGGTCCCAAGCCTGCTTGGACTAGAGACCCAAGCTACTCATCACTGATGACACCGAATGAGGATACAACATGTGTGGGGATGCTTGTGGTCTTGTGCAGAAGGAATGTGACCTAGTAATCCGGACTGGACTGCCCCATTTGAGGGTTGGACAAAGCCTGATTTGTATATGGTCTTTCCTCTTTCTGTAATGGCTTGGCAGGCAAACAAGGATGATAAGGATGGTTGCCCATAGCAGTTTCCAGAGGCATTAAGATTAATTCTAAACCTTCCAGCCATCACCTCTTTGTTTTTGATTGGACAGTTCTGGGTAATAACAGGGTGGCATGATCCGGAAGCTGACCCTTTTACGGAGCAGGAGGAGAGAAGCCAAAGAAGGAGGTGGAAAGGAAAATAGAGTTTGAAATTAAAGCTGCACTGTGGGGAGGGTACACTTCTTTTTGTGTTGGGTTTGAGGGAGGAGACAAGTGCCATGGGGATCGGGCTTTGACATCCAGACATTTTAATCTTCTGCTGGCTCAAAGTCCCAAATCACAAAGTCATTTCATTTTTTTAATTTCTTTTTTATTTGTGCGTTTGGTTTACAAAATTAAAACTTTGCACATTAAATAATTTATCACAAAGATTAGATCATCAAACAATCAAAACACATTAAACACATTAAGGCCACATTTAGAAGTTAAAACCACTCAGATAAATATTCCTAATTCTAGACCACACCCACAAATACACAGTAGCACAATTCTCAGCAACCTTTCACCAGGGAGTTAGATTTAGCCTTGCTAAAAACTGAAATAGTGCCTTCCGTAATGTTCAATAATTTTAATCTTGTAAGTGATCCCACAAAGAATTCCAGGATCTTAGTCTAAGATCAAAAGCATTTTTAACATACCATTCCAAACATAGTGCTTGAATATGCGAGAATATTAATAAAAAGTGTTTCAAAGATTCTACATCCTTTTGACAATATCGACAAACCACATCATTACATTTGTCCTTTTTTTCAAAGTTGCAGTACTCTTTTGTGGGTAGCAAATTGAGTCTATACCTCATAAGAGCACATCCAACATTTCTGGATGGATATCCTTCCAAATAAGGTGCACAGACTCCAAATATTTTATGAATGCTCAAGAGGTCAGGCATTCTCTTGTATTTTTCAAGTGCACTTCTAGTGGAACACCAGTCATGTCTCTATAAGACCAACTTAAATTCAACCAATTTCTGCACATCCGTGCCATATTTAAAGCCCCATGATTTCAACACTTGTTCGCAAAGGGCTATGTGGCAGTTTGTAGCATAATAATCGTGTATCTTAAATTTCTCAAAAAACGAACCCCTTTCCATAATATTATCATGTTTAGTGAGATCAACCCAAGTTCTAATCGGATGGCAGCTGTTAAGATGGATTTATGAACTCTGTCCTGGAGGGGCAGAGGTTCAGAAGGCCAGCCTAGTTTCTTGGAACAGGGTAACCTCTGGACAAGCCAGACCAATCAAGGTAGCGATCACGGCGGTCAAGACTAGGTCTCAAGAGGGGTGAGGGTGACTGAAAGCCCGCAATGAGCACACAAAGCAAGGACACTTACAAATTACTCCAAGCAGGTGTTATATTAAAAATATAGACACATTTATTACAAGGCCTTTGTAATATTGACCATAGCAAAGAATCACGATGAAACTCAAGTAAACCAACACATCACCATTAAATACAATATATATGCAATTACCGACGGGTCTAAAGAGTTAGAAGCACAAAAAATGCAGACCACCTAGATGGGGAGGAAAACAGGCAGTGCAAGTAATCGTTTAGACCCAGTTCGCCTTCAGAGGCCACCTAACTATAAGGAAGTCCGAGCCCTACGAAGGGTGGAGCCTTGTGATCAAAAGTACCTGCACACGCTGGTGCCGATGGGCCAAGGGGAGTCTCTTCAAGGAAGTCTGGCAGTTCAGAGTGGTGAACAAAGGAGGGCGAACAGATCTCCGCTACTCCAGCGCGGCCTCCACTGTGGGCAGAAGCAGAGCGCGAGTGCGAAAAAGGTGTGCTGTTTAACACAGCGAGGAAAAGCTATGGGCTACTGCAGGAGGGCGACCAGTTCCTAGCGTTGCTACTCACCGGTCCCCGATGCAGGCAGACCCAGGCTTCTCAGTATCAGTTTCAGTGCTGGCAGGTTCAGATACGAGCAGGGGACGTCTCGGCATCGTGTAGATTCAGCGGCAGCAGAAGTTACAGTTGAGGATGTCCCAAACACAGTGAACCCGCACAGATTGTTAACACAGCAGGGCAACAAAGCGGCCGTGTGTATTTCAGCCCAATGTACACTTCTCACTTCAGACCTGGGAATGCCAAGTGTACGAATCGTGTGAGAGTGTCAAGGACTCGGAATACAGCAGCAACCTGACGGCTGTTACAGAGCAAGATTCCTGGGTAGGCTGGTCAGTCCACTGGATGGCCCAGAGACACTTCCGAAGGCTTACGTGCAGGAGATGGTGAAGATGCCGAGAATAGATGTTCCCACTATTCCAAAGGGTCGAAGTACCAGTACAGGCCTTCTCGTTCGATTAGAGGTAGAAAGGGTTTCACAAAGCGACAGCAGTGCAGAGGAGCAGTCCTTCAGCGGGTCACCAGCGATTCCTCGGTTCAGTCTCATAGTTGCATGATACTTGGCTCCTGTATCCCTTCGTTCGTGAGAACTCAGGAGATCGACATGGTAGTAGTGTTTCCAGCCTCCTCTTATCCACGGTTCCCTTCGCGCTAAAACGGAGAGGACCCAATGGGAGATCTGCTTACAAAACACTCACACCATACGTGGACCTATCACGGACCACGATGGTCCCAGGCATTCACGACACACTAGACTCTCTGGCACCCAGGATGTGTATTGGGACAATACATCCCAGCCCACATCCTGGAGGCACACACAAGGCCTGTAGAAGCCCGCGAAAGCATCTGTGTTTCGCGGGAAAGTACATGCCCAAATAAGGAAGGCCCCGGGTCGGCTCGACCTGGGGAAGGTGAAGGGGGCAAGACGGTCAGCGGGCAGGACAAAGAGCCTCGTGGTCTGGCCACTTTGGGAGCCAGGCCACCATTTTGGGCTAAGCACGAGAAACGCGCTTAAACAGCCAAAAGGAGCTCAAAACACAAAGAAACGATCGCTGCGACCAGTCCCGTCCGTGATTCACTTGCACCGTTCATTAACAATCCAAAGAGAGTGTCTAAGGCCTGTAGAAGACTAGAGAACCAAGAAAGCAGTAACTTAGCTTACAGTGCCCTCTTGTGTCATGTTGCGCGAAAGCTGCAACATGATAAAAGAACTACGGAAAACAACGTTTCCCGGTACTGACTGTCTTAAGGGCATGTCAGTTTCCCCGTAAGAATGGAGCGAAAGCCCAGAGGAGTGCGGCAGAAGGCTGCACTTCTCTGGCAAAGTCTAGATCACTGTGAAAACAACAGCAAAAAGTTTAGGGGTTGCCACATGGAAGGAAAATTACCCACAATTAAGAAATATTTCCTAACAGCAGCCATAGGAACGGATGACGGCAGGGAGAGAGCAGCTTTCCGGAAAATTCCTGCCACTTCCGTAAGATCGTATGCTTAAAGGGAGTGGTGAATTTCAACACCATAAAGCAACTCTGTAATGTAACCACTGGTAATATTGTAAATCACCAACATTTATTATTAAAATGTTTTAATTGGGAGGCCGATGGTCTAGCCTTATTTCATGAGCTGAATTAATGTTTTTTTCCGGATTGGACAAATATAAAGAAGCACAAAGATTTAATTTCGTTCACCACTTCCATTTTATTATTATATATTTGTCAAGTGAAGGAATTTTTCTTTCTGAAACCAGTCAATATACATAGGGGTTTCTCTTAGAAATGTATATTGTCAAATTATTTTTAGTAGAGAATTCCTGGAAAGCCGTCAACGATCTCTGCAATCTGATAGGAGTTTCATCCATTAAAATCACATTGTCGACATAAGTAATCCATGACAATTTATGCCCAAACACCTTTGGAGATATCAAAGAAGCACCCTCCAACATCTCCCCATATCAATCCATATGGATATTAAAAAGGAGTGGAGCACCTTTCGTAAACCGTGTTTGATATAAATTTCATCGGTAAACTCACCCTCTCAATTCAATCTCACGTTCGACAATGAATCTTTGTGTAGATGTATTAACATATTGAAACGAGAATGAGGGAGTCCCCATTGTTTCTATGTATCCCAGAGCAACCCTCTGCTCACACAGTCAAAGGTGAGGGATACGTCGATCGTTGTCACTTAGGTGGATACACTGGGCTTTCCCTAACCTTGTTTTTGAAGGAATTGTATGATCGGACCGAAAAAAAGTCTAACCGTACAAAAAGTCTGAAAAATGCTACCACCAAATGTTCGAACACCAAAAGTTCAAACCTTTGGTGGTAGCATTGTAGGTAAGTATAAAATAATGTGGGGGCTGAGAGGGTGTCCACCGCAAAACACCCTGCTGACTATACTGTGTGGTATAGTGAGCGGGGGTTCCGGGGGACACCCCTGCAGCTGCGAAACAAAAGAAAAAAAAGAAAAGAAAAGGACCCTGCAGCACCGGTTTCCGATCACGGCAGTGAAAGGGAACTGGCGTCGCAGGGACTCAGCGTGTAAAAAAAGTAAGTAGGGTTTATGTTGGGGGTGTGGGGGGGTGTTTTGAGGGTGTGGGAGTGTTGTGGGTGTGGGTGGGGGTGTGGGTATATAGGGGTTTTGAATGTGTGTTTGCATGGGAAATGTGCAAACATTTTGTGGTTCACACATTTCTCATGCAAACTTTTCTGTTGCAGACTTTTCCGCGACAGAAAAATCACACATCCGTTTCTGAACTGCATCTACCACTATGCCTGCTAGTGACTAAATCCTACTTGGTGACACTTTCAAATATTATTTGATTCGGCACAGCTTTTCAAATCTTTTAAAATAAGGGAGGCAAACATTTCAGAGTCTGCATACAAAAGGGCGTAATTCCTGTAATTCACAGGATTTGCTCTATTACCCTTTTTGAAATTGGGAATGACATGGGACATGGGCCATGTTTCAGGGATTTGTTTCAGAGATAGGATGGCATTGACTAGATCAAAGGAAAGACTGGCCCAAAAATTAATGCAACCCTTACATCTACATTGCATGTACCATTACGTTCAGGGGCCTTTGACTTACTACTTTGTTTAATCAGAGGTTCTACGTCTTCCACATAAAATTTCAGATGTCAATCCAAATCTCTGTAGTCATTAGGGACGGACGGTTTATTCGGCGGCACTACATACAGACATTTAAAGTTTGTCACCCAATGTGCCTCTGGGATCCTGTTACTCAGTGTCAGGTATTGGTGATTATCCAAGCTATTTACTAACTCCCAATACTTCACAACCGAATTAGAAATAATACAGGACAGCATATCTTCACCTTCCCTGCGATGGAGGTGGTACTGCAAAATGTTATATTGATAATAGAGGCGTGGATTTCGTGACTAAAAGGCCAATGTCTATTTCTCATATTCTCCAATGGAATTAATTTAAAGAAAGATGATTTCTAATAAATATAGGAAATACTGAGGGTGTACAACATTCCAGGACCGTACCATGGTTTCAATGTGTTATTGCTGAACGAATGACAGTTGAATTGTTGAATTGTTTTAGTAGCCCAGATTAACCTATTCTTTGCACGAGCAACTAAATCCAGGTTAGAAAAGTAATTTTGCACATTTGATCACCTGCTATGAACACAATCTGATGAAACTGTGTTGCTATGCATCCCAGAATCAGGACAGAACATGGAGGGATCATGGCAGTTGGAGATCTCTAAATGGTCTCTGGTTATCAGCCTTTCATCCGTCTGTGGATCTACTCTTACACGTGTTCCAGTGATTTAAAATGGCCTCATCAATTCACCTGAAAATGTTTGAGCATGGGTGAATTGTTTATGAGAGCAGGGTGACTCCTCACACAGGACAAAAACATATTGTGCATTCTTCATTCAAAGCGCCCAACTTTCCATCAGGGGCAGGATATTTCCTAGGTCAGAAATGTATCTTACCTGTGTGAGTATCTTGCTAGAAAACAAACACAATGATAGTGTTGAAAGAGCAAGAACATTGTCTGGGTGCCATCTGAAGATCATCCAGGCTTGAATATTTCAGGTATTTCTAGCATGGGCAGGCTTCATGATACAGATAGAAAGCAATGTAGCAGAGAGCAGCTAGATAGATTTAGTTCTATAAACTCAAAGAAAGAGATGAAAAAGCAATATATCTAATATTTATATAGGTTGAGAGAGGAAAAGGGGGCCCTGACGGAATAAGATAGAATTTGGACTTGGCAGAGACAGAAAGCTGAAGCAATCAGTGAGCCTGCAGAAATGTGAGTTCCACACTGTTCTGTTTTGGTTCAAAATATCTATTTTGGGCATCAGTTCAATGTCATACCAATTATAGTTATATCTAGAAAAATGCATTTGTCAAATTATTATGGAAAGATAACCTTTATTCACCTTGGTATGTCCTCCTCGACGG